>NC_141693.1:693204033-693531533 GCF_964263255.1 Lissotriton vulgaris
AAAGGTTCTTAGAAGTAGTACTACATTTTGGGAAAGAATCCTAATAATGCCATACATTGTGTTATTGCCCCAGGTGTGTGGGTCAACCATTTTCAAGGCCTTTATGATGCTGTCCCGGTCAGGTATAAAGATCAGGTTAAAATTATTGAGGCAAAGATGGACTAACCATTCCTGTTTCAAGGCTCACCAGAAGTTGATAAGGGCCATAAATCATAACCGAAGGGATCGAGTTGAGATAGAGCTAAGGAAGGAAGTCTACAAACAGGCCCTTGCTGATAGAAAGATATAAATTAAAGAGAGGGCATGGGATGACCTCCTGCTAGTAAAGGTGGTTAGAGTAGTACTAAATTTTGGGGAGTAATCCACCAGTCCTTTTTCAAAGCAACTTCTAATAATGCAAGAGATTGTGTTATTTCCCCAGATGTGTGGGTCAAGCATTTTCAAGGCAGTTATGATGCTGCCTGTACCGGGTCCAAAGATTAGGTTTACATGGACTGGAGTGGAAATTTTAACCTGAATGTAATGGAGAACTTTTTTGATGCCATTCTGACCATGTCCAAAGCTAAAGCGCCCCGCCCAGATGTGGCCACCGTTGACTTATATAAAGTTGAATCACAGGTTTTGGCAAAATTTCTGTCCCAGGTGTGCAATTCAGTTTGCAGAAAAGGCTTTCCCACAACATGGTCCATGGCAATAAATGTTCCCAGTTTTAAAAAGGGCCTAAGAGTAGATCATAATGGGTCCATTAGTATATTGGGCGGATCGCCACCAACCGTATGGTGGTGGTGATCCGCCCGCCTGCCATTCCCGCCTCCCATTTCATATTACAATGGTAAAGGGACCCGCTAGACGGAAAGACCGTCCACCGGTTTTCTTCCAGTCGACAAGTCGACCGGGCGGAAAAGGGGATGAATATGGTGGCGGTGTCTGCAAGACACCGCCATCCATATTATTATGCAGGCGGAGCTGTGCTTTTCCATGGTGGCGTGCCGCCATGGAAAGGCATGCAGTGTCTGCATGTGGGGGCCTGTTGCAGGCCCCTGGTGTGTTGGGGGGTAGACTTGGGGGGTACCTACGGTACCCCCTGCATTTGCAAGCACAATGTGGCAGGCACTGCGTGGTGCCCTCCACGTTGTGCATGCAAATGCTCAACATGCTTTTTTTATATTGCAGCGGGTGCTGCTGAAAGCCCGCCCCCGCAATGTAAAAACTGTAGGATGCCCCCGACAGTGTGGCGGGCGCATCCAAATCTGCATCATGGGACCACCACACATATGGTGGGCAGTCCCTTTTGCCGATACGGTGGCGGGCATACTTTGTCCGCTTGGCATCGTAATAGACCTCTTGGTGTTATCAACCTATCTCCTTGATTGATTCAACGGTGAAGGTTATAGGAAGAGCAATTATTTCCCATTTACGGGAATGATCTGAGCAACACAGCATTGTTTCTTGCCTACAATATGGGTTTAGATTGGGAAAGAGTACAATAGACCAATGTCTGAACCTACAGTTGATCGTCAGGAAACACACAATAGCTAAGAAGGGCTTGTTGTTTTTGGCTTTTATGGATTGAACTTCAGCCCTGGACCATGTTGACAGGTTGAAATTATGGAAGATGTTACTTGAGATTAGGGTGGATCCTAACATAGTTAATTGTTTTGCATAAATTGCATTTGGATCTTGTGGCTTCAGTTAGATATAACCAAGAGGGGAGGTTGTATGAACAAATAAAGTTACATAGAGGGGTACGTCACTGCTGATTCTTAGACCCTTATTTATTTAACTTATATATTAATAATTTGGTGACAACATTGTTTTTGGCGTGTAAGGATGTACCCAGGGTTGGCTCTCAGCTTATATCTGCACTCATTTATGCAGATGATGCTGTCCTAATTTCTAGTAAACAACAACGGTCCTTGACAAAGAAGAATAACAGTTTCAGTAATTATAGGCTACAATATGCACTATAATGAACATAAAGTCCAGCCGGACTTCAGAATTTATTTGATAACGAGATAAGTCAAATTTAACAAAACAACAATAGGGCAGTGGGACACAGTCCTGTATCCACAGTGCTATACATACAATACACAGTACAGTTAACTAGGGATTTTCAGGCATTTAAAAGGTACAGAAGCAAAAAGGTGATTTTTCAATCTATTTGCTTCACATATATAGAAAAAACAGGATTTTTGGCACAAGATTGTGAACTAGGCTGGACTTTATGTTCATTATAGTGCATATTGTAGCCTATAATTACTGAAACTGTTATTCTTCTTTGTCAAGGACCGTTGTTGTTTACTTTAATTGATACCCCAGGTCCTTGCTTACCTAGTGGGTTCCCTTGTCCTTTAGTAAGAGTCCTAATTTCTAGGACAGCTGTATAGCTCCAACACCTGGTAAATTATTTTGAGCTCCTTGGATTTAAGCACTAATTGTTCAAAATCTCATACTATGGTTATTGGACAAGGAAAAAACAAAGCAAATGTTTTGGAGGAAGAACCAAACTCTCCGAGGTATCCATTTTTCCATATTTGGGGCTCTTTTTTGATGACCAAGGACCATGAATTCCTCAAAGGAAAGCAAAAAGGAACACCTTTTCAAGGGTTGCTGCTGCTATTTCTGAGTTTTCTCATAGATTGGGGGAAAGGCCAATTCAAGCACTTAATAAAGTCTACCATGCAAAGGGCATTCCTGCCGCCAATTACACTAGTGATATTTGGGGGTATACAGATTTGAAGGACCTGCATATTGCAGATAATAAATTCCCAAGGCAGTTATTATGTGTCACACAGTCCATACCTTCCTTTATCTTGCATGAAGAGCTGAGCCTGATGCACCTTTGCTTAGGTGGGTTAGGATAAGGTACAGTAAGGATTTAGCCCTTAATCAGCCAGTGGTAAAGGACTGCCTTTCCATGGATAGGTCTTTAGATGTCCCTTGGCTCAAATATGGGTGAATTGGGATGTCCCGAACTCTTTGAGAACCTAAACAATATAACTAGGTGCGCAGAGAGAGGCGTGGGAATACACCAAAAGTACTGTGCGGTAGTATATTATATTAAAAACCTGCCCACACGTTGTACCCTATTTGATTTCAGCCATAACTCCCTATCATCATTTTTCATTGACTAGAATTAGGGTAAGCCTTTTACATTGGTCCCTGGCAATCCCACAGTGGAAACATAAGGTGGGTGACATCAGACTCTGTTCATGTGATATCTTCTCCCCTCAAGAATCTATGCATTTTATTAAGTTTTATGACTATTTTAGAATTTTACGGCAACATTTGATGTTTCCCTTATTAAAAGAGAAGTGTTTCTATTTCATCAGACCAGCTGTGGTGTACCTGCAAATGTTGGCTAGTGCTGTTGTCAGTTTTAGTGCTGCTAGTTTCTTGGCAGGTGCTTACATAATTAGGGGAAAGCTTCCAGATAAATAATTTCTCTTTGTTATTTTGTAAATTTTTTGAAGTGCAGTTTATGGTTTTATATTTAACTGAATAAAGGGGCTGATTACAATGGTGGTGAGACTGCCACTGACAGCCTGTCTGTGGCGTTGGCACCCCCATAATGTCCTTGTGAGCTCAAGGAGCCCGTTGGTGCATCAAAGGCAGCCATAATCCCTACAATAGTGGAGGTGCCTGTCAGGCAATGCCATAGTGATAATTATGTCCCTCCCCGCCAGCCGTTTCATGGCGTTTGACACACCATCAAATGGCTGGCAGAAAGGGACATTGGGGGCCCGTAGCATAGCAGACACCCCTTCCCCCCTGGCCCTTGGATGTGGGTGTTGGGGGGCACCTATGGTACCCCCTACATATCTCTGCACCATGTGGCAGGCACCGCAAGATGCCTGCCATGTAGTGCATGGATATGTTTCCTGTCTATTTTTGTACTGCGGCGTGTGGTGCAGCACCTGCCACAATACAAAATATAGGCAGTGTGACCACCTTGGAGGCCGTCGTATTGTAATCACATTGACTGATCGCCAACAGCAAGTTGGGTGGGCCGGTTGTCCGATGGGGTCCCCCCACCATCCTAATCACCCCTAAAGGTTTTTGTGAAAGTGAGCAACAGAAAATTCCTCTCTCACATTTTTTTACTTTTAATATTCGAAGTCAATCAATCAATCAATAGAAGCTTTTTTGGGTCTTTGAACAAAAACATAAAAAGCAAACACCATAAACAACAATGCATGAGCTACAATAGAGCTACAAATAAATACCAGAATGCATACAATATAATGCACATACATAATTAATTTCTAGTATACATAACGATCATAAAAACAAAACCTGAAATACCATAAAAGTGTGCACTAAAATTGTTCCTAAATATAAAAAATGCAACCACAGCTAAGCATATAAGGTTACTAGTCACAGCTGTTTTTCATTCTCATGGCAGCTTTCAAAAAGCTACCTACATTAAAAATGATTTCTGCAGGGAGAAATTGCAAATACATGAGGGCTGGTCGAATTTAAGAAAAATGATATCAGGAGAATATACGCCTTCCTAGGGACCATATAATAATTATTCAAAGTCATCCCTGAGAGGTTGAGTGTGTTTCCTCCAGGATTGCTGTGTGATAATGTCCTTTAGGGCAAGCATATTTTCATCGGTGTTCATAACAACAAGATTTTGTTACACAGATATAGCTGCAGGTGTGCTTGACTTGACCATGAAGTTAACATATGCCTCAGCCGCTTTTAGACATTGTATACTGTGACACTGCAATGCTACTCATGAAAAATTGTCAGCAGGATTTAGATTTTTGCCTGGCCTATGCACAATAGTGTCATCATATTCTTGCAGTCACAACCCTACCTCTCAATTTCAAGCAGGCATCCCTAGCTTTCAGATTCCCAAAATGGTGAGGAATGCCTGGTGAATAGGGACAAGGGTGAAATGCTCTCCGTATAGAAACACATGGAAGTGTTCAGAAACTCACACCACTGCTAGGCTTTCTTTCCAAGGTTGGGAATAAACACGTTCAGTATGTGACAGACTCCTGCTCGCGTAGGCCACAATGTGTCACTGAGCATTGTTGTGTCTATTGTGCTGAGCAAGGATCGCACCCAGCCCCATTGGGATTGCATCGACCACAATCTCAATATGTAGTTTTGCATCAAAATAGGCCTCTTTCAGTTGCGTTCTGAAATGCATGTTTGATTTTCCTAAAGCTCTGATCACATTAATGTGACCATTAGAACAGAGTGTTTCATTTTCTTAAATCTCTCATTAGGGCACTGACCTTGCAAAGTCAGATATGTACCTTGAACAGGAACTGTCCATGCCGAGGAAAGATCACAACATGGTCACATCCTGTGGGGGACAAGTGGATGATAAAGGCTTGCACTTTAGCCGGTTCTGGCATTACCCACTTTTTAGAGAAAATATACCCAAAGAATTTGAGATTTGTTTTATAAAACTCACACTTTTCTGTGTTCAGATTGAGACCTGCCTCAGCTAGTAAATGGCATACTTGAGTATGGGCTTTATCATTTTCCTTTCAAGTAGGCCCAAATATCAGTATATCATCATTGTGATTATAAGCATGTGTTTCGAGTTATTTCTCAAAAACTTCCAGTAGATGGAAAACAATTTGATGAGGTTGTTGAGAAACAGGACAAATGTCCTCATTCAAATGAAGTTGCACTTTCATGGTCTAAAGTTTTCCTAGTCCATGAATCAATGATGGTAACTGATACGGATCACTGACATAATATCCACAACAACAATATCACCTACCAGAATATCGTGTCAAGAATATCGATGTCCAGAATATCAAAATCCTATCTGCAACATGGTAAGGACATAAATATCGAGAAAAAAAATATTGTTGTCTAAAATATCGAAGTTAAATATATCTTTTTTTAATTTAAAAAAAATTGTAAAATAACGAAAAACATACTATTAACTTAAAAAGACATTATTTTAGTGCATTTGTAAATATAAAAATGTATAAATATTAAATGTCATTTAAAAAAAAACATACATATTTACAATGTAACATATATTTACTTTAAAATAATGAATACATAATATTTTTATTTAATAATACCATAACAGAAATATATATAAAAAATACTATTAAATATATATACGCAAACACCTCTAACATAAATATTATAAATAAAAGAATTATATTATAATTTTAAAATATAAAATTTTAATTACATTTTAAATAATAATTTAGTACAAAAGTAGGGAAAGTGTTGGATAGCGGAGGGGTAAAAATTACTATTCCCACTCCAGCGAGTGCAACAGTAGGGAAAGTGTTGGATAGCGGGGGGGGGGGTAAAAACTTCTATTCCCACTCCAGTGAGTGCAATAGTAGGAAAAGTGTTGGATATCAGGTGAGTAAAAATTAATATTCCCACTCCAGCGAGTGAAACAGTAGGGAAAGTGTTGGATAGCGGAGGAAAATAGTTTAGCATTCCCACACCAGCAAAATCATTACCAATATTCCCCTATAAACAACACCACGAATATTGTAAAACATGTCAAAATTAACATAATTGATTGAAAATTAATTAAATAACTAATGACAATTAACAAGCAAATTAAAAACTATAACTAATAAATTAGCTCACACAATTAACTCTATAAAATAACTTAAAAAAATTAATATTATAAAACATAATAAAAATTGAATTAAAATTAAATTACTTCCGCCCTACTCCCCTATCAACGCACAACAAGCTCTTAAAAAAGGCACAATTAACATAATTGTTAATTAATTAGTAATTATTAATATTCAAACCATAAATATTTAATAATAAACTAATTACCACATTTAACAATATAAAATATTAAAAACATAAATATTACTTAATAAAACACCTAAAAAATAATTATAATTACATTATTTCCCATCACTTCCGCTATAAACCCACAGCCCACTCCTAAAAATAAGACAATTAACATATTTAACAATTAATTAATCATTAATAATACCAATTAATAAATTATTACTGTTAAATTAATTACCACAATTAACAATATACATTATTAAATACATAAATATTAATTAATTACAATTATTAATTAATTAATAATTATTAAATTACTTGCCACCCTATTCCCCTAGCAACCCACAACCTGCTACAGAAATAAAATGCGAAATTTTATTACAAAATAATTAATAACTCCTATAATCCCACTACACGCTACCGAACTAAAAAGCAAAATATTGTTAACATTTTTTTTACTTATAAATATTTAACACATAGATTAAAATACAAAAGCAATACTTACACAAAAATATAGAACACATACATTTAAATTCAATACTAACATACACAACACTATCTAAAAAAACTATATTTTAACATCGATATTTAAAAAAAATGATATTTCTTACCTTCAACTAGATATTCTCCTCAAACGATATTCTGACTGTCGATATTCTAGCATGACGATATTTCAACATTGATATTCTGGCAGGTCGATAATTTAGAGTCAATATTTTGTCTGTTTACCAACTGACTCACTATTTCAGCATGCGCATTCGGGTTATAATTGATAGAGAACAGCCCCATGTCAGCAGTAGTACTGAAACTCAGTAAACATGCATTTGATAAAGTACCTTGAAGAACATGAATTGGTGCTTGTATTTTTGTCTTCTTGTGTTGCATGGTTGCTACAAATGATCCTTGACTTTAAAATGGTGTGGAAGCAGCCCACGTGTATACCAATGTCTTTAACGGTGTGAGACGGGGCCTCGGAGACAGTGTTTTGTATCTTTCTGCCCGCTTGATGTTTATTGATGCACCACTGCTGATGATAAAAGGGATGAAGCAACCATTCACCCTTATTGTGTTCTCAGGGCACTGTGCAAATGAATTTTGGTTGTTTCATGGGGGGATCTCTCTTGGACTCAGGCTCTTCTCTGCATTTATCCAAATCTACATGTGCACATCATTTTGTGGTTGCACTGCCATCTTCTTGTGATGTTGAAGAGCCTTAGAAGATGGCTTTGATGATAATCGACTTTGTTTAGCTTCCACTTTCCTCAAATGATGTTGGCATTTGGCCTTGTGGACATTGCTTGACTTCTTATGGAATTTTCTGGCATCCATTTTCTCATCTCGATGTGAACCAATTGCTTTAACCTTTGCTTTGCAAACCGTTATGAAATGGGTTTTTTTCCTGCAGCCTTTGCTTACTTGTGGCAGCACATTTACCTGCAAGTGGGAAGGAGAATCCACATCGGAAACACGACTTCTTTTACTCTGAGAAATCACTCAATTACCTTCGACCTTGTGTCTCTGCTTACTTTTCAAGTTTAATTTTGATTCGCTCTGGGCTATTCCAGCTTCCATATCAGCAGCTTGTTGATCTCCATTTTCGTCGTGCAGCCATGAGTACCTTCTCTGGACTGAGCCTCTTTGTCAGCAAACGTCCTCTAAACAAATCAAACAGGCAACCATCTATGACTCTGAGACGGACAGCTACTTCATCATAGAATTCGCTGAGCCTGCAATGCTTGATGCGGGTATCCAGTCTTTTGACAAACTCATCCATCGTTTCACCAGCTTGGTATCTTGCCTGGTTGAAAATGCAACTTTCATAGTCGACATTCGTCCTTGGTTTCAAATGCTTTCCTAATTTGACGGTAAGATATTTCATCAGCTTATTGTATTTTCTTTATCACTTCTTTCACTCCTCCACCTTCAAGTATTTTTGCCATCTGCTTATTCTACAGCATTTATGAAGTCATCAAATGTTTCAATCCATGATGTCCATTTGGGGCCAATATTCAGCTTTTTGGCAGTATCGAATAGAAGCAATGGTTTCAATATGGCGTCAGCATCGTAGCCAGTGGTTGACCTTACTGAGGTTGAGAGAGAGGCCAGCTCCAGCAATGTTTGCTTTCCACTTGGACCTGCACCTCCTGTAACCATTCTCCGGGTGCTTACAATGGTATTGTCGCAGCTGATCTGATGTTGCATGGCCTCTTTTCCATCTGTGGCTGTGAGTGGTGGGTTTGTCTGTTTCATATGGTTGTCTCTATTATCAACCTTCTGCATTGTTAACACTCTTCACTGATTAAAAAATGTCTTTGTGTCTTAATGCTTCTGCTTTTTGCACTCTCTTGCACCTGGCTATTGCTGCCTTTAGCACTTCGTCGTAGCTAGTTGTCACTGTCTTTAGAGTTTCTGCTTTGTGTGAATGATGGCTTTGTGCTACGCTGTGGAACTGTATCTTTTCTTTGGCCTCACCAGCAGGTTCCTTGTCAACTGTGAATAGGCTTCTCCACAGGGCCTTTGCCTTATTTGAAAATATTGCACTGGCTTGTGTGGTGCTTTAACCCCACATGCATCAACCGTAAACTGCTTCTCTTCTACTGAGGCACATGCAGCATGCACAAGCAGTTTGCTGAGCCTTGCCAAACTCTTAGGGAGAGCAGTCTTGCATCTTCAGGGCACATATCCCACACTAATTGCCAGTTATAGCATCCTCCCAGACCTGTAGCATGCAATTGACCATGCCACCACAGAGCTCAATAAGGCATTATTTTATTCTTCAAATGCCACCGTTAACTGCATACACTATGTCATAAACTTTAATATCCCCACCCAGACACAACCAACCGAATACAACATTCTCCTATGGAGTCCATCAGGGAAAAGAAGGGTCCTGCTATTCATATTCACAAGACACTACAGCACCTTTAGAGAGACAAGTTTCCAAAATGAGTAACTCCATCATTCAAATGGAATGAATTAGTCTTGAGACATGAAGCCCCAATGTTAAACAAGGGAACTGACTATAGATACTACCCAGTAACAATCTAAGGAAAAGATCTCCTAATCTACTTCTGTGTTTTTCCATTATGTGACACTTGAGAGGAGAAATATCACAATGTAGGTACCTAGAGCACTACAAATCTGCTTACAATGTGGAAAGTTCACTGGGGTGGGCCGACAATACTGGTTAAATGTAACATCTAATCATTATTTTACCACTTGTTTTAAATATTTTGAAAATAAATACAGATGTATTAATCTTGCCACAGCGAACAATAAAGTGACATTTCACAGGTAGAGGAGGCCCATGGCCTTTCTATCAGTAGCATTGCCACCGCAGTTTTGGTCTAGTGTGTCAGCTGGAAACTGTGGCACCAGAATTTTTTTTCCATCCTGTCCTCCCCATTAAGCATGCGTGTGCTATTGAGCAATCAACTACTGTGCTCATTCTTCTGCCCTCATTTTTTGTTCCAGATTTGTAGCATTTAGAATGAACCTAAAAGCTAATAATATGTTCAAAGACTAGATTTTACTTCAGGAGATTAGGTAGAGAGTGTCCACTCTCATGAGCTATTCATCAAAATCTTGTATTATAGTAAAGGAATAGCCTTGGGATGGGCAGTACTGTTTAACAATCGTGGGTCTCAACTAACAAATTTACCAAACTGTTTGATATTTGGAAAATCATAGTCTCCTTGTGCCTCTGTACACTGATCTGACAATATGTGTGCAACCTGAAGAAAGTATAATGGAAGAAATAAAGAAATAAACACCAAGAGAGTATGCCCAACATAAGTAGCCAGCACGATATTCATTGACACATTCCGGATTGTTTAAATGCAGGTCCCAACATTCCCTACTTGCATTTCTAAAGGCAACCATTTCCCTGAAGCTGCTTTTTCCAGGACCACTCATGTGCTGCAGATCTACCTTTTGAGCCACAGACAGGAACCTCTGACACACCCCATTGCGCCGCTTGAGGTACACTGTCACACAGCTAGCTATGAACAGTAAAAAGTGGTTCATTTAGGGGGCCATTAGGCCCGCCATCCTATCGGATAATGGGACCGCCTGCCATAAGGGCGGGGGTCCCGTGGGGGGTATTAGGATGCGCCCGCCACAGTGGCGGGCGCATCCTGCATTTTTAACATTGTGGCGGGCGGTGCTCTCAGCACCGACCGCCACAATGCTAAAAATGTTTGTCGTGCATGTGCATGCACAATGTGGCAGGCACCGCACGGTGCCTGCCATGTTGTGAATCCTCATGTAGGTGCCTCCCCCACCCCCCCATCATCCTGGGGGCCCACAACGGGCCCCCAAACAGAAATACTGCATGCCTGCCGCCACGGAAAGGCATCCTCCTGCCTGCATCCTAATATGGATGGCAGTGTCTAGCAGACACCGCCACCATATAAACCCTTGTGTTTCCGTCCTCCGTGGTCCCCCCACCATAGTAATATGGCGCAGGAAATGGGTGCATGGTGATGGTGACATCCTAATGGGCCCCATAGTGTCCTTCGAAAGATGAATGCAGGCACTGCAACAGACCACAAAACTCATACTAACCCATTTGTGATCCCCCTATACTAAAAAGAATCTTGTTGTATTGCTCCTAATGGAACTCTCAAATTATCACACCCCAGAGGCAAGCACAAATATCATGCATCTCACTTGTTGTTATTGGTAAATTGATTATATTAATAGTCACATACACTAACTTTCTTTTCTTTCCTTTGGTAAGTACATTGGTTGCAATAGCTGGAGTAAGAGTAGCCTCTAATGTATTAGGGTGACTACCAGGCCCAACAATGCATACCTACCATCCACATGGCTATATAAATGTTATTAAGACACGCTAGTGAACTATTTGTCTTTTTTCATCACACAACACTGTCATTAATATGTCCTTATTATACATGTTGAAGCAAAACATATTCAACACATAGTTCTATTCTAGTTGAATAGGTCACAATTTGCTCACACATAAGTTTTTTTTGGCACATTCCACAACCACCCCTACCTTTTATATTCCAATTAGTGTGGCAATGTGTGTATTGGCCGCAGACAACTAAAGGATTGTAGACTATGACGTCTTCAGCAAGATCAAATATAATTTTTTAACCTTATTTCTCTCTACATGTGTCAGAATATGTAATATATTAAAAAATATGAATGCTACATGTAGCATGTATAAAAGACAGATTTTAATGAGCAAACCTATATTTCAATGTACGTATATATTGGTTCATTATTGCTTGATTAACAAAAATCATTGCAGTTAAAACGTTTAACACTTATACAACATAAACATTATTCAAGTTTCACACGACAATAAGCCCCCTTACAGGAAGAATAGATAAAATTGATCTAAGGTTACATGCCTTACCCTTCCATTGAAAGCACTTAAAATACTCTTTTAAAACAAGCGCAATGAAATCTATTAACAAATTATAGTTGCACTCAAGAATATATGATTACAGTTAAGGTTAAATAACATTGTGCAAATATACTATAAGATACAAATGACCGCCAGCGACATCATTATAGTTCGAAGTGCAAATGAGGAATGAAAGTGCGTTTTCAAAATTTCTCTTGAGTCAGATTACCATAACAGCATAGGCACTAAATTTCCCAGGATATCTACATTGTGCAAATAAGCTGTAAGAATACATTAACGTTTTCACAATCACATTTGCTATAAAATACATATGCTTTAAAGAACAAGGGGACCCAATTACAATTGGTCAGGGACCTTGGGTAGTTACTAGTTTTAGACACAGTGGTCCCTAGACAGAGGAAGTTGACAAGGAGAGAGATGAATATAGACTCAGAATCAGTACTATATTTAAAGCCGCCCAGCCGGACAGGAATGTTTTAATTTTCAAAGATTTAAATACAATAAAGTGGGACACAAGCCAGCATCCTACTAGACATACAAAGTAACTTGTTTGTATGTTGCACATTCCCATAGCGCAAACAAGAATGTAGTGGAACACTGTTACACATACACAATATTCAGTAGACAGGTGTACATTAAGTCAACGATGTTTCGATTACTTTATACATTTTGGGACCATCATCAGGACATTTACATTTGCATGCCTGAATACAATTGCCTGTAAATTGGGTGGTAAAAGAGAAGGGAAAGAAAAAGAAATTCAAAGTCAAATTTCTGAGGAGATATGGGTAAATACTGTTTGGAGTGACATGCTATACATGAGGGCGAGATCTACGGTGTAATAATGCAATCGACAGTGGTGTCTTGGAAATAGGCATGGCGTGAAGGAAGGCGTGTCCAGTGGCATGAAAAACTATTGTTCGTAAGTGTCTAATAAATAGACAATCAAGCATCAATCCCTCGAGTTGACGCAGAGGTGTATAAGGTTTAAGTGTGAGCGCAAAATCCGTTCCGCTCGCGGATTTTGCGAATTTTCGGTAAATTCGCGATCCGCGAACTCCCGCGAATTTACAGCGAATTCGCAAATCCGCGAGCGGCGGATTCCGGGGGCAAAAGTTGAAGCCTGGCTGGCCTGTCAACTTGTAACTATTTTACGATGGCGCCGGCAAGCTGCCAGCGCCATCCTAAAATAGTTACTAAGTTAGCTTCAACAGGAAGCTCTAATAGATAAAATAAAGCAGGTGCTCGCACCTGCTTTATTTTATCTATTAGAGCTTCCTGTTGAAGCTAATTTAGTAAGTATTTTAGGATGGCGCTGGTAGCTTGCCGGCGCCATCGTAAAATATTTACAACATGCCCTTCCTGTGAGCCCAAAAACAATCGTGAGCGTCGTCGAGGCAGGTGTGCCTTCTTCCCAAATCTACCATGGAAAATCAGCTGTGATGCTGGATAGAGGCTTTTGCATCCTTGACTTTCACGAGCGCAATACCCATGCTGTTCCTGTGAACAGGAGCTTCTTTCTCTTCATCTGCTGAACTGATCTTTCTCTGACCTTTTATACACACAAGAAGCATGTGTGAACTCGCATGGAAGCCCTGCCCGTTTGGCCCCACCCACACACTCGCGGTTTGCACCGTCTTCCCGCCATTCACCCACTATGATGGACAGCTCACTCAAGGGACCCCTGCGCCCTTCGGGGCGCCTACCTTTGGGCTTGGAAGCCCCCCACACACACTCGCAGTGTGCACCGTCTTCCCACCATTGACCCACTATGATGGACAGCTCACCCAAGGGAACCCTGTGCCCCTCGGGGCGATTGCATAGTAACACCCACATGGCCGCTGAAAGCCGTGGAAAATCAGCTGTGATGCTGGATAGAGACTTTTGCATCCTTGACTTTCACGAGCGCAATACCCGTGCTGTTCCTGTGACCAGGAGCTTCTTTCTCTTCATCTGCTGAACTGATCTTTCTCTGGCCTTTTATACACACAAGAAGCATGTGTGAACTCGCATGGAAGCCCTGCCCGTTTGGCCCCGCCCACACACTCGCGGTTTGCACCGTCTTCCCGCCATTCACCCACTATGATGGACAGCTCACTCAAGGGACCCCTGCGCCCTTCGGGGCGCCTGACTTTGGGCTTGGAAGCCCCCCCCACACACTCGCAATGTGCACCGTCTTCCCTCCATTGACCCACTATGATGGACAGCTCACCCAAGGGAACCCTGTGCCCCTCGGGCGATTGCATAGTAACACCCAGATGGCCGCTGAAAGCCGTGGAAAATCAGCTGTGATGCTGCATAGAGGCTTTTGCATCCTTGACTTTCACGAGCGCAATACCCGTGCTGTTCCTGTGACCAGGAGCTTCTTTCTCTTCATCTGCTGAACTGATCTTTCTCTGACCTTTTATACACACAAGAAGCATGTGTGAACTCGCATGGAAGCCCTGCCCGTTTGGCCCCGCCCACACACTCGCGGTTTGCACCGTCTTCCCGCCATTCACCCACTATGATGGACAGCTCACTGAAGGGACCCCTGCGCCCTTCGGGGCGCCTGACTTTGGGCTTGGAAGCCCCCCCCACGCACTTGCAGTGTGCACCGTCTTCCCACCATTGACCCACTATGATGGACAGCTCACCCAAGGGAACCCTGCGCCCCTCGGGCGATTGCATAGTAACACACACATGGCCGCTGAAACTAGTAAGCTGAAATGATTCAGCAGAGCAAATCCGCGGATCCGCAAATCCGCAAAATCCGCGGATCGTGGATCCGCAAAATCCGCCCATACTTAGGTTTATGTCAATTGGAGAAGAGTTGATGTCGGTTTCACCTGTATAAACTCAAGGAGAATGAACAGGGAGCGACCAGGACGTCAAGCACGGCAATATGCAAGTAACAAGTGGTTGAGGAGAAATCAAGTCTGATGAAAACAAGCAAATATATCTTAAAAGTGAGGTGGGGTTTTGTTAAAAAGGGGGGATTCTTAGAGAGAGACCACAAGGTGTAGCACGGAAACATGCAGAATGCGTACGGTGGGGAAATACCTTAACTGGTGTGAGAATTAACAATTAACAAATCCAAATGCCACTACTGCACCTTTCTTTAGCCATTTCTTTGATAAGCAATGAATCAAACAACTGCCCTAAAAAACGGCTTTTTCAGTTTGAGTTAATCAAAACTTTATTTACACCAATTTACATCAATTTATGCAAAACATCTCAAGTAAAAAATACTTCATTTTGTCTAGGAAAAAACACCTTTTACACCTTTTACCCCCTAAGTTTCTCTTTGGAAGCCCATTTAGAATTGCACTTTACACACACTCTTATCTACAGACTCCCTACAGATCACACACTCGGTACCTGACTCATTCTCATATTCAACTACTCACCACATTCATCCAACCACACTTACATCTTTCACACAATGCCCACCCTGGGGTGCCTCAAGAGATTATTTTCCTGACAAGGCACAACATTTCAACACTTCACAATTTTCTTTAACTAGTGTGAGAGCACTGGCATAGATGTAGCGCCCATGGGCGGTAATACAGCCGCAGTACTCGGAGTATTGGAGACAGCCCAGTACGGATGAAAGAGATAACCTAATAGAGAAATCTGCGATTAAAGCTGGGAAAAGGCAAAATACTGTGCATCAAAACTATCCTAGATACAGTGATTATGTTTGTGTAGGCATATTTCAACATGTTTATATGTCTCTGTCAACAGCTTCAATGACTGAATGCCCCCTGGTGGGCACTGTATGTCTCATCATTTAGATCACATCTGGGGATACCCTGAAAGTAGCAATTTGGCCATCTACCATTCCGCATTCAAGCAAATTCTTACCATAACACACGTTGAAATAAGTAGATCCATTTGTGACGTATATGCACCCTCTCTTATTTGTAAGAAATGTTGGTCTATTGACCAAGTTCTCTACCTGAAAATTAAAAATCTTAAACCTAGGTACCCATTTTCAAACTTAATACCATTTGTGTCACACACCACATTTTTTTACAGTCCACTGCCACACTTCAGAAGTTTATGTGTACTTTTTCTTCAGATGTTGGTTCTAGGAATATATGTCCACAAACTTCTTCAAAGATCTAAGTGTAGGAGCTGGCTTCTAGGAGTTTGACCACAAAGGAAGTATCTGTGGTTTAAGTGTCATTTGTTGCTTTGAATTGTTGTACACCATCTCTTTTTTGGCATATACTCAGTTTTTAATGTCAAACTTAAAAAATACACTTGCATTGTCTTTTTGCTCTTGGAGACCGTGAGCTTACGATTATGCGATACAATCCACTAGCGGAGGAAGGCGTGCAATCCATGGAAAGAATCCTATACTCTCGAATCTTCTTTGTTTGTGGCCTCTAAAGGTAAAGAGGAGGAGATTATTGGTACCGCCCAGCAGAACATCTGTGAAAAGACCACAAGAACAGCCAACAGTGTCCCTGTTAGAAATGGAGGTCTCTAATTGGCAATGGTTTGCATATTTGTCCAACTAGGTACCCTTCTTCTTAGTCAGAGTAAGGGAGGATACACTCCTAAAATAACCCCTGCTCAACCCTTTGGTAATTTGGGACGAGCAGTCAGGCTTATCTCAGAGGCAGTGTGTAAAGCATTTGCACATAACCAACTGTAATTCAGTGAAAACATTACAAAAGGACACAACACCAGTTTAGAAAAATATTCAATATTTTTATATATCCAAAACGACCAAAATCCAACATTCAGTACTTTAAAAATATGCACTTTGCAAGAATGCTTTAAAAACATAGTTCCTAGAAGTCAGTAGCTTCATCCGGTGCTAGCACAGTGCTGTACAAAATAGAATCCAACAGTTCTGTTTGAACGCGTCGGTCAGGAATGTCACAAGACATGCTGGTGCGGGGCGGCCATGGCAACTGTTACAGTTGTGGTGTGAAGCGGAGTGGTGCGGGGTGCGGTGCCCTCAAGTCGTGGTACAGGCAGCGGTATGGTAATGGTCATCAAGAGGCGTCTGTGCGACAAGAACTGCGGTGTGGAATGAAGGCAGTGCTTGTTATGGTGCTGACAGATTGTGGTTGCGGTGACAGAGCTGGCTGCGGTGAGCTGGTGTTGGTCGGTCTGGACTGTGATGTGGTACCGGACGGTGCATCCTGTGACTTATGAGCAGTGCCCCCCAAGCCATGATGTGATCATGGTGGTCGCGGTCAGCGTGCAGTGATGGTTCCATGTGATCAGGGCGGTGAAGTGAAGCGAGGCGGTGCAGAGTGCATGCCCACAGTGCAAGCAGTGGCTCAGTGGTGGCAGCAGTGGTCGTTGACGTCAGTGAGAACAGAATTGTGGTGCGAGATACAGCAGCGCCCTCTGCTGTGCCTTCAGGACACAGAGCCAGCAACGGTTTTTCCCATCTCTGTGGCAGCCGAAGCAGCGGTTCCAGAGGTGGTACCCAGAGGTTGATGAAGTCTTTGCAGTTCCAGAGACTTCAGAACAGGAGGCAAGCGATACTTCAAGCCCTCAGAGATACTCAGCACAAGTAAAGAAAGTTTGGTCCAGTTCTGTCATTGCCCAAGGCAGAAGCAGCAAATGCAGGCCAACCCAACAAAGCAACAAAACAGCAAAGGGGCAGTACTCCTCCTTCCAGCTCTTCCAGCTCTTCTTCTTGGCAGGTTCCTTGATTCCAGCGAGTTCTCTGAAGTCTTTTATCACCCTAAGACTTTCAACAGGAGGCAAGCTCTACTTCAAGCCCTTGGAGAAAACTCTAACAGCAGGATTATGAAAGTACAATCAAGTCCTTTCCCTTCTCAAGACAGAAGCAGCAAGCAGCAGGCGAACACAGCAGAGAACGCAGCAATGTGGTAGCTTTTCCAGCGGTTGTTCCTGGCAGGTTCCTTACTTCAGTAGTAATCTGAAGTTCTGGGGTCTGGACCCCAAAATTTATACTCAGTTGTCTTTGTTCTCTGGTGGCAGAGAAGCTCTTTACCCAGAAAAGACATGTTCTGTCCTCTCTGGTATAGCTGCCCGGCAGGAGGTGGAGCCAGCATTGTCCAAGGTAAACATGGCCTATTCAGGTGCAGGGGAAATCTCCTTTAACCTCTCCAAATGCAGAACGGGTGTTTTGATCCCAGCCCAGCCCTGACTCATCCAGGAAAGACATGATGACCATCAACTGCCCCCCCCCTTTGTGGCAATCTAAGAGCATGCACATCCCCAACTGCTGTCATTCAGTCCACAAACCAGCAGAGGCTGACAGGATGACTAAGCAAGAAAATACCCGCTTTCTAAAAGTGAGATTTTCAAACACACAATATGAAAATCATTTTTACTGAAATATACATTTTTATATTCTGAGTTTGGGCATACTAAACTCCAACTTTCCATCTTGTCCCAATGGGAAGTTATATTCATAAAGTGTTATAAATCAACTCCCATTCTATCCTATGGGACAGATACCCTTTCAATAATGAAAAACAAAATTAGCAGTATTTCACTATCAGGACATGCCACACACCTCAGTACATGTCCTACCTTTTACATAGACTACACCATGCCAATGGTGCTACCTTGGGCCTACCTTAGGGGTGTCTTACATGTAAGAAGAGGGGAGTTTAGGGCCTGGCAATTGGGTATACTTGCCAGCTCGACTTGGCAGTACTAGACTACGCACAGACACTGCCGTGGCAGGTCTGAGTTACATTTACAGGCTCCTCACGTGGGAGGCACAATCAGTGCTGCAGGTCCATTAGCAGCATTTGATTTACAGACCCTGGACACACACAGTGCACTGTACTAGGGACTTACCAGTACATCAAATATGGCAAGCATGGAATCATCAATCCATAAACACAATTTACACGGATCACTGAAATATTATCGACGGTCACATTATCGACTTACCAAAGTATCGTTGAAAAATTATCGACGACAAAAATATAGACTTTCTATACTTATTACACAAATTACAAAAATATCGAGTAAAAAATATCGAGTACTAACTATATCGAATACATAAATATCGCCTCTATAAATATCGACTACAAATATATCGTTGGACATGAAATTAGCCCTAACACTACAAAAATATCGACTACAAAAATATAGACTACCAAAATATCGTAAAAAAAAAATATCGAGTTCATGTTTGTACACTTTCTTTTCTAAAATACCATCTTTATCATCAATAAAAGTCATTTCTCTATACAAAATACATTTCACATATAATACCTGTTACTTACATAAAATTACTATTAATCCACATTTGCTATACATTCTATTACATGCATTTTATCAATTTCTACATATTCTTTGCATTTAACTAACATTTTCATTACTTATTTTCACATAAAAATATATTTCATTTAAAAACAAACCTGCTTTAATGTGGGAATCAACACATACCACCATTCTCACATCAACAAACACTCCAATTAACTAAAAAAAATTCAAACTAGCCTATACAATGCTTCCTTACATCCTACAACCAATCAAATCAAAGCACACATAATACATATACTATAAAAGGGATACATGCATTCTACCATTTGTTGCTGCTACCACTCTGGAAAGTAGATGCCAACACTCTGAAGATTTTGTTGCAGAATAAACATCTTTAAAGATCCAGCTCACTAGCTAATTAATCAAGTAAGTAACACAGCATTTTTGTAGAAATCTAAATTAGAAGTGCACTATTTTCCTTACATCTCCTAAGTCTTACACTTATTTTATTTTCATCTCTTCCTACATTTCTGATAGAAACTACTCCAACACAATTCCTATTACATGGTCATATTTCTTCACGTGCAAAATCAGATAGTAAGTATATAATAATGCTCTGTTATACACCAACTGCTGTTTTTAAACACTAATTTACAAGAGTATTTAATCTTTAAAAACATTATATTTACAGATATACTGAGATTGTCCTATTTCTACACCATAAATGATAAAACTACACTAATTACACATGTAAGTATGGATGTGTTTGTTATAAAACAGCCAATTTCATTATTGCACATTTCGAATGAACATATCTTGCTTTTTACATCTTCCCTATAGATCATTTGAAAGATCCAACATCAACTATACCAAAACACAAGAGTGCCCTTCAGAAAAATGTAAGTATAATTGTAATTTGTCTAAAAGTGGGCACAAAAAACGCTACCTATATTCTTAACACCATGTTATATATTTTGAATTGCCTCTACAGATATTCTGAAAACATCATACATCTATTCTACATATCCTATGAAAACATCCAACACAAACTAATCCAATATACAAGAATACCCTTGTAAAAACATGTAAGTATACTTGTCATTTCTCAAAAACTGCCGAAAATAACACAGACTATGTTCTTAACAACATGTTATCTATTTTATATTTCCTCTACAGATATTCTAAATACATCATACAGCTATTCTACCTACAACAAAGAAAACGACTTATTTAGAAGTTAGTATACTTTTAAATATTTTCCAATTCCAAATGGTTCAATATAAAAATTATAATATTTTGCTTTTATTTCTTCTATCTACTCTACAGATCAAACCTGTACTAACTTGATGTACTCCAGCATTTACTACTACTCTACTATTTAAACAAGTAAGTATATGTAATGTTTACATCCAATGTACAAGTAAGCAAAAATGACAACTGCTTTTGAGTAGGAAATGCGTTTGTTATGTGTAAACATTAACGTTGCTTTTCTATATTTTCATACCAACAGCAAATAAAGACATACATACAAGAACATCCTTCAAAAGACATTTCTGCTTCTGTGACTACTACTTTGATTAACTGTAAGTATAAATGCATCAATAATGATGTTAGCACCACAAAAGGAAAAAAATGTGTTCTGATTTTGTTTCTTTCTACTCTTTCCTAGAACAAGTAAATCAAAATGACTGAAGGTGCAGAATTTGTCATGTCTCAGAAAAATAAATTACTATTATGCTACATGGGTTATGTGTATAATCAGGAAAGACAAAGTGGTAGAAAAGTTTTTTGGAAGTGTACCAAATATTACTCCAACAAATGTTATGGGAGGGCCACTACTGAGGAAACTAATGTGCTATTTACTAGGGAACACAATCATCCCCCAAATGTCACAGAAATTGAAATTAGAGATGCTTTAGAAAGTATTAAAAGTGCTAGCACACAAAGTGACAAACCAACAACCCAAATCCTTAAAGAAGAACTGGTAAAAGTCCCAGCCCATGCTTCAGGTCAACTACCCTCTATTGACTCCCTGAAACACACAATTGCACGCACTAAACGACTCACTAGATCAACCCAACCCAACCCAACAACTTTTGAGGAAATTATTATTTCACCACAAATGGCCATCACTCACAATAAAGATAAATTTATTCTTTTTGATAATGAAAGCAGTACAAACAGAATAATTATGTTTGCAACTGCAAGTAATTTACGAAAAATCCAACAGTGTCCCCAATGGATGATGGATGGAACATTTAAACCCTGCCCAAAACCTTTTTATCAACTGTATTCCATCCACGGTTTATACCATAATTCTAACATACCTTTCATTTACTGTTTGCTACCCAACAAACAGCAAACCACTTACACCGAAATATTAAATGTTCTCAAAACGGAAATCAATAATTATTTTCCAGAAAAAATAATTATTGATTTCGAATTAGCTATGATTAATAGCATTTTGAGAACATTTCCCCACACAGCAATCCAGGGTTGCTATTATCATTTTAATCAGAGTATATGGAGGCATCTCCAAAAATCTACTTTAAGTATACTCTACTCTACAGATAGCACCTTTGCCTATCAAGTTAAAAAGTTAATAGCCCTGGCCTACGTCCCTGTTACAGATGTAGCTGAACATTACAATTTATTAATTGACAGCGCATATTACAAGAAGAATGAGGATAAACTAACCCCATTACTGGACTATTTTGAAGACACTTGGGTGGGAAGGTTGCACAGATCTGGACATCGACGCCAGCCCAAATTCCAAATCCCTTGGTGGAATGTCTATCTTAGTACTTTAAACCAAGAGGCTAAAACTAACAACAGTGTAGAAGGGTGGCATAATGCTTTCCAAGCAACTACAAACAGAGGCAAACCCACGTTCCATAACCTTCTAGAAGCTTTGAAAAAAGAACAAAGCTATCAGGAACTAAGAATGGAACAATCAGTGTCACAAATAGGTCCAAAACTCACTAAACAAACAAAACAAATGTTCCGACTACTTCAAAGTCAAGTCACACTATACCCTACAACTAGAGGATTAGAATACCTTGCAATAATAGCTAAAAGTCTACTATAAAAATGTCAACTAAATATACGAATGTCTTCTTACAATAATAGTAAAATTTACATGTCATAAACATATATAATCAATTATAAATAATACATATTTGTTTCACAAACTTATTAAAATTATGAAAAAAATGTCGTAACAAATATGCAATGTTTATAATTTATTCACACATACACATAACATTAAAAATCGACATTTCCCACCCAATCAAAATTGTAAATTAAATACTTACAATTTTTGGAGATAAGAGACGCAATCAAGGAAAAAGCAATCCATACAATCCAATCCAATATCTTACTATTCCAATATGGGAAACCCTCAAAAACCCGAAAATAAAGTGTAAAACATAAAAAAACGCTCCATGAAATTCCGAAAACAGTAGTGTGGACACTTTAGTATTTAAAGTGATATACACACAATTTCTAAAAAACGGTCACGCATATCAATGTATCAATCCGAATCGAAACCCTCAAAAAAACCCGAAAAAGGTTGAAAAAGTGTTAAAACCGCTCCTGGCAAACACGAAAAATAGGAGATAAATGTCAAAATATAAGCATAATAACTCAAACATTTGTTTCTCCGTTAAAAAACACGCTTCCTTCCATGTAGTTTTCATGCGAGGAACCGAAACCTGTAAAATAACATACATAACGAAACCCACCCACAAATACCCCCTTCACATTTGTAAATATACTAACAATTAACATTAACCATGTAAGAAGACATTTCCGAACACTTAAAATAAGACTTGAAGCAAAAAAAGCACGACACATCTATAACGGAGACTTTTCACCCAAACGCTACTTAAACTATTAATACATACACCAAAAAACACTAAAAAGTTCGATTATACCCTCAAACATGACCACTTACTTATAATTTGTAGGTAAAAATAACCTTACCTCTCTCCACGCGAAGCAACTCCCAACCGCGAGCTTCTCCAGTCCAGAATGGAGCGTAATAACCTTACGGGGTAAAAAAGTAGTCCCCTTAACCCATTTGTGTAAAAGGATAATAGAAAATACAATGTAATATGTTAAAAATATAATACATACACATGTATAATGTAACAAATTAATACACTATACTCATTACAATTTTCCTTATTTAAGAAAAATAAATATATTTAATATAAATTAATATATAATAATTATTATATATTAATAATATTAAAAAAATATGTAAGACTTTGAATAAAAGATGTAAATATTTGGTTATTGTGTATATTTATATGAATAAGTTTGTGTTTATTTTTAAGTAAACATGAAAAATGTTTATGGTAATAATTAATAATGATAAATAATATAACTTATTTATTGTTATTAATATAACAATTTGAACCATTTACTATATAAATAATGGCCAGAAAAAAGTCTTTATTTTATCTGTGAATGTATATATTTTTGAAAATAATAAAAGAATGTTTATGTTTATTAATTAATAATAATAATAATAATAATAATAATTAATAAAATAATTATTATTTTTATTATTATGACAAAATGTTTTATAATAATTTCTAACTATAACAAAAGTATATAATAGCTTAACTAATATTTTGGCAATACCAGATATTATAATTAAACATATTGTTTCCCTATACAATTATAAACTTTACAACCGAATCGATTTCTATGTTGAATGTAAAAACAACATTTTCTGAAATATACACCAAGAAATATTTTATTTTGTATTTCAATTTCTTCTAACAAATGTAATAATACTCATGTTACTTGTTAAAATAAAAAATGTTTTATATATATTTAATAATATTAATATTTAATATTAACATTATTAAATATTAAAGTAAAAAATGTATAACAAATCATTGTTTTATGTATTTCTATATAAATACTTGAAACTGTAAGTGACTGATGGGAATATGTAAAATTTACTGAAAGAATGTTGTAAACAAATTTATTTTTATGATTGACAACATGTATATAAATGTAAATATGTTATTCTGTGAATACTAAAAGTCAAAAAAATGTGATGTTATATTTGTTTGTGATTGTATTGTAGTACACAATAAAAATGTAAAAAATTGTTTAATAAAGTTTTTTTAAAACATCCATGGTGCATTATTTTGTAATATTAAAAGACAGTAATGAACAAATGTATGCAAATGTGCTGCACACTGACCAATTTAATATGTTCTATTGCTACTCCAGTCAAGCTAATATCATAGAAGCTGCAGGACACTAGCTAAAAATTATTTACTATTCCTACTCCACTCAAGCTAATATCATAAAATGTGGTGGAGACTGACCAATGTTTATTTATTAATCCAACTCCAGTGTAGGTAATATCAGTGATGGTGCTGGACACTAACCAATTAATAATTAGAATTCCAACTCCACTCTAGCTACTGTCTGGAAACATGCTAATACATATATTTTTTAGATCAAAGTAAAACTTAATAATGTCAAGTTATATTATTTTGTATTTTCCTATAATAGCTTTAATGTATAAGTGTTTTATGGTACACTATACATCAGCACTCTAAAATACCCAAAACTGTCCCTAAACACTAAAAATACCCCTTCACCCCAAAGCCCAAAACTGACCCAGAACCCTACAAATACCCCTTTATCCACAAACTTAAAACTGACCCTGAACCCTACAAATACCCCTTTACTCAGAAACTGAAAACTGACCCTGAACCCCAAAAATACCCCTTTACCCACAAACTGAAAACTAACCCTGATCCCAAAAAATACACCTTTACCCAAGAACAGAAAACTGACCATGAACCTTAAAAAACTCCTTTACCCACAAACTGAAAACTGACCCTGAACCCTACAAATACCCCTTTACCCACAAACTGAAAACTGACCCTCAACCCTAAAAATAGCCCTTTACCCAAGAACTGAAAACTGACCCTGATCCCAAAAAATACACCTTTACCCAACAACTGAAAACTGACCCTGAACCTTAAAAAAACTCCTTTACCCACAAACTGAAAACTGACCCTGAACCCTACAAATACCCCTTTACCCACAAACTGAAAACTGACCCTCAACCCTAAAAATACCCCTTTACCCAAGAACTGAAAACTGACCCAGAAGCCCAAAAATACCCCTTTACCCACAAACTGAAAACTGACCCTGATCCCAAAAAATACACCTTTACCCAACAACTGAAAACTGACCCTGAACCTTAAAAAAACTCCTTTACCCACAAACTGAAAACTGACCCTGAACTCTACAAATATCCCTTTACCCACAAACTGAAAACTGACCCTCAACCAAAAAAAACCTTTACCCAACACCTGAAAACTGACCCTGAACCCTATAAATACCACTTTACCCACAAACTGAAAACTGACCCTAAACACTATAACAACCCCTTTACCCACAAACTAAAAACTGACCCTGACCCCAAAAAATACACCTTTACCCCTGCACTTAAAACTGACACTGATTATAAAAAAACACCTCTTAATCCACAAACTGAAAACTGACCCTTCACCCTTTCAAAACCCCTTTACCCAAAAACTTAAAAATGTCCCAAATCCCACTAAATACACCTTTAATCACGAACAGAAAAATTACCCTGAACCCTAAAAAATTACCCTATACCAAAAATTATTAAACTGACCATGAACACTATAAATAATAATGAACACAACATTAAACATTAATATTTAATTAACAAAAAAATAATATTTAACAAAAACAAAAAGAAAATATATTATCACATTAGCTATAATAATAAATTTGATTAATTAATATTGTTTAATTCCAATTAATTAATTAACATGAACATACATTTATACATTACATTTAAATGTATCCAATTAATGTAATTAAGTCATTATTATAAATTAATTACCAATTAATTAATTTAAATAATATGCAAAATATTAATAAGCTCATTAACTAATTATAAATAATTTGTTAGCAATTTAAAAATTTCAATAATATGCTAATTCTTAATAAAATAAATCACTAATTATTTATAATTAATAACCAAATTATCAATTAAAATAATATACAAGTCAATAAAAAACCAATAATTATTAATAATTAATTAATCAATTAATCAATTAAATAATATGCTAAATACTTAATTAAACAATTAACTAATTAATATTAATTAATTACCAATTAAAATCTAATTAAAACAATTACCAAACATATATTGATTAATTAATTATTATTAAATTACTTCCCACCCTATTCCCCTATAAACCCACAACCCGCTCCTAAACATTAACTACTATTTTTTTAAATATTATATATATATATATTTTTTTTTACATTTTTTTCTACATATTTTTGATATTTTTTACTTTCACTATATTTCGATATTTTGTCTGGTCGATATTTTTGAGTCGATATATTTGTATTCGATATTTTTCGGTCATTTTTTCAGTCGATATTTTGTCCAACGATATTCCTATAGTCGATATTTAGGTAATGTCGATATTTTTCCGTCGATATTTTGTCCATTCGATAATATGTAGTCGATATTATGTCCAGTTACCAATTTACACAGAAAGCATATGCACTTTAGTACTCAATAGCAGTGGTAAAGTGCCCAGAGTCCTAAAACCAACAAAAACAGGAGGCCAAAAGCAAATAGTCTGGGAGTAAACCCGCTGAAATAGCCAAGTCTAACAGTCCCTCGTAGGGAACTCCAACGGATTGCAATTTCCCCGTTCAACAGCTGCAAAGCCCTGGATGCTCATAAGGTTTACACAGAACTCTCCTGAACCCAGATCTCAGCATTCAGGTACAGCAGTTGAATCTCCTCCTCAGCCCTCCAATACAGTAGCAAATACAATCTTCTCTCACTCTACTGAGGGAGAAGAAACCCTTGGCGAGAAGTAATTTATCTCACTCAAAAATCTTTGTCCACAGCCTCTCAGATGTCAATCCTCTATGTAATGGACAACATGCTGCCATTGCAGCCATGACTGAGGGGGCAGTGGGGGAGTTAGGGGGCTGAGACAGGAAAATGATATCCTCTGTGAGGATCAGTTATGTCAACAATAGTTCTTTGTGCAGGGGGATATTCTTCAAATACGGGAAACCATATACATTATTGAAACTCACCAGTAAAAGATCCTGTTAGAAATGGTGGTTCTGGTTGGCTAGGTTATGCACCTAAACCAGTCTGAACCTACCACTCTAGTCAGGGTACGTAAGTTACACACATAAGATAACCCCTGCTCACCCCCTTGGTAGCTTGGCACTGAGCAGTCAGGCTTCTTCCAAAGGCAATGTGTAAGGTATTTGTAGGCACATACACAGTAACACCGTGCAAACACTACAGAAGGACTACACACCAGTTTAGAAAAATAGCCAATATTTAGCTGAATAAACCAAGACCAAAGCAACACAAATCCAAAATACACAAATCAAGATGTAATTTTTGTAAGATTGAATAAAGTATAGTTTTTAGGTATAAAAAATAGCTTCAACCGGGGCTATTTTGTCATGATTGACAACTCCACAAAGACAGTACTACCTCGATGGAGCAAGGGCTGGGTATGGAGCCGGGCAGAACCCAGTAACGTAACTTGGGGATGTCAGGAAAACCAAAGACAATGTAAAACACAGGGAGGGGTGGGTCAGGCATCGCAGAGAACGGGACAATGTTGGTTCCTTACTATTTCAGGGGAGGTGAGGCGTTGGTTCCTTATTGTCGGGCAGGGGAGGTGATGCCTTGCTTCCTTACTGATGCAGAGGAGGTGAGGTGCTGGTGGTGGCAGATGCAGTACCTCGGTTCTTTATTGTGGAGCGGCGTGGATGTGATGTCATGGATCAGGCCGTGGGCATTCAACTGAGTGGTGTTGATGCAGAAATGCTGGCGTCGGCTGGGCCAGATCTGTGGTGTACGGCGGGAGTGTGCTTTGTGCTCTTCATGAGTGGTGCCCTGAGCTTCGGTGGAGGCAGCAGCATGGCGCTATTGCTAGAGCACTGTCGTTGGTGAATTTGGGGCCATGGTGTAAGTTGATCGTGGTGTGTTGTGCTCTTCACAAGCGGTGCCCTCGGCCCTCGACTCCAATGCAGGCAGCAGGGTTGAGGACCACATTGTCGTCAATAAGTTGCCCTCAAGGGCAACCGGGGCTGCGGTGCAAGCCGGGGTGGTGTGTTGTGCTGTCTACATGGGGTGCCCTTGGCTCCAATGAAGGCAGTGGTGTTGATGACGGTGTTGGGGTTGCTTTTCTTGGGTTGCAGCACAAACCACTTGCCTGCAAGGGTCCAGGAACTGGTTGTGGTACCACTTGGCAAGACAAGACCCTCAGCAGAAGAGTATACGTTCTGTTAGCAAGGATAGGTGAAGTCTTTGAGGGCACTGGGACTTCTTAACAGGAGATAAGCTCTTATCAAGCCCTTGGAGAATCTTGGCAGCAGGATGTAGAAAGCAAAGCCCAGTGCTTTCACTCCCAGGACAGAAGGAGCAAAGCAGCAGGCCAACACATCAGAGCAAAAAGCAAAATGGCAGTCCCTCCTGACAGCAAGCCAGCTTTCTTCCTGGCAGAATGTCTTCAACCCAGAAGTGTTCTGAGTATTTGGTGCCACAGGTCCAGTAGTTATACCAATTTCTGCCTTTAATGTAGGCAAACTTCAAAGGATAGTCTTTGTAGTGCCCAAGACCCTGTCTTCCCCTGCCCTGGCTCCTGATATACTACAGTGGGTGGAGATGGCTTTGTGTGAGGGCAGGCACACTCTATTCAGGTGTCAATGTCAACTCCTCCCACCCTCTATCTTAGGAAGACACATCAGCCTGGTGAGGGGCCATCAGGATATGCTGGGCACACCTCAGGTCCATTTTTTTGAGAGAATGCACAAATAGTCAAACTTCATCCTAACCCAGACATGTACTCCACAGAGAGGCAGAGGCGCAGAATGGTTAAAGTAGGAAAATGCCAATTTTCTAAAAGTGGTAATTTCAGACCTGCAATTTAAAAAACAACTTCACTAAAATATGTGTTTTTAAATTGTGAGTCTAGAGACACCAAGCTCCAATTTTCTATCAGTTCCCAATTCACAGATAGACTGGTAAGATGTTACAAGGCAGCTCTAATTCTAGCCTATGAGAGCAATAGGTGATATATTGACACCCATGGTGGATCCGTGTGAGACCTGTTGTTATTTGTATTTACTGTACAGCCCTATAATAGTTTATACTATGATTGTACACTGTTCATTGTCTATTATTCTATGCAATTCCTTTCCTAACTTTTCTTATCGTGTTTCGATTTAGATACTGGTGCTTCATTGACATCTTTTAAAAAATGGCCCAAATGCAAACATTTGGGTTTTCTGATGAAGACTTTGCTACATTAGCAATAGCCTGACATCAAATCAACAAAATAGTAGTGATATAGGTAAACTCTCCACTTTACAGAAAAAACTAACCAGGATAGAGGCCCACGGGGAATTCATGCTCAATTACTTAAAAGCCGGCATCATCCCATTAGGTTTGAGAGTTAGGAACATTCCCGGCCTTTTTGTAGATGTTAAATCATTTCTACACAAATGGAGCATGATAGACAGCAGATGTTCCCGTGACCTCATGATTTTATTTATAGCTACATCTAAAGAATTAGCCTCAACAATAAAAAAAGAAATAGAAGAGCTAGAAGAGAAAATAATAAGATCAACCACAATAGAATAGGCTGATAAACAATTAGAGATAGTTAAAAAATATATTTTGTCCTTCATGGAATATTTGACCAAAAGGAAAAATGAAAAATTCACGAAGGACAAAAGATTCTACACTCTAGAACGCACGTACCCTTATCTTGGAGAAGCTTTTTATAACACAGATCACCACCAGGGAGAATCTAATTACAATTTTCAAAAGATCAATACGTTCTTGGACTCTCCAGATCCTGACTCTGACGGAGAGGGTAACCTGAATTACCATGAGGAAGGACCATACAACCCCCAGAATGGACGAAGAAACACACGTCAACCTTTTTTTAGGACATCGCAGTGCCAGGCGGGACGTCAAAGAGTAAGGTTCCAGCCCCAAACCAGAGGCCACTATCAGAACCACCAGTGACCCCAAGAACCTCATCATTATCTGGAGACCCGCAGCAAACAATATCAGAGACAATGGATGTAAAACCCATTTTTAATCTATCAACACACAATCTAGAGGCTGCGGATATGTCCCTTTTAACAAAAGGATTGACATTTGTCCCCCATTCTAAAGTTGACTTATTCGAATTGCATCAGGACATTCACTCTTTTTTTAGAAAGATAAGATTAAAAAACATACTTTATAAATAGAGAAGAGAAGACATAAACATAGACGACAGAGTAGAGAACATAGGGCCCGATGTAGGTAATTCTAATTCATACCGATTCGGTATTTAAGAAGTGGTAAATTAGAAGGGGGGAAATGTAGGTAAATCAGAATCGGTAAATACCGAATCGGTAAGATTCGGTATTTACCGATTCTGTAAATACCGAATCAGTATCCCCCATTGATTCCTATGGGCCTTGAAGCCCATAGGAATCAATATGGAATACCGAATCGGTAAATACCGATTTGGTAAATACCAAATTTTGCAAGGGTGCAGGGGGTGTCACTTTTACACCCTCTAGTCCCCAATTCCGGACTTGTGTGCCATGTGGCACACAGACATGCCCTAAGGGCATGTCTGTGTGTCACCACATTGCACAGGTGTGCATGCACAGATGTGCATGCACACCTGTATTCAGTATTTTACCACCCAATAGGATTGGGTGGTAAAATACCGATTCTTAAAGCCCTGTGGCACTCTGACATGTGCCAGCTACATCTGCATTTACAGAATCGGTATTTTACTGAGTCTGTATTTACCGATTCGGTAATTTTACCGAATTGGTAAATACAGAATCGGTAAAATACCGATTCTGTAAATGCATGCCCTACATCTGGAAAACGTAATACCGGTCGGAAACTGCCGAATTCGGCCGTTTCCGACTGGTATTAGGGCACCTACATCGGGCCCATAGTGGCCTTGCCATCAACTTTCACCCCCACACTGGACCAGGTTGGCCCAGAAATGGCCATATTTGAAAAAGTGGTTTTAAATAAACTTGAACAAGCCCTTCGGTTTGTCCCCAAACCCAGATACAAAATCTCCAAAGAAGAACATATATCTCTAAACCAACTGAAGAACAATAAATCTATTGTTATAAAGTGTAGTGATAAGGGAGGAGGCATAGTCCTCATAGACTCCATTAATTATGGGACAAATATGTTAAAAATGCTTAATGATCCCGCCTTCTACAAAAAAATCACAAAGAACCCCACAGAGAGAGTAGTCAAAGCCATTCAAAAAATTACAACCAGAGCATTAGATGTAGGAATCATCAACAAAAAAGAGTATGACCTTTTAAATAAGTCTGATAAAAAGGTTTCCTGCATCTATGGGGTACCGAAAATACATAAAAACCAACAGGACCCCCCTTACCGATAGGATAGGTACCCCTACTGAGGCGATCTCCAAATACCTTGATAACATCTTGAGGCCTTACATTCCCCTGAAACCATCTTACATCAAGGATACAGGGGACATAATAACAAAGGTGGAACACCTGCCCTTTAACCGACATAGTGACCTTCTAGTCACTTTGGACATCGAATCATTGTATAGCAACATCCCTCAACTAGAAGCCACAGACGCAACCATGTGGTTCATAGATGAGTACTGTATACCCTGCTCCAAACCGTTTATACGTGAATGCCTTTCATTAGTCCTCAAAGAGAATGTCTTCCAGTTTGGTGACCATATGTACCTACAAACAAAGGGCGTCAGCATGGGGGCAGCCATGGCTCCATCAATAGCGAATATATACATGGCGTTGTTTGAATCCAAACACATCTACAACTAAATGGCCCCTTTCTTCGAGTCTGTTTCCCATTGGTACCGGTACATTGATGACATCTTTTTTATTTGGACCAATGGGGAACAGACTCTACAAGAATTTCTAACCTGGCTCAATCTTGCTGACATCAATCTCCGCTTCACTGCCCATATTAACTCATCACAAGTAGAATTTTTGAATATTTACATTAGACACAACGCTAATATGCTAGAGGTAGACCTATACACCAAACCGACGGCGAGAAACATACTCCTTCATTTCTCAAGTTACTATCCGAGCAGCCAAAAGGATAGTATTCCGTTCTCCCAGTTCCTTAGGGTGAGACGGAATTGCACCAATCTGAAGGACTATGACATTCAATCAGTTACAATGAAGAAGAAATTCCTGGAACGAGGCTACCCCCATCGCCTCGTTAGGGAAGCATACAAAAGAGCACGGTTCTACGACTGAGACGCACTACTCAAATCTCAAAAAGAAAAGCAGGAACCCAAGTTGGTGTGCATAACCAAGCACTCCACACCAGATGCGACTCTCAGACAAATCATCAATTCCAACTGGCACCTCTTAAATGTAGACCAAACACAACAGAAAAAGCTAGGTAAACCCATATTCGCACACCGTCGCAACAAGAACTTGAAGGATCTAATAGTTTGATCACGCTATACAGCCCCGATCACTAACCCCCCATTCATACAGAAATCAATAGATGGAGCAAACCACGTGAGAGGTACTTCTCGATGTAGCTCATGCCAGTCATGCGACAGTATTCTCACAGGAGAATCGTTTGTCTTTAATCAATTCAATATCCAAGCCAAAGAACTGTGGACGTGCAACACACGTAACATAGTATATCTGATCGTATGCCCTTGCCATTTGGGCTATGTAGGGGAGACCTCCCGAGCAATGAAAACTCGGCTAACAGAACATAGGTCTGCTATTAAGACACTGAAGCATACAGCCCCACTAGTTAGCCACTTTTCTTAATTTAAGCACTCCCCTTCAGATATCCAATGGCGGATTTTAGAGAAAATTCACACCCCAAACAATAATGGTGGTGACAAAATCCGGAAGAAAAAAGTGGTTTTCTGGATATTTTCCCTGGGTACCTTTACCCATGGTTTGAACAATGAATTGCCCTGGGAAAACGCCATCATATAAAGCCGTAACTTAAATGGAATTACTAACCTAATTACATGACGTCACCCGCCCCCCCATGGTTTACCAGCAATTACCCCGTAAAAGCATAGCCTTTCCAGATATTTCCATGAGGATTCCATCCCTGTATTTTTTTTTTTGGAAGGAAAGTGTCAGGTTATTAACATTAATGTTTGTTGAGTAAACTAGACGTTATTTAAATCAATAATCCTACTAGATATTCATTGTTCAAATTATTTAATCATATTTAATTTTTTGATTTTTATGTTTCTTTTGTGACTCTTTTTTCTATTCTTTCATTTATACAAGTATTGATGTTTTTGAGTTATTTTTAAACACATTTTTTTACATATAATACATTCTAAATACTGTACAATAGAAAAGATTTAAAAACATTCAACAATACGCAGAGATTATTCCTTTCAACGCGTTTCGGCCGTTCGCCTTCCTCAGGAATTCTGCATATTTCTTTTCTTAATCAATAGCAGCTATGATAGTAAAAAGACAGTATTTTAGTTTTACACTCAGATAACAGCAGATTAATTATTTACAACGTCTAGACATCTTACTTACTTATTTTTTAACTCGGATCTTGTCCATCTTACTTATTTTCTAGATCTCTCTTCTTCCACTAATTGGCTCTACACGGTTCGGTATACTTATATCTGTACTGTTCTCTACATTTATTTACAAAATTTACACCTCTATGTACATAGTTATAATACATTTCCCATGTTTCACTTAAAGTTTCTCTGTACATTCTTACATTTAGATGTCAAAGAAATTCTGATTTACTTGCAGATTGTAGCTCATTTTCAGATAGTTGCTTAAGTAGGGACAAGAGTCAGGAACAAGTGAATTGGATAAGGGGTAGACATGCTCTGTAGATAAATTCCTTTATAAGTCTTCCCTTCTAACTCATAGGTTTATGTGAATTAATTCATAGGGGATTCAGTATTTGAATCAAGTTGGGATATATCTGGTCTCTTACCTGAGTTTATCAGACTCTATAGCATATCAACTTGATTTGTGGCGTCTGCTACGTATGTGGTTTGCTGCTAGTTTGTTTTCTGTAAGTAAGGGATACAAATTCATTGTATCGCTTTGAATAACACTCTTAACAACCTATATACTGATGCAGGAGGGATTGGGCGCGAGGCTTTACCTGAATGTATTAGTAGCTGCACAGGCTATATTTGGACGATATTCTTGTTCAGTTGCTTGAGGAGTGACGTTCTATATGGGTTTGGATAGGTTCAAGATGACGATACTGGAAGGAATGTATATGCTTGTATTATTTTGATTGGTATTATTACCTATTTCCATATACCTAAAGTTAGGTCTTTAAAAAATCTACCTGTATGTGCTCTGCAGCTCCAAGAAGGTTCTTCGTAAATCCCTTAATGGTGACACTTCTTTATTATTGTTGCTTCTTTTCACCTTGTGTTTAGCCTCTGCTTTATCCTTTCACTACAATAATGAAGGTGGAGGTATATCAGTTATGTTATGTGATTTCACTGACTCAGAAAGATAATTGAGGTCCTGATACATACCTTTAGTTTGTGTAACAAATATTCTATAATCAGTGTTCTTCTGTTAGATGCAGTAGTCAGACTTCTGCTCTATTTGTATTGCAGTGCCTAGGCTTGGGGATCTGGACTTGTATTTGACCTCTGTGGAATATTCTGGCTAGAGTGGCAAAATAGGAAGACATAAGTTGCTGGCGTTTTTAAACTACTAAAAATGCTTCATTTTTATCGTTTTTTTTATATTCTAGCTCCCCACTCCTATGTACATACCTTAAGCGTGTTGGTTCTGGCATTCCCTCGTGCTTCTCCTACTGATGCGCTCAATTGTTACCGTGTTTCTGATGGTGTTCTAGTTAAAGAGCCCATTATTTGGCGCCAAATTGGATCCTCGGTGGTGAAATTCGCGAGGTCTCGCGAGATTTCGGGCGGGTGTATGTTAGCCCTGAGCCTACGTGTGAGCGAGTCCGCCATCTTGAGATGGTGTATTTGCTTGAAATCTGCCAGGTTAGTTATGATTTCAAGAATGAAAGGGACTGTGTACTTGCGCTTGTTTTAAATATTATTTACAGGCAGTGTATATCAAAAGTTATTCTATATGAAAAGCCTGTTAATGGGCACCAAATCCGTTTCTAGTCGGTAGACTTCGCGAGGTCTCGCGAGATTTCAGGCGGGTCGTCGCCATCCCTGTAACCTTTATACATCTCTCTTTACCTCTTCTTCGATCTTTGGTCTAGCATTCGCCCACAATGCTCTGCTAATACACAACACGTACTAGCATACATCATCTTAGAAAGAAGCATTGCTCTACATGTTTTGAATAATAATAATAAGGATTATGGCTTAATACTTGTCTTTCAGTGACACATGGAAATTCTATATATACCTATACACCATCTTCTTATATCTCAAGCGGTAATTGTATACCACTTTAAGAGGCGGAGTTGACTAACCTTGCTACCTATCACAATGCGGGGTATATAAACGTGTCATTTCCGGTATACTAAATCCGACTAACTATACGAGATATCAGACACCACGCCGCTTCGGCCAGCAACACAACTCCAAATACAGATAACGGCCACGGGGAAAAAATCTCCTTCTGTGATAAAATTATAGAAACCTGGTTCAGACGTTAGCAGTACCGTTCTATACATGCTTTGTTTCTTATCCGTAGAGAGCCGATAATTCCACTCTCTTCGCTCACTCTGACCGGATATCCACGAGTTCCATCGTCAAAAATACCGCACTAGCAGTAGAGGTGCTTTTTGTACGTTATCAGGTAATGGCGGCTTCATGTTTTTTTTCGCATCTTCGTGTCAATTAGGAAGTATCAAGCTGTTTATAAGAATGCAAAAACCAACCGCATCTTTTTTCAGCACTCGGACACGGTTAAAGTTTCCATCTTGACACAGAACATTCAGTTTCGGGGCTGTAAACCTGAGTGCATAACGTTTATGTATTGGTATCCGAAGTTAATCTGAATTCAGGTACATGACAACTAAGTTCTTCGTAATGGCCTCAATCTGTGCCGCATATAATCAGGGAATTAAACTATGTGTATCTTTGGTTTTTCCGTTATCGAAGATGTTTTTATCGTAATCTGGCTTACTGCGATAAACGCCAACGCGACCTTTCAACTTAAAGGAGTGACACTATTATTTATTAACCGCATCACAGGTATTTCTTTTTAAATAGTAGCCCATTTCTAACTAGCACCTCATAGCGTACACTTTGGAAAAGCTCTTTTATGTAGCCACAAGTTCAACCTAAGCCATCCACAAATGAACTACGCTCTTATGGCATGAGATACGTTTTTTCCCCTAGTCACAGCTGCCTAAGATACTTAATCCAATAACTTCCCAATGCACTTGTCAGCCTTAGTTTCAATTTGTCCTCCATCATAGCCTTGCTTCATCAAAACATCTTTGCTCTATTAAAATAGTTTAATCTTGGCTTTTTGGTTTTTTCCCCCGGTGAATATACACAGATAAAGAGGTCCCTTGTATAGATCCTGATCGGACCAATTATCATTATGCTTTTCTTCAGTACCCGAAGATACGATACATGGTAAGCATTGGCAATCTATATTATTCCTTTGCCATATAATAGCTAAACACCATAGCATCTCTAGGAATCAGTTAACCACCATCCTCTCTGCCCCTGAAAAAAATCGGTTTCAGTCAATAGATAATTATGTTAATCATCAATCGGAGCAACACCAGTTCTTCCTGTTAAGTAATTATGTACTATGTTAGATCTTCTGTCAATTTCCTACCTTTTCTTTTAACTATGTTCTTGCGTGACACAATGATAAATGTATGTTCTAATTGTATTATATTTTGTCAACAGTCTCTCTGTGATAAATATACAATGAACTGTCTGTAATGCGGTATATCTTGTAATGTTATCAAAACCTACTGGCTCCAAATGTTCAAGAAAAATGCATTGACCATTACACACTGCTTAGCACAAAGATAATATTTTAAAACATTGTCTATTTATTTTTAGCAACAAGAAGGTATTGTCCTGATGAAGACATATTTAACGTGTTGAAACGTGTAGACGGAAACCATCTCCCCTCCGTATCAGTGGGAACATTATACACATAAATAACGTATATCTGCTGTATACTTAATGGAAAGAAAAACATTTTTTATTGTGTTTTTTAATTAATTATGTCAATAAATATTTTCATGATACTTGTAATGTATTAAATTGAATTATTTGGCTATTTCAGTGCCCTATTATTTATTCTCATTTGTCACTTGAACTTTGCCAGTATTTGTATGCTGCCTGGGTGCGTTTATTTACCATAACTATGAGAGCAAAAGGCCTTGCTGTAGTGAAAAACGTAATTAGCAGTATTTCACTACCTGGACATGTACCACACAACAGTACATGTCCTACCATTACTGCACTCTGCCTATGGGGCTACCTTGGGCCTACCCTATAGGTCCCTTACATTTGACAAAAGGGAAGGTTTGGGCTTGGCAAGTGGGTGCACTTGCGAGGTGTAAATGGAAGTTTAAAACTGCACACATGGAAAGGGGCGACCATTCGGTCCCCCCGAACGTATGGCTGAGTACCACGAGCCCCCCGGGAAGCCATTTTGGGCGGGAGGCGAGCCTCGGCTGGTATGCCCGAAGCGGCGTAGCCGGGGCGCGCTTTTTCCCACCCTAGAGTGGGCTGGCCTAGACACTGACGCGGACGGCCACGCCCTAGGGGCAGGCAGGGGCGGGTTTTACGCCCGCCCTGAAGACGGATAAAAGGAGCAACAAGCCAAGAACGCATCCTCTTGTTCCTGTGCTCTGAAGCTGCACCCCCTCGCTGCACGTGAGCTCGAGACGGAACGAAGAGCCAATTTTGAAAGTGGTAATCTTTCTTGTTTGTTTTACAGATACTCTGTTTGAGAATGCCTAAGAAAGTTGGAAAGCGAATGACTACCGACCAGATGCTGCGTGTCCTTATGAAGGAGGTGACCGACCTAAAGAAACGAATGGCGGAGAAAGATGGGGAAGAGGGGCCGAAACGTCCGTTGGCTGGAGCAGCTCCGGGAGGAAAAGGCAAGAGGCCCAGAAGGGGAGCAGCTGGAGGAGACATCCCGGTTCCCTGTGCCCCTCTCCAAGAGCCAACTCCGGTACCGGCGGAGGGGAATCCGATTCCCGTGGTGGTTACCCCCGTGTCCGGGGAGGATATGCCGCCCGAGCTGGCAGCACAATTAGCAGCGTGGTTGGGTAAAAATAACGAGGGCGCCACGGCTGACGACGCACGGTTTTTGATGAGGCAACTGCGGGAAACAAGGGAGGCGGCGAAGGCAGCATCGCCAGTTATCACGCCGGCCGCTGCAGGAGGAAAGCCACCTGGGACAGGCTCAGCCGCAGATGCAGCTTCTGGTTCAGGTAAGCGGCCATTGCCGATTGCGAGGGATGAGTCTGCCCCGTCACGCAGGGAAAAGTTGAGTCAACATGTCCCTCTAGCTATTAAGGAGAAGATATGGGCAGATGAGTATGTAAACATCTTCTCGTTGCTTACCGATCATTATGAGATGGAATATGTTAAGAGCCAAAAGGAGCTCATGCATCCGGGTGTTTGGCGCGCAAAGATGGCCGCCTTCAAGGTAAATGAAAACATTGGCAATTGGGGCAAGGCGTGGGGGATTTTTACATCCATCCTGGGCGAACGTAGGCCCGAATTGCTGTCTGAATTGCCGATTTATCAGTCACGGATCATGGGGTATTCTGTGTCACATGGGGGCAATCAGTGGTTCTGTTACGATAATATTTTCAGGAAAGCGAAAGAACACGATAAAAACTTAACTTGGGATTGTTACGATTCTGTGTCATGGTCAAAAATGGCGGATACTGGTATGCTGAATTTGCCATTAGTAGGGAGTAGTGTGGGGGAGTCCTCCCGCCAATATTCTGGGACCCCCTTTCGATCAGGCGCAAGTAACGAATACCACTCCAGGCCGAACGGCACCACAGGTAAAAAGGGGAGTTGTTGGAATTTTAACAGGGGAAAATGTACAAGGCCCCAGGGGACATGCAAATTTAGGCACGAATGCAGTGGGTGCGGGCAAGCGTCCCATCCTGAGTCCATGTGCAGAGCCAAAACGGGTGATAACGGGGCTAGAGGAGGCGCCAAACAGGTCTGAAATAGTCCGAGGGGCGCCTTTACCTACTCCGATTGATACCATGGCAATGATTCCTTGGCTCAGCGAATACCCGGATCACGCTTCCGCTGGGGTGTTGCGGAACGGGTTTTCATATGGTTTCCGCATCCCAGTGGGGGAGTTTCAGGGTTTAGCGAAATGTAAAAACCAAATATCAGTCTTGCAGCACACGACCGTGGTACAGGAGAAGATTGGGAAAGAGGTGGCTCGAGGGCGAGTCGCCGGTCCGTTTAACGTGCCACCGGTTGCTAACTTTGTTTGTTCTCCTCTAGGGGTGGTCCCCAAGAAGGACCCGGGTGAGTTTCGGCTGATACATAATTTGTCGGCCCCACGTGGTCTTTCCGTAAACGATGCGATAGACCCGGCTGTGTGTTCAGTACGGTATGCATCTTTCGATGAGGCCGTCGCCATATTGAATCGCCTAGGGCCCGGTGCGCTGATGGCGAAATCTGATATTGAGTCAGCGTTCCGGTTGCTCCCGGTACATCCAGACGATCAGCGTCTTCTTGGTTTCATGTTTCAGGGACACTATTGCATGGATAGATGTATGCCAATGGGGTGCTCTATATCTTGTTCCTATTTCGAGCAGTTCAGTTGTTTCCTGCAATGGGCCTTCACAAGGAAGACGGGGTTTCATCGGGTTATGCATTATCTCGATGACTTTCTGTTTCTAGGGGCAGCCGGGGATCCGGAATGCGGTCAGGCTTTGAATGAATTTTGTGTCCTAATGAATGATTTTGGTGTGCCATTGGCACCCGGTAAGACGGTGGGTCCTTCGACTTGCCTCGAGTTTCTGGGGATCGAGCTCGACTCGAATGAGGGTTGTTTTCGTTTACCAAAAGAAAAAGTGCTAAGGTTCAGGGCATCCCTGGAGACATGTATCAGTCAATCTAAGGTTAAGTTGCAGCAATTACAACAATTGGTGGGACAGCTGAATTTTGCCCTGAGAGTAATACCGATGGCCTGCCCCTTTTCCCGCTCGATTGCTCAGGCCATGGTCGGCCTGAGGGAGGGTCATCATCGCACAAGGCTCTCGGCCGAGGTTCGCCAGGACATGCGCATTTGGTTGGCATTTCTGGCGGATTTCAATGGCCGAGTGGTCTGGAACAAACCGGCGGTGTCCCCCGAGGAGCTGGGGCTGTGGACAGATTCGGCAGGGAGCATTGGTTTTGGTGCCATCTTTGGCACACAATGGTCAGCTCAAAAATGGCCGTTATGGTGGCATGAGGGTGGGTTGACGAGTAACATTGCTTTTCTTGAACTTTTCCTCATTCTGGTGGCCCTAAAAACTTGGCCCGAGGGGTTTAGAGATCACTCTGTGGTATTCTGGTCTGACAATATGACCGTGGTTGAGTGTATCAATAGCCAGGCGGCACGATGCAAATGGATCCTGAGGCTGCTCAAAGAAATTGTCTTGTTGTGTATGCAATTGAATGTCCTATTTAAGGCAAGACATGTGCCGGGGGTGATGAACCAAGCGGCTGATGCGCTTTCTCGTTTCCGTATGCAGGCCTTCTGGGGTTTTCTGCCCACAGCGGACCCGGTGGCGGCACCCTTCCCCGAAGCTCTCTGGTCTCTCGGTGCCCCGAACTACGAAACCTCGTGGGAGAGAGTTTAGCACCCAGGACAAGGAAGGCATATGAAGGGGTGTTCCGTTCCTATTTGGCCTTTTTGGGGACTGCTGGAGGGGAGCTTTGGGGCCAGGAGGAGGGGGTAGTAAATTTCCTGCTGTCTTTACATCAGGCAGGCAAATCTGTGGCTACTGCCCAGAGGCATCGGGCAGCCATTTCCTTTGTGGCAAGGGCTTATGGGATCCAGGACCCGACAGCGTCTTTCGTTGTACAAAAAGCGCTACGTGGGTGGCAACGCCTTGAGGGTCGCAGAGTAGATGAAAGGCGCCCGATAGGTCTGGATAGGCTGGCCCTGTTATTATCTGTACTCCCTTCAACGTGTTCATCCCAGTATGAAACTGTGTTATTCCGAGCCGCTTTTGCGCTGGCATTCCATGGGGCTATGCGGGTAAGCGAACTAGTGGCGAGGAACAAGCGGGATGTGACGGGGGACTGTGCCGAGAGCACGTTCAGGTCAGAGGGGAGACAATGTCCATCTCGTTTGTCAGGTCCAAGACCGACCAGGGTGCGAGGGGGGACTGCATAATCATACAAAGGGTTCCCGGGTCCTCCATGTGCCCGGTAAGTTGCGTAGAGGACTATTTAGCGCGAAGGGTGGCATCATGGGGGGGGACCTTGTTGAGACACGCTGACACCACCCCACTGACGAGGTTTCAGTTTCAGCGGGTGCTTGCGATGTCTATTTCCGCTGCAGGCTTGAACCCCAGCGAGTTTGGGACCCATTCCTTTCGGATAGGGGCTGCTACAGAGGCTACAGCCAGGGGTCTGAATGTCGAACAAGTTAAACGTGTGGGGCGTTGGTCCTCGAACTGTTATAAAAGGTATGTGCGGTTGCACATGTTGTGAAGCCGTAATGATGTACTCACGCTTCTTGTTTTTGTTTGGTTTTCAGTTGCGCAAGCCTACGAGGCGGGGCGGACTGTGCAGTCGACCCAACACCGGGTCAGCGGTCAGACATCACCGGCTGCGAAAAAGGAGGTGTGGGTCGTGGGCCACTCATACGTGAGGCGGGCCGCGGACGTATTCAAAGCAGGTGACATGATTCACGTGGCTGGGGAATACGGGTACAGTGTGTCCTTCTACGGAAAGGGCGGGCTCTGTATTGACCAGTTTCAATCATTTTTTGAGGGTTTGTTAGGGCGGACGAGGTCACCGCCGGCTATAGTCATAGTACATCTTGGGGGCAACGATTTGGTGTCCACTGGTAGACGACTACTTCTTGAGGCAATGCTTTCCACTGTAAGTTGGTTAGCGAGAAGAGTTCCAGGGTGCACGATCGCATGGTCCCATATGATCCCGCGAAAAGTATGGCGGGGGGCTCTTTCAGTTGCCGCTCTGAATCATTCAGTAAGGAAGATTAATAATAAAGTGAGTCGATTGTTCCGTTCAAGTACACTGCATTCTATTTCGCATGGTTGTATTAAAGGGGACAGTATGTATTCGGGTGATGGTGTTCATTTGTCCCGGGTGGGGAACGAGTTACTCATAGGAGACCTGATAGCTTGGCTGGGGACTTTAAGACATGACCTTTAGGTAGGAGTGTGTGGGGGGTCCGGATAGCCGGTCAACTATCCGGCCTGTGGCGGTAAGGTCATGATCGGTGAGCACTAATTGGTAGATCCCTATGAGTGGGCGTCACCCATTACGGATGGGAGCGCTCGAGGGAGGTGGCCATTGGCCCCTCAACGGGTAGGCGGTCCCTTCTAAGGATGGGACGCCGAAAGGAAAGGAAAGGCGGTCAAGGCCCCTTCCTGGGTAGGAGGGGCTACAGCCCCCTCCTGGGGAATTTCCCGGGGCCAGGATATCTGCGACAGCAGATGTGGTAAGTTGTGTGGGGTTTGGGAGGGGGTCTACGCTACCTTCTAGATACCTCACACGAGTCCTCGGACGACCTTTAAGTGGCGCCGAGTTTATTGGGGCCCCCGTCAAGTCAAGGGAAATTGGTAGTTGCACTTGAGGTACACCTCTGTGCGGTCGCCCCTCATAAGTGAGGGGGATATTTCTGGTTTAGGGATCTTGACACCGGTTACGACCTTGCCGTTGGCCCTTAAACGTTAGGATGTACAATTTCAAAATTTCAAGTGAATGTTTTGTAGAATGTTAGTTCGGCTAGGAGAACCTTTGTATTAGAGAATGTGTTAAGGTTAGCCAAACATCGCAATGTGGTAATGAAATTGTACATAATATGAAACTGTTATTTTAATGTTTTAATTTTGTTTCATATTTTAATAAATACGGCCGGGAGGGTCACTCCCTCCCGTCTTCCAAAAGTTCAGAACTGTTTCCGGTTTCCCATCCTTGGGGAGTGTGTTGAGAGGGGGTGGCGGGTATCTCGGCCATATGGAAAGGGGCGACCATTCGGTCCCCCCGAACGTATGGCTGAGTACCACGAGCCCCCCGGGAAGCCATTTTGGGCGGGAGGCGAGCCTCGGCTGGTATGCCCGAAGCGGCGTAGCCGGGGCGCGCTTTTTCCCGCCCTAGAGTGGGCTGGCCTAGACACTGACGCGGACGGCCACGCCCTAGGGGCAGGCAGGGGCGGGTTTTACGCCCGCCCTGAAGACGGATAAAAGGAGCAACAAGCCAAGAACGCATCCTCTTGTTCCTGTGCTCTGAAGCTGCACCCCCTCGCTGCACGTGAGCTCGAGACGGAACGAAGAGCCAATTTTGACCCACCCACCAGCCCCTGAGGACAGCCAGTTGTTTTGAATAAAGTTTTGATATGGTGATTCTATTTCTTGCAGGTGATGGTGATTGTCGTATTATTTTGAGTATGCAATAAAGAATGGTCAGCTACAGTATGTTTTGTGAATAAAGTAATTCTGCACTAGTAATGATCAGTGATCATACGTGAAATGTTTATGGTTGTTGGTAATTGAGTAATTTTAGTTAAAATTGTCGTATTTATTTTTTGGTCGGGCGGTAAGGTCATGATCGGTGAGCACTAATTGGTAGATCCCTATGAGTGGGCGTCACCCATTACGGATGGGAGCGCTCGAGGGAGGTGGCCATTGGCCCCTCAACGGGTAGGCGGTCCCTTCTAAGGATGGGACGCCGAAAGGAAAGGAAAGGCGGTCAAGGCCCCTTCCTGGGTAGGAGGGGCTACAGCCCCCTCCTGGGGAATTTCCCGGGGCCAGGATATCTGCGACGGCAGATGTGGTAAGTTGTGTGGGGTTTGGGAGGGGGTCTACGCTACCTTCTAGATACCTCACATGAGTCCTCGGACGACCTTTAAGTGGCGCCGAGTTTATTGGGGCCCCCGTCAAGTCAAGGGAAATTGGTAGTTGCACTTGAGGTACACCTCTGTGCGGTCGCCCCTCATAAGTGAGGGGGATATTTCTGGTTTAGGGATCTTGACACCGGTTACGACCTTGCCGTTGGCCCTTAAACGTTAGGATGTACAATTTCAAAATTTCAAGTGAATGTTTTGTAGAATGTTAGTTCGGCTAGGAGAACCTTTGTATTAGAGAATGTGTTAAGGTTAGCCAAACATCGCAATGTGGTAATGAAATTGTACATAATATGAAACTGTTATTTTAATGTTTTAATTTTGTTTCATATTTTAATAAATACAGCCGGGAGGGTCACTCCCTCCCGTCTTCCAAAAGTTCAGAACTGTTTCTGGTTTCCCATCCTTGGGGAGTGTGTTGAGAGGGGGTGGCGGGTATCTCGGCCATACAGACACTGCAGGGGCAGATCTGAGACATGTTTGCAGGGCTACTCGTGTAAGTTGCCCATTCAGTGCTGCAGGCCCATGAGTAGCATTTGTTTTACAGGCCCTGGGCACCCCTGGTGCTCTGTATTAGGGACTTACTAGTAAATCAAATATGTCAGTCATGGAGAAACCAGTTACCAATACATTTAAGTCAAGAGGCATTTGCACTTTAGCACTGGTCAGCAGTGGTAAAGCGAGCAGAGTCCTAAAACCAGTAAAAACGGAATGCAGGAGATGGCGACCTAACCAGATGTTGGATCGTGAGGCTCTCCGGCCCTGAATCCACTTCAACCCCTAAATAGCGCTTTTTTACCCCCCTAAGTATCAACATACTCCCGGTACTGTGGGAGTAAGCAACGATCTCAGCTTAGGCGGGCTCCGGTTGCCTGAGCTGCCTTGCCGGAGAGAGAGCCGAGTCCCACCTGCGGCTGCACCGCCTTCCCACCGAGTTGCGAGAGGGCGAACACAGTGATCCGACGATGAAGCTCTGGAGGGGCTCCAACCGAGGAGTTCACTGGCGGGCAGCGGTAGCTGAGTGCTGCCCTGCACTGAGACCCGCAAGCTGGCAGCGGCATCCCCTGGGAGTGACGACGGGGACAGGCTCCTGCGGCACGGTGTGCCGTGAAACTAGAGGCCCCGGTCTCGGGCCTAATCGGAGCAGGTCACAAGATTCCCCGGCGACCCTGGAGGTGCCGAGGACCCGATCTGAGGGGGTCCGGAGATTCGATCGACTTCGGTCGCTTGTTAGCTGACATCAGGAGCCCGGGGTAGCACATGGACTGTATGGTGCGGACTCTTGGCGGCACGGGACCCGCCGCGGAAATCGAGGCCTCAGCTGTGCGGCCTAGAGTGGGCGGAGCTTGACTGGAGCACGGTTGAGCGGCCGGCGGTCCTGGGGATCGGATCGCACCCTGTGGCGCGGCGCGCCAAGATTGCTTGTAGCTGCTGGCAAAAGCGGGAGGGCCCCCCCTCGAGAGACCGGGGCCAGTGGTTGCATTGCCGCTGGCCGCCTGCGGAGTAGGCACCCCTGGTTGTGACCTGCAAAACCCCCGTTCGCGGTCTGCGGCTGAAGGAAGGGTTGGCGGCAGCGGAGGACGCGGCGGGGGACCTCACTGGGTCCCAGCTGTGGCCGGCTTGAGAACACAGTGAACGGGGAGCGGGGCGGCCGCCCCGGAGGTCACGTCCCCGGCTGTGGGCCTAACGGGCGGCGGCCGGAGAGATCGGCATTCTTGGTGTGTGGGTGCGGTACAGCGCTCTGGACATCCCTACTGGCGCTACCTCTCACTGGTTAACGAGAGCACGGGTCGACCTGCTGGTGAATTGGAACATGTCACGCCTGGCTCGGCCTTATTAGCGGCGGAGGCCTGGACCCACATCCTCGGGGACTAGCACAGCGCTGTTACGGTTGGCAGACCCGGCCGGCTGCGTGGCTCTACCCACCCCCCTTGGGTCTGGAATTGGAGGTAGTGGATCTCCCAACAGTGGACATTGCAGCTGACCGGCTGCCTCTGGCCGCCCACGGATCACTCTACTGGATAGCGGGAGACGCGGTGAGTGGACCCCCTATGGTTATACCCTGCTACACGACACCACCGGTACTTCCCCAGGTGGGCCTCATAAGTGCTGGACCCAAGGCAGACCCCTTACACTCTGCTGCCCCTGCCTCCCCGATCGGACTCCTGGAGACTGTCCAATCTCTTAAAGTGCCTGGAAGGGGGTTCTCCAGCACGCCTTTGGGCCCTCGGAGTCCTGGGACTATGGCCAACACCAATCGCAGAACTGGCCGCACAATACCAGACATGCTTGCCAAGAGTGTTGTGAAAGGGGACAAGACTCGCACGCCTCCCTCGCCCACTGCCCCGACCGACTCCCTAGTGCAGGAAGATGGGAGTGCCCCTATCACAAAGGCATTCCTGGAATCCCTATTCAATACTCTGCGCGATGACTTCATGACCTTGAAGCAAGATCTGGCCCGGGAGCAACGTGAACTACGCAGAGATTTGGATTGTCTGGGCGAGTAGAATCCGCGGATCTGGCATGCAGCGAAGAGGTTGAATTCTTACGACAGGAGGTGCTCCAACTCCGAGAACAGCAGGTGGACCTTCAGGCGCACCCAGAGGACCTTGAGAACCGTTCCCGGAGGAACAACATCCGCGTGCACGGTGTTCCTTTAAAAGCCGAGGGAAACAGCATATCCTGCTATTTACAAGAACTCTTCAGGGAGATTCTCGGGGAACCAGCTGACCTCGAGGTCTGTATCAACCGGGCACACAGAGTGGGGCTGGCAAGGCGGGCCTCTGCCCCTCCGCCGGACATTTTGGCATTTCTTCCAGACTTTCCTTTGAAGGAGCGCATCATACGAGAGGTACGCCAGAAACAGCCTCTTAGCTTCCGGGGTCACGCAGTAGCATTATTTCAGGACCTTTTTGGCCATCACGCTCCAAAAGCGGAAATCCTTCCATGTAGTCACATCCTTCCTCCAAGCCAAAGGGATACCGTACTCTTGGGGACACCCGTTTCGGATTATCTTCAAATGGCAGGGAGCCCTGCACCCGATGCCATCTACGAGACACTTGTACCCTACTTGGCATCGACTTAGTGGAGGAGGACTCACCTGGGGGACTGTCGTCACAGCGGCTGCGCGAGGGACCCACATCCTTACAGGCCGATGGGTGGCAACAGGTGAGAAGACGCCGCCCCCCTAAGAAGGGCCCCAAGCCCGAACCAGAGACAGTGGCCCAAGAACAAGCAGCAGCTATCCAGGAAGTGGTGAAGGACACGTCAAGCTCTGATTGACACATAGAGGTTTGGGGGTAGACATAATGCAATATAGCATTGTAGAGGGGGAAAGGGGCCGAGGAGCTGATGGGGTTGCTGCCACCACATTCCTCTACGTTATCCTGCTATAGATCGGGACCACTGGCTAGCTGATCTGGACTTGGAAGCTGTCAGTTGCCAAAGCCACGTTTCCCAATACTGCCTTGACCTATGGGCCCCCACAGACTTGTGATTGGTTCAGGACTATTTTGTTCTCTGGGGGTTTCTCAGTTGGGGTTAGGGAGGGAACCATGGAGATTTCTGGGGGGGTCAGGGAGGGGAGTCCAGATCTCAAGTCTGACACTAATACATTGATTGCGCTTCACCACAGCCCGATTCTTACAGTTCGAGGGAAACCCTTTACAGTCCATGCAGAGAATCACCAGCGGAATGCTATAGTCTCAGCTCACACCCTCCTATGCCACAATGCCTAACACCTTTACGATACTGACATTCAATGTACGAGGGGTCAACAATCTGGTTAAGAGGCGAGCAATCCTCTCCTCTCTGGAAAGTACACGCGCGGACATCTGCCTCCTCCAGAAAACGCACTTACTGGCCCGCAGGCTTCGCGCACGGGCGTTCCCGGGCCAGTACTTCTCCTGTGGAGCCACTAAGACAGCCGGGGTTGCCATTCTTGTAGCAAGATACTTTAGGGGGGAAGTCATCCACAAAATAGCAGAAATAAAGGGCAGACTCTTGGTGTATCCCATTGTCCTGGGTAGTGTGACCTTCCCGATAGGCTCTTTGTGCAGTTCGAATGAGGGTCAGGAGAAATTCCTGCACACCGCCCTCACAGAAATAGCAGTGTTTTCGGTCAGACGTATTATATTGGGCGGAGACCTGAATGTCGTCTTTGACGTAGCCTTAGGCCGGTCCTCCCCACGCACCTTCCATGCTAAAAGCTTCTCGGCCGACTGCACTGACAGATTGCGGGACCTCGATTTACACGACCTGTGGCGGCACATAAGTCATACGGCTGCATAGATCACCTCCTGGTTCCGAGTCCGGTGTGCTCCCTCACTTCGGCGGTAGATATGGGAGTCATATCCCTCTCGGATCATGCCCCGGTATCCATGACTATTACCGCCCCACCATTCCTATCGCCTCCCAGAACATGGCACCTTCGAGACACGCTCTTGCATAGACAGGATGTAGTGAAACAGATACAGGAATCCATACAAGAGTTTCTACGACATAATGCGAATCCCGACACCCCGCTTGCAACCCAATGGGCCGCGTTAAAAGCAGTCCTCAGGGGAGTAATTATAGCAATCTCCTCAGCCGACAACCGGATACATAAGGAAAAAAGAGAGGAACTCACCCAGAAGGTTCAGGAACTCGAACGCATGCATCAGCGGATGGGAGCCCCGAGAGTCTGGAAGCAGCTCAAGGTGGCGCGTGGACACCTCACAGCTCTCGATAATGACTGGCCAGAATATGCAGCACTGAGGCTGAAGCACGCCTATTACACAGGGGGGGGATCGGTGTGGGCGGTTACTGGCCGGTCGACTGAGAATAGCCCGCCAACGTCAAAAGAACTAATACGCGCTGATGTCTCTCGGGTGTTGGAGGATGCGCAAATAGCAGAGACATTCCACAATTTCTATGCCGGTCTTTAAGAGGGCACACCTCTGGGTGCTGCTGGTGCTACCAGGTATTTGGACTCGGTTACACTCCCGTCTCTGACACAGGAACAATCAGAATGGCTAGAAAGAGACATTCGCATTGAGGAGGTGGTCGCTGCCATTGCTCGGCTTAAGATGGGGAAGGCACCAGGGCTGTACGGCTATTCCCCTTCCTTTTACAAAACTTTCTGCACCGCCATAGCGCCATTGCTCACTCACCTTTTTAACTCATTTGCGGACCCAGGGGCTATTCCACTGGACCTCCTGCACGCTTCTATCTCAGTTATTCCAAAGCCGGGCAAGGATGGCTCTCGGTGTGGGGCATATCGACCGGTTTCCCTCCTTAATGTTGACCTTAAGCTGTACACCAGCATTCTCCCCACACGTCTGGTTGCCCATCTACCGGGCCTGGTGGATCCCGACCAGGCAGGCTTTGTCCCTGACCGCCAGACAGTTGACAATACTAAAAGAGTAACCCACCTGATTGAAAAAGCTTCTCGAATACCCGGGGAATACATGATTCTGGCGGTCGATGCCAAAAAAGCATTTGACCGGGTCCATTGGCCCTACCTGGAAATGGTACTAGCCAAAATCAGGATCGGGGAGAAGTTTTGAACCCAAATCTTCAATTGCTACAACCGGCCCTCCGCAGTAGTGAGAGTCAATGGTTACACGTCGACTGCATTCCCCATCGAGAGAGGGACGAGACAAGGGTGCCACTGTCGCCACTTCTCTTTGCCCTTTATATGGAACCCCTTGCATATCGGATCAGGCAGCGTCAGGATGCTCTGGGCATCAAGTTCGGTGGCGATCTCCACACCATAAGCCTCTACGCAGATGATGTCCTACTAACTTTGGACCACCCACGGACGTCGCTGCCTGCGTGCGTTACTGAACTTGAGGCGTTTGCTGAGGTGTCCGGTTTCAAGATGAATACGGACAAATCTAAGCATTGGACTTGTCTCTTACGGCTTCGACGCGAGCCTACCTACAGTCTTTCTTGCCCGTTCAATGGGCCACAGATACTGTTCCATATCTGGGAATTCAACTCGCCCCACCCTGACCAGGATGGTAACAGCCAACTACAATATTTTACGAGGTCGCATCCGTGGGGAGTTAGAACGGTGGAGGCATCTCCCCCTGTCCTGGTTAGGTTGATTTGCGGCAGTTAAGATAACCATCCTGCCACAGGTCCTGTATCTCTTCCCTGCTCTGCCCCTCCGGCCTCCGGCAGGTTGGATACGTCTAACCCAATCGGATCTAGCCAAATTTATCTGGCAGGGTCGGAAGCCACGCCTGAAGAGGGCGCTCACCAGTTTGGCTCCCGAGGAAGGAGGTCTGGGGGTCCCAGACCTGCACAAATACTATCAGGCGGCGCAGCTGCGCTATTTGGTGGAGTGGAGCAAATGGGAGTCCGACAAGCACTGGCGCTTTCAGGACCAGGTGGTGGCGGGGCGACCGTTGCAAGAGATACCATTTCTGCCACGATCTCACAGACCTGCCAATCTCTATGTGTCCTCTATAACCCGAGTCCCCCTGGAGGTCTGGGACGCGACTAATATTCTTCATGGTTTGACTATGTTCCCCTCTCCGCTCACGCCTCTGGTAGATAACCCTGATTTTACCCCCGGAATGGCCAAAGGATACTTTGCACACTGGAGGCCGGCAGGTTGTCGCTTCCTGTATCTTATGTACAGCTCGGATGGGGTGCTTCCTTTCCAGCTCTTCAAACAAGAATATAATCTTCCCGAAACAGAGTGTATGATATATTTGCAGGTACGTCACTGGGCACTGCAACCGCAAGTGTGAGATTCGGCTGCTAGGGAATTCACTCCGTATGAGAAATGGCTTTTCTCGTGTACTTTCGACTCCAAGCTTATCTCTGATCTTTACAAACTGATACAGACGCCAACCACACACATCTATAACCCGGGTAGGCTGCGCTGGGAGAGGGAGCTAGGTAGATCCCTGAGTCATAAGGTGTGGGAGAACATCGCGTATAGGGCTAGGCACTCTGCGTACCATATGGGGCTTACCGAAACACTCACAAAAATATCAGTTTATTGGTACTACACCCCTGAGCGGCTGTCCGAAATGGATCCTTCCAAAGATAAGCTCTGCTGGAGGGGTTGCAAGCACACCGGCACTCTAGTACACATTTTGTGGGATTGCCCACTCATCCGCTCATACTGGACACAAGTTCTAGATGAAGTTGACACACACTTCCAGACAGAAATCCCACGCGTTCCCGCTTATATACTGCTAGGCCTCCCCAATGCACTCACTTACCCACTGCGCTCCCGCAGGGGCCGTCAAATGGCCATAGCCCTTGGGTCGACTTTACAGAACATTCTGGCACACTGGCATACCACCAACATCCCTACCGCTGTGGGCTGGCTTCACCGACTGTGGCATGTGTTGGGCATGGAGAAGCTGTCACTTACCGTAGCAGGGAAGGGGTACAATTTGAGGAACTCTGGCAACCTTTCAGAGCCTTGCTTCTGACTGAATTTACGGATTTAACCTGTCCTAAATATCTCAGATTGTTGCGCCTAACGGCACCCGTAGCCACTGACCCCAAGTCATGCGAGACATGAGATATTCAGACGTTAGAAATATGCACCACGGAAAGACTGTTCGGAGCTCTGGACTGGGTGGAGGGAGGGGGGATAAATGGAGGTATGTGGGGAAGGGGCAGCGGGTGGGGGAACGTTGTTCTTGGGTTCTCTGGTTCTATTGTTTTCTTGCTGCAGTGCATTTTTCACATCCGACAAGCTGGACATGGCTATTATTGCCAGTATTGCCTTGCACACTATACCACAGCAGCAATTACTATCTGTTTCGGGTGTGCTCACACTGCTAATTGTATTTTCTTGCACTGTATTTTGATACTAATAAAAAGATTTAAACCTAAAAAAAAACCTAAAAAAAACGGAATGCAGCACACAGTCAAAAACAGGATGTCAGAGACAAAAAGATAGGGGAAATCACACCAAAAGATTCCAGGTCTAAGTGGTTCAGAGCAGGGCCGGCCCAAGGCATGTGCAAACTGTGCACCTGCACAGGGCCGCCAAACTCCAGGGGCCGCCACGAGGATCGGATCGGAAGGATCACTGGCGGCCCCCTGGCAGGATTTGGCGGCCTCCGGGCAATGCGTGAGCGTTGTTGTTTTCACTGCAGCCGCGTAGCTAGGGGGGAGGGGGGGGGGGCCTCACCTCCAGTTCTATAGAAACATTGCTTGCTGCACCGATGCTCCTGAGATCCAAACACCGTTCGCCTGTGGTACACGTTTATAAGTTCTCCTTCTTATGTGCGTGCTGGTGCCCTAAGTGCATACCTAACTTTGCTCTTTGCAAAATGATACCCAAGCCATCTTCTAAGGCACTCTTGCAGTCTTTGTACATTGTTGGGACAAATGACACCCCCATTCTCCCAACTAAATCTTTCGGCCACTCTTGCTGTTTTTATTATCAGTTTTCTATAGCGCGGACGTAACGGCTGTCAAACTGCTTTACATTGGCACAGTTTTGTAGAAATGACTTAATAATGATATTTTATGAAGTACACAGTAAGATAGGAACGGGAATAAAAAGAGAACAGCACAAGAAGGAGCAACACTTTCAAACACCGAACCCTTTCCGCATGGAGTAAAAGGTGCTGCATGGACGCGGCAATGAAATATTAGATGCTCCGTTTTTGCATCAATCATTTCATTGGGCAGGCGCTGGTTTTGAAGCAGGCACCGTAAACACAGCATAGTCCTTGCCTTGTAAACAAACCTCCATCTCCGCGATGTGAAACACCAGTAATCGAACTCCTTTACCGTACATTAAACACTGATAAGGACATGGTCAGTTCAAGGGGGCGGGTAGAAAACGAGAAGGGAATCATACATCAATAACAAGAGAAAATACAGATAGTTCCTCAGGACCGACAGGTCTGTGCTTCATGCAACAGGCGCAAAAAGAACAATTGATGGACAGAATGCGGAACAATGTCATACATTCACCCCAGTACAGAGATTACAGAGATCTGGGCCTAAATCCATCGTTTTTTTGCTCCCCATGCCATTCCAGTTTGGACACAGCCATATGCAAATCAGTCTTGACCCTGTACCCCATGGGAACAGTCCAGGTCAAACTGCCAGACCTGGTCCTCCCTGGTCTGGAAACAAGCATCCTAGGACCAGGGCCGGCCCAAGGCATGTGCAAACTGTGCACCTGCACAGGGCCGCCAAACTCCAGGGACCGCCACGAGGATCGGATCGGAAGGATCACTGGCGGCCCCCTGGCAGGATTTGGCGGCCTCCGGGCAATGCGTGAGCATTGTTGTTTTCACTGCAGCCGAGTAGCTAGGGGGGGGGGGTGTGGTCCGCACCAGGCGGCACAATTTCGGGGGCGTCGCGTGGCACTGTGGCCTTTTGCGGCCTTTATTATATTATGTGGTCCTTGGGACACTGTGTATTGTCCACAAATAAATTAGAAAGGCTGTGTGTGGCCCAGTTTGAAAGTGGGCGCAGCTGTTCTTCAAAAATTGTGGTCGCAACGTCCCGGTACCGACTCCCGCGTTTTAATTTTCTGCCAGCACGCGAGCGCTACCAATGACGGCCCTTGGGCAACATTAAATCATGTATTATTTTTTCTGGCCTTGCCCCCGCGTCGCGATGAGTAGGACGTAGCAGTTAGCTTCAGGTGCTTCACCGCTACGCGCTCTCGCGCTCATTTTGGCCTGGGGCAGTCGGCGCTGTTCTGCTCTCTAGTCAACCACCCCTGGCTGCCTTGTATAGAGACAGACTTTGGAGTGCATCATTCACGAGTGAGGTAAGAGAGCTTTCAGTGGGTAGCATAGATACCAACAGGGCTTTAAGTGGGATATAAAAAATGGGGGGGTTCTGTCAAAGGCGGGTGGCCGATTTAATTAAGGGCGTGGTTTTAAGACACACTAAAAAGCTTGTATTTTGCTGTTTCTGTCATTGCATTCGGATATGTGATCAGCCCTGTATGTGATACATCATGCTCACTCTGTCTAGGATTTGATGAGATTTAAAAATAATGTAGGAGAACTTGGTGTGGTTTCCCTGCCCACTCAAGGAGGCAACAATAACATGCATGGTGGCAGGCGTGTGCTCCACTGCTCTCGCCTTCTGCTTCTTGTTGGAAGGGCCTCTCAACATATAAGAAGGGAAGGGTGAGGGGGGACAGGACTAGACTCGGCTACACCATTTTAGCAAAATAATGGGAAGCGGAAACAACCTTGTAGGCCCCTTATAGGAGAGGATGTGGAGAGAGGATGTGGCGCAATGGCCAGAGGGAGCTGCCAACGTTGGCACTGGGGAACCAGGTTCGAGTCTCAGCAGCGGCTAACATCCAGTGATTCTGGGCAAATCACTTAATCTCCCCTTGCCTACCAAAAATTGTGTTCTTGTGTAATATAACTGGTGCTAATGTAATACCTTCAGGTCTTGTTCGCGCTATATAAAACGGAAAAAAACTCTCTGATTTTATCACAGAACACTTGATCAGTGGACGACATAACTGTTTTAAAGTTTTGTGAAACGAAGCCGCAGCACGCTAATATTTGACAACAGGCACTGACAAAACAGTTACTGCAACTATAAAAAGTTGAACACTTAATTAAAAATAAAATTGGGTTAAACCACAGAGCATGCAAGCAGTTTACAAAGGGTAGCAAGCGTATGTTGCATAGGGGTGGTGACTGCTGCCCAAAATGCCACCTTTAGAAAGTCTTTGGGACATCCTTTTTTATGTTTTCATATATGCTGCCAACAGTGCTTTAAAAAGAAAAATAAGTGCAGGTACCCTATATACAACAGTACCTGTTTACTTCTGAAAAGGGTCGGTTCTTTCCCATTAAAGTGTATGAAGTGCAGGTACTCTCCCTTTCCAAATAAAGAAGTGTAGGTACTCAGAACCCGACATTGCAGTCTCATTTAAAGCACTAGCCGTCAAGATGGTCCAGTGAGTTGGGCGTTTCCGTCTGCCCTCTGCAATGATCGCCAGGGCACGAGTTTTAATCCTTGAAACGTCGAGTCAGCGTTCCATCTTCCTAAAGTGAGTAAACTGAGCACTATTAAGTCAGATGACAGAAACATCACTGACCGTTTTGCAGAAACACCCCACTGAGACCCCAGAATCAGAGCATATTTATTGGCACCATTTTTGCTACTTTTGTGATAGGGATTCAGATAAATTCTGGTTTCACCAGGACAAGCAAGACACAAAGTGAAGTCACAGTTGTTACTGTTTTCTAAAAAGCATGTGTAAAGAAAAAAACATTTTCAGCATTTTTCAAATGTGCACGATTTAGGACTACATCTGAAGGAAAATCAGTCTGCTCCATATTTTATATATATTATATATTAAAGTGTCTTTGCTCGTTCTTTTAAATGAAGAATTGCTCATGGACAATGGCTTGTCTGTTAAAATCTCAATGATCGCATACATTGATTTATAAGCAAAAAAAGTGAGTTGATATGGTCAGCAATGGTTCCACAAGATCTCTCTGTAATGTGGACTCAGACAAACATTTTGGGGACAATTTCATATTTGAAAAGTGCCAATATTGTGCAAAATGAATTGGACACACTGGTATCTGCACCTTAAGTTTATGTAACCTGCCCCAGTCACGTATAGGTATTGAAATGGCATAAGCGAGGCATGAAGCAATATGTAAAATCAAGTTATTTGATTGGGGAGTATTATCACTCTTTTTGTGGTTGGGGGGAGTTGTGATGGATCCCTGGGGGGCTGTTAGTGCACTGGAAATCATAACCATATTTAGACTTGGCTCTGCCCCATCCGGACCCCCTCTTCCGGGGCCCCCACCTACGCTTCCTGCACAGGGCCACCATGAGCCTAGAGCCGGCCCTGTTCAGAGACTGATTGAGAGACAACACTGTGTCTCAGAGAACACTGAGAAAAACCTCCAAGATATAGGATAGTTCCACAGGGAACATTTACATATGTTGGGGGAGGAGAATTCAAAGTATTGGCCATGCAAATGATACAGGGCATATCACATGGGTAACTCTGTCAAGCTGCAAGGGTGAGTATGGTGCCTGAGTGAGCTGGAGAACAATTCCAACCTGCAAGGTCCACTTCTTCTTCAAACCATATCAATAACCTAACTGTGCTCCCCACAAACCCAGGTGCTCCCACTCCACAACCTCAACCTAGTTAGGTCATAGTATTATATTGGCAGACAGCTGGGCGATGCTGTCACCACTATGGGCGGATTGGTGTCAGTACAACGCGATGTATTACAACGCGTTCCGTTACAACGCGATTTTTACATCGCAAATACCATTACAATGCATGCCATTACAACGCATGGCATTACATAGCAGATACTTTTACAACGCATGGCATTACATCGTAAGTATAGGTAAGTATATCTTTTTTTAAAAAAAATGTAATAAAGTTAACTAATTTATTTTAAAAAAATAAAAATAATATAACATTTTTAAAACAGTAATTAATTTAATTATAGTAATTTAATTAATATTAAAATTGATATTAATTTAATATATTTAAAATAATATAATTAATGAAATATAAAAAATGTATAAATAGTAAATAATATAATGTAATTAATTACAATAAAGATAATTATAATTTAATTAAATTATAAATAATACATAATATAATTATATTTAATATAATTAAAAGAATTTAATCAATTAAACATTTTTAAATAATATAATTTAATTATAATCGTTTATTAATACAATTAAATTAATAATTGTAAATATAGTTATAAATGTAATTAAATTAAATAAAATTAATTTAATTAATTTAATTTATATAAAGTCGTAATACCCCTGTACCCCCAAAAACAAACCCAGCCCTAAAACATAAAAACACCCCTGTACCCCAAAACCCAAACCCTGCCCTAAAACCTAAAAACACCCCTGTACCCCAAAACCCAAACCCTGCCCTAAAACCTAAAAAAAACCCTGTACCCCAAAACCCAAACCCTGCTCTAAAACCTAAAAACACCCCTGTACCCCAAAACTCAAACCCTGCCCTAAAACCTAAAAACACCCCTGTACCCCAAAACCCAAACCCTGCCCTAAAACCTAAAAACACCCCTGTACCCCAAAACCCAAACCCTGCCCTAAAACCTAAAAACACCCCTGTACCCCAAAACCCAAACACTGCCCTAAAACCTAAAAACACCCCTGTACCCCAAAACCCAAACACTGCCCTAAAACCTAAAAACACCCCTGTACCCCAAAACCCAAACACTGCCCTAAAACCTAAAAACACCCCTGTACCCCAAAACCAAACACTGCCCTAAAACCTAAAAACACCCCTGTACCCCAAAACCCAAACACTGCCCTAAAACCTAAAAACACCCCTGTACCCCAAAACCCAAACCCTGCCCTAAAACCTAAAAACACCCCTGTACCCCAAAACTCAAACCCTGCCCTAAAACCTAAAAACACCCCTGTACCCCAAAACCCAAACCCTGCCCTAAAACCTAAAAACACCCCTGTACCCCAAAACCCAAACCCTGCCCTAAAACCTAAAAACACCCATGTACCCCAAAACCCAAACACTGCCCTAAAACCTAAAAACACCCCTGTACCCCAAAACCCAAACACTGCCCTAAAACCTAAAAACACCCCTGTACCCCAAAACCCAAACACTGCCCTAAAACCAAAAAATACCCAAAAACCCCAAAACATATACATCAGTACCCCAAAACATATACTCCTATACTCTTACTTATTTTAAAAAATACTTAAATTAATATATTTAATTTATAATATTTAAAAACGAAATAAATATTTTTTATAATTAATAATAATTAAATCAATTATAAAATATTAAATAAAAAAAAAAAAAAATTAAATACTTACCAATACTTACGATGTAATGGTATGCGTTGTAATAGCATCTGCTATGTAATGCCATGCGTTGTAATGGCATGCATTGTAATGGTATTTGCGATGTAATAGCTGCGTTGTAACAGCATTACGTTGTAAAAGATGCGTTGTAGCAGTAACACACCCTATGGGCCACCGCCTTCATGAGCAATTTACACACCACTCATTCACATATGCTCAAACCACACACCAATTCCTCATCACCTCTCCCACCTCTACTGATGTACCTAGAAACAATCTCATTGTTCATTCTGTTCACTAAATATCACTGGAATATACCTTTCACTCTTCTTCCATCTCATCTATGCCCATTAATGAAGACATGCGTATGAAAATATTACAATAAAATATGTTAAAGACAGCGTAGCATTTAACATAAAGCAATGCAACAACACTCTTCCATACATATATAAGGACTTCATGCGCAGGGGAAAGAGATACAAATGCAACCATGTTGGTAAAGAAAATAAAACGTTTTCATATATCTCTTTTCATTATAAAATTATAATTGGGTCATGTTTTGGTTAAAAAGTTAAACTGTTCGTGGCCAATCAGAAAAAAATACATCAGGAACATCAGAGGACCAGGACATGTTCATTGTCTAATGTGGACAATGCATGGAAATACTCGATTCTCAAAACAAGTAAGTCATGGTCTCCTGGAAAGCAGCCATAATTACATACTCACTCTCAGCCGCTGATCACCTGGGCTGGTTCTAGCAATGGGAGGATGGGTATCAGGGGGTACCGCAGAAGGCCTCTTGTTCGGACGTTCTCTTCATTGATGAAGGGAGTGCCTTTAGGCCCCGATGACAGAGGGGGCTTTTACTGGCACAGCTCAGATGATACTTCTTGTTGACAGGCAGGGCTGGGGAGTCTCTTAGACTGTGATCCAGTGATTCAGCTAGTGGTACCTCCCTCCTCCTCTGATGTGGTGGTCTCGTCTTCTTGTGCCTGGCAACCAAGGTATTCTTTCATCCTTGCCTCTGAACGTGCTGTTCCCCAGTCTGTCATTAGCTCTCTGTTGTAAAGGAAAGGGAAGAAAAGGAAAAAAACTCTCGAGTGCATATGTTCACTACGTCATGTAAAAATTATTTCAACGTGAGAGCATTCAAAGTGTCAAGGCAAAGAATGACAATATCACATGACTCACACTATTTTTCCTTTTAAGGTTATAATTCGCAAATCCCACTTTTAACTTGGGTGACTCTGGTTACCAAATGTGTAGATGAAGCACATGGTATTTCCCAAAAGAACATTATTAGTTCTGTATGATATAGAAATAGAAATGACACCTTAGAAAACGGGATCATGATGGCTAGCTGGAACATATGGATGAATTGACGGTTAAGAGTTGGTTAATGATTGTTAAAGCAGGCATAGTGATTATGTGGACATGAGATTACTGATGTTTGTAATTGTTAATGTATGTAAGTCTGATAATAATGCCCATTTTACATTTATAACTTTGTAAAACTGACTGACTTATAACAACACATTTCATGACAACATGGCAGAGGTGGTAGGCCCACTAGAAAGAGAGATAGATCTTATTTGCGCATCCAACCCTAACCAATTAGGGATCTTATGGGTAGGTGATTTCAATGCCCACAACTGTAAAATGTGTGCGAGCACAGTGTGCGGGCTCGCTGATGGTGCAGGGGAGGCAATACCCCATTTCCTTCACCATGAATACGACAATGCACTTAATGCCTACTCACTATCAGGAATTTAAATATAACCAATATGATAGACATGCACACAGGCCACTTAACTCTCCTTCCTTATGTGGCAAAAATTGCCGAGAAACATCTAAATGGTCATCTTTCTAACTTTTTGGAAGAGAGGAGGGTTTTGCGTGATACTCAGTCTGGGTTCAGGACTCTGCACGGTAATGAAGACCTTGCTCTTCCGCTCCTCCTATTGAGGAATGTAGTGGTCTGGTTCCACCTAGGTGGATGCCCATGTGGGGGGCTGCTGGGGTGGCTGTTAAGGCTCTTGTTTGTCCTTGTGTGGCGACACTCCGGTTGGAATAACCATTGCACTTGATAAGCTCATTAATAATAACAAGCTGCCCTTTCATGTTTGATGATTTGGGGTAATAAACTTATGTGATCAGAGGATAAGGCTCCGAAGCCACTGATCACCAGGAGAAATGGCTTCATTCTTAAATGGGAGAAGATCAATAGGGAAAAGTTTTTCCTACTGACAATGGCCAAAAAGCAGACAGAGATCCTGATATGTCTGGAATCAACCCAGACCCAGTCGAGCAATGAGAGCCTTTGAGGAACTTCTTGGCTATATAAAATGTAGCCTGGAGAGACCCTGCTCAAAGACCCACCTGTTCTTACTCCCTAAAGAGAGTCCATGCTGCTCTTAGGTTACAACCCAGAAATATGATCTTTGTGTAGAGCAGGTGAATACAAAAAGAAGAAACTCTGAATGTTTGCTTGAGGATTCTAAAGGAGGAAGCATGGCAGAAATTGAGATCAGCAGCATGCAGGAAGAATAGCCGGGACTCTTGGAAAGTGATGAACGCTCCTTTTCTAAGAAATGGAAGTGACCCGACTTTAGACTTACATGTTTTGATTTGATTTGATTTGATTTGTCCATTTCTAAAGCGCACGAATGCCCGGAGGTGTCTTGGCGCTATGAATTGTCCAGTTTCCGGTGCAGGTCTGGAGTTAGTGAAATTTATGCGGTGAAAAGCCAAGTCTTGATTCTCTTCTAAATATCTCCAGAGTTGGGCTGTTTTTTACGTCAAGTGGTAGTAAGTTCCATGTCCGTGCTGCGTGAACAGAAGAAGCCTGGGGGGCACATTTCAAGAACGTTTTTAGTGCCCCAGTTAATGAGAAGATCTCCCCTAATACTACACGGATGGCAGACCCTATGGGTTATCTGATATTTGATTTGACAGAGACAATGTGTGGGATGGCACAGTATAGTTATATAAGGACACAGGGCCAGACGAGATTTATATAGACTTCTTTTAGTACACAAGAACTAGGGGTGCCGCTACTTACAAATATACTGAATGTTATAGCTAAGGTGAGTCCACCAGAGTCCTGAAAAAAAAACATCATTATCTCTATATATAAAAAAGGGGATAAGCCCCTGCCTATCAATTATAGACCAATATCATTGATAGATGGCAGAGCCAAGTTAAGGGGAGGCTACTGCTAAATAGGTCGGAGGATTGGGTGAAGGAACAGATTATTTTAACAACATTGCAATACAGCTTTAAAAAGGGGAATTGGACCATAAACCAATGTTTACATCTGGTCATTGATAAATGCACAGTAGCTACGAGGGGCCAAATATATATGGCCTTTATGGACCTCTCAGCCACTTCTGGCTGTGTTGTTCATTTAAAACTATGGTCCATTATGGAATCAATGGGGATAGAAGAGACCACTATAGCCTTCATTCATCAGATGTATTTGGAGGCGTCTGCATTTCTGCAGTTGGAAGGGAGAGGGAATGTACCACGGCATTTGAGATTATGAAAGGCATCAGACAGGGTTGCGTCCTGGCCCCATTTTTGTTCTCAATCTATACTAACAGGGTGGAGGCCGCTTTGATTGGATCTTCCCCGGAAGTCCCATATATTAATTCAACCCCCATCCCAAAATTATTATATGCAGATGAGGCTGTGCTAATTTCTAGATCTGGGAAAGTGCTGCAGACATTGATTGGGGTGTATAAGACCTTTATGGAAAACTTGAACCTTCAAGTCAATGAAACTGAAACCTAGGTATTCGTTTCTGGAGGTTGTCTGCCACCCTTTCTTATAAACACACTAAGGCTTGAGGTGGTGGATACTTTTTCCTATATAGGGATTCTTTTTGATGCCAAACAAACCTGGAATAACATGACAGATAAAATAGCTTTGTTAATGGAGAAAAGCATAATGGCAATATTCACCTTTATGAAGAAACTGAGGTCCAAACCCATTGTAGAAATTAAGAAAATATACTATGTTAAAGTAATTTCTACCGCCACTCATGAGGCCGGAGTCTGGAGTACTGTGCCAACTACATATAGAGGATGTTTTTATAAGATATTGTTGGCTCTCCCCAGTAGCTGTTCGAGTTGTAATTGCCATGTTGAAATTGGAGCTCTATATATAACAGACATAGTCCGTCTAGCACCCATTCTACTGTGGCACACAATTTGGAGAAGAGAGTCTGTAAATCTGAATCCGAGGTCTATTAGGGAGTACCAGAAATTGGATTTTGCTCACAATATAAGGTGGTTACAATATGTAAAAAAAATCCTTGTGATTATTGGACCTAGTGGAGCTCAATTAGAATCCCAACAGCTGCGCCCTTATTTCAAAGTCCAGAATTAAGGAAATATTTCTAGGAAAGGTGGAGAGAGGGAGAAGGGAGGCCATTCGCTCCAAACTCAATGTGTTGGTATATTTTACAATCCCTCCTATAAAACAGGATTTCATTTCAAATTTAGTTACAGTATTGAATCCCCAGCACCTTTTTATTCTAGTGAGGTTTATGTTTAATTATATTCCGTTAATGTTGAGCTGTCCGAGCAATGTTTCCTCAGTAACAGATTTTCTCCCATGTCCCTGTGATTAGTTGTCACCCCAAACAAATTTAAAGATTTTACTTTTTCACAGACTTTATAATGCCCGGAGGAAAAGATTCATTTTACCACTTCTGCACAGGCACAATTTTAGACAATGCCGGGAATCCTCGTATTTTATCCAACAGCTAGCATATCCCTTTGTATGTTACTCTCTGGCTTCATTTTTATGTTCCTCAGTAAAAAGTAGGAGAACTCATTCCGAAATGCAAATCTGCGGTGGCTTATGAATTTGTGATGCAATGATTTTATTGTAATACTGTGACGCTTTTTGGGATGAATTTATCATGCCGGAGCTTTTGTTCTATTACACCAAAACTTTGAGAATATCTTCATATTCTTCTTCATATTTTTAACTATTTTAATAACTGATGTGTATATATTTAATGTACTTTATATGCTATAGATCTATGGCAAAATAAAGAGCCTTTTGATTTGATTTGTTTTCAGTGACCAGGGTGAATTGTCATAGATTACATGAATTATGTTCATTTTACATTAGCAAGTCAATCACAATAATACAAACCGCCATATGACAATCTGAAACATACAATTTAAAAACAAAACTTTTTTTAAAGTTTCTGCATGGCAGCTATATACTACATACTATAAATTAAAATTTGTTAATAAAAATAAAAAGATTACTAATATTTATTTTTAATAACAATGATTCACCTGCACAGTTTTGATGACAACATAAAATACTGACAGCGCAGACATAAACAAACAAAGTAAACATGATCTACAAAACTTCAAACCACTGATAAACTTTCTGCTTTTATTATAGTGTAAGTCTTGACATCTTGACGCTTCTCTTGGGTCTCCATCTGATGCTAGAGGACTGGCCAAGCTGTTCTGTGGACTCTCCTGTGCAGTGAAGAGAACCTCAGATATCCTCTGCCTTGAGCCTTGTTCAGCACCAGAGGTCCTCTCACCACTTGAGGCACTCCCTGCCTCTTCAGTTTGAACACCCGCGGTGCTGGATCGTGAGGCAATGTCCTGTGCATGCGGCTTTGTTCAGCTGAATTGCAGGTCCTCCATAAGGCTGAAAAACATACTTCTGTTGGACCCTCATGTCCAATGAGCTCTAACTCTCTGGGGAGAACAAATTCAGCGTCATCTCATCTCGATGCTCAGTCATTTGGGGGATTTGAGGGATTTCTATTGTAAAAGGAGAAGCAAAATAAAAAGGATTGTGTGTGGAGTACTTGGGTAGCTCAGGGATGGTCTACGTCGTCTTCCGGAAAGTCACAGGTATGCACATTAAATGAGTGTTGATAGAATGTTAATGGGAAAAATGTCTGGGTTTGTTAAAGTGTCCCTTGTGGTACATGAAGAAAATGTTCAAGGTCATGGTTTTATATAGGATATACACATAGAGATGTGTGAATATGAAGATATGTAGGTGTAATTCTAAATGTGGTTTATGTAACTGTCTGTGTGCTACATACGGAATGTTATGAGATGAATCGTAATTACACGTATGTGTAAATGATTAGTGTAGAAGTAAGAGAGAATATTTGGAGATTTGGGTAAGTGAGTGACATGTTAGCAGACAGGTATTATATTGAGACTTGTAAGTTTGGAAAAGACATTACGTTGCAAGAGTGGTGTCTCAGGATAGTATATGTATATGTATATGGTGAAAAAAATCAGCATCCATCATTCACACAACCCTGTCCATCGGCTGTGATACAGCAACCAAACTAGCAGCGGGTGTGACATGTAAGGCCAATAGTTTGCCACCCACCTGCAGACCCTGGCCTCTGTTCCATGTCGCAGCCTGGGAAACTGGATGGAACAGTAGATCAGAGATAAGGTATACTTGCATGCCAGTCAGATGGAACCATTGGGCAGCACTCAACAGGCTGCAATAATCTTGTAACCAACTTCTGGGGAGTACTCTAGCTGCCTCTACATGGTCAAGACATTGGAAGTACAAACTGAGGATACAACAAGAGTGCTTAATGATGGCTTCAGTAAGTGCCTGCTCTGTTTTATATCCGTTGAGATTTTCTGGTTGTACATCGGAAGTGGGTGAGGAGGTGTGACGTGAGGGCATTTCCAGCATCACCTACAACCAAGTTTTTGACCATCGCTACTCTTCAAGTAATTGTTACTCAATATAAGGTGCCTGGCAACAAAGATATTCACCGTCGTAATGATTTTTTGTCTTTATTTGTAAGTGATATTCTTATGCAGCCAGGCTGTGTGCGATTGGTTGACCTATTATGAGTTTCATCTGTTGATGGGTGTATTGGAGTTCTGAGTGTTCACTAACCTCTCAGCAATAGCAGATTTGTTGATTATAATACATGCCGAGATGCAATATGTGATTTCAGCTAACGGTATCTATATTTAAAGTTCGATGAAACGTTTTACTTATTTTTTTAAATCTTTGTTTCGGCTTTTTAAATGTAAAATGTTATATTTTGGCACATAAATACGTTTCGCTTTATTTCCCAATTTTTCTGTATGTGGCGTTAGTGTTACACACTGCCTCCGCTGATTTCTATGAGAGTGACTTGAAGTGCTAGAGTGGCAAGAGAACTGACCTTATGGTCAGTAGTCGCACTAACCAGAAGTGCGTGCAACTTTGGTGAATAGCACCTGACTTACTCTTTTTCAGGTGTGTTTTATCTTTTATACATCTGCCTCCCTGTGCTCTTCCTTATTTTTTTTATTTAACTCTTCTCAATCAACAATATATATTTCCCTTGTTTCTACCACTTCCACTTGCCTCTTCCACATTTGCAACCAAAACAAGTACTTCCGTGTACTGTGCACCTGTGACAGCGAACTCAGAACATAAAAGATAAGGCAGAGATCACAAGGCGGAAATACTAAATAACATTTGTGAGTGCATAAAATAATACTACAGGTTTATTACTATATATATAGAAAATACTTTGTTTTTTTCCCCCACGCTGAAGTTACAATTGTTTTAATATTTCTCAAATGTCCTACAATTTCTAACTTACAATGTATTTAAATTTATCACGCCTGCCCAACTGCACCACAACTTCAAATGTAAACGAGCACATTTCTCTTTTGTCCTGTTTCTCTCATCTAAACAATAATATACTGTTCATTATATCTTTCCATTATTTTTACTATGGCGGTCAGGATTTCACAAGATCTTGTCTTGATGCAACTGCAGTGCCCCACCAGGGGCCCACAATCAAAAAACGTTTTGAAGAATGTACAACATGATTCTGAATTCCAAAGATAAATGAAGGTCTATACAATACTTTAACCCAAGTTCAGTATTGCACCTTAGTAGTCTGATTCTTGCTTTAGGGGAAGTAAGCATTGGTTCCCCACCAACATTAAGGTCTCATTACAGCTATGGGCATATTTGCCATTTCGCTGAAAACTCATATTTGTGCCCATAATGTTGTTCTGAGTTAGGCAGTATTTGCCTATGCACTAATTTCACTTTACTAATTACCCTTGTGGAAATTGCCGAATCGGGACTATTTACCCATCCGGTTTCGGTAAGTAAAACCTGGCATGTATGGTGCTTGCAAATAGCATGACATTCCATTTGAGCAGCCAGTGTTCGAATTTCACACTCTGGAAGGTGTTCACGCTGAAAGGTAATCCGCCCCATTGTTGTATTAAAGGGCTAAGTTTTCAAACAGGATCCAAATAAATAATTTCATAGCATATCTATCCAAATATGTCGCTAAAAACCATGGGCCTTATTTATGAAGGACTTGCGCCGCCGGTGCGTCACTTTTAACATGGGAAAAAGTGACGCACCGGCGGCGCAAGTCCTTCATAAATAAGGCCCCACAGATTTTACTGACAGTTGTTTACTTGACCTCTCTTCCATTTCTATTCCTTCAGGATCTGCCATAGAGCCACGGATCATTACTTCAACTCAGCAGCAAATCACGTCGGGCTGCTTCTCCTCTAATGTCACATAACAGTGCACCTTTTTAGACCTCGGTCACGACGGGAGTGGAGCTAAAAGCATCCCAGGAAAATGTGTTCATAAAAGCCCATTCGTCTTCCCAAGTGAGGGCGACCTACTCCAGCAGGATTTGGGGCCGGAGGATAATATTATGTACATTCCGTCAGGGCTTGGTACCTGATGGTCCCTGTATCCTGCCACCCCTAAGAGCAGCCCCCCTGGGCCTACTGGAGGTTCTCCCGGTATCCCATATGGCCAATCTAGCACTGTTCGTGCCAATTGAAAAGGTACTGTGTGCAAAAATGTTTTTTGCCTAAGTGCCAACATACCTCGAGAAGGGCTTCATGTATGTGCCTATAGGAAGAGTACCAGCGATAATTGGCCTTGAATGAAGTGAGAACCTCAGAGTGCTTTTAGCTGTAAAGACATACAAATGTCTCCTGGTCCTCGGGTCCTTTTTTTCTGTATCCACTAAAAACAAACCCCTGTCCTGGAGAAAGTTCAGTAATGTATTTTCGATAGTAGACATAACCGATACATCTCACATATTTTATAGTGCACTTTTATTTGGGAACCATAAGGAAAACTAAAGAACAGATAAGTTTGAGGTGAGATCTTTAACAATCTAATTACGCTGACATGAAATGAAAGGACAGACACGAGTAAATGAGCCAGTCTGGCCGAAGCTACACCTGCCAATCAGTGAGGATCAGACAGACAAAAAGCTAAGCAAAAAAGGTTAATTTAGTGATACCGAAAAGTAACAGACTTCAAAGGTGAGAAACCCACATAGATCCATTCTCCTGTGCACTCCAAAAATATGTTAACAAAGGGAAGGACACCTGGAGTACCTGTGAAAATCAAAAGAAGCTGACCTTTGTGGTTGCTCCATCTGGGAAGATAGAACTAATCTGCAAAGATAACTATATTACGATTCTTTTGAAGATATATATTTACAAGGTGTTTGTAGTCTTTGGTCACAATATATTTACAAGGGTTGTTAAACGTGCACTTTACCCGCAGCAGAAGAACAAAGCAGCTTTGAGTACACACGTCTCTGAAGTATTATGTGGATCACGGGAAGTTGGCGACGGGAAAGTAAGTGTTTATAAAACAGAAGGAGCTAAGTCTACTGAGTCCTGCAAACTTACGCTAATAAGACTAAGGGGGTTATGTTGAAGTAATTATAGGAACACATGCATGCAACATTTGTAGGTAACACCGTTCTGCAAAGAGTGCATGTATGACATATGGAAAACACTTAGGGGTACATTTACTAAACTTTCATGCAATGCAGGCCTGCGAGCAAAGTTTCTGCACTGCATTACGTGAAAGGGAGAGAACAGATATGCTCCATAGTGTTGGAACGAAAAGGTCCTCTGCATGTTATGAGATGTGTAAACATGCCTGGAAAACCCAACTGTACTTTTGTCTGGGTTCCAAGTGCAGATTATTTGCCATAGACGAACACGGATCATGTGTGTGTGTCATGACATAGTGCTGTCTCACGGATTGCGGTCTTGTAGGACCGGGAGGGGAGTCTGCAGAACTACCCTCATAGTGGTGGAGGGGTACCGCCGGCACTAGGAGATATGCAGCTTGAGTACGGTGGTGGCCTCATACAGTGTAGTAATCAATAGTAGAGAACAGGACCTTTTCTACTCAGTGTTGCAGAGTGAGGCCTACAGTCTCAATCACCTTTTTAAAAGTTCCTCTGCTGCGTGCTTCACTCACCCTCGACCTACATCAGGTATGTGGAGTGTTGTGAAGTGCAGGATTAGTGACTCTGCGTTTGTTGTATATGTGCCTAAGAAGGGTACAGTACAAGAACGGAGCAGTACTGTGCAGTACATGTGTGGTTAGTCCATGTGCTGGGTGTATATCTGCCTGTGATGAATATATTACATGAGAGATGTAGTGATGAGCAGTGCATGCGCAGGGCCCGCATGTGTTGCATGCATGTGTGCTTGTGTGAAGTACAATTCATGAAGGGTGAAGTTGGGTGCAGCTCATACATAATAGGTGCGTGTGCTGTCAGTGCATGTGTTTTAAAATAAACACACCCTAGCTAAATACAGGAAAGCTTCAATACTGAACTATGCATACAGATTGAGTGTGTATACTGACGTAATCCTCATGCAGGGCTCTCCACTGAACCGCGCTCCCTCCAGCACTCTCCTCTTCCTCACAGGGCACACTGATTTTGGCAGGCAGCCAGAGGCTGGTGCTACAGGCTACAGGGCATGGTGGTTTGGATTCACTGGGTGATGTTACTTCACCCAGCTGGGAGAATAGCAGACCTTGGCCTCCAGTCTGTATAACAGGCAGACATCCTGCAGAGCCTCCTTGCCCAGTCCGCCTTAACACAGTGGGGCTGTGCGAGGAGTGCACAGCTGCTTGTTAGTTAAACATTTTTGAGATGTCAAATTCCTCTTCTTGTAGTCCATTTCCAGATACCAAATGTGATTTAGATCCTGAATATGTGAAGTTTATGTTGGAGTGCTTCTTTCTGACGTGCCCACTCCTCTGTTCTCTCTTCCATCAGAAAGCAGTCTGTCACAGTAGAATCAACTCCAAATATGATAGCCCCACAACACAGATTATGTGAGTGACAAGAAGATTCACATCTGGATGGCAACCGCAATGATAGGTGTATGGAAAAGTTACATAAGTGACCTCTTTCTGAATCAAAGAGCTCCCTTTGAAGTGTACTGTAGAGCCTGGTTTTAAGAGGCACAGACAACGTATTTTGAAGTAGGAGCTTTATTCAAGTATGTAGGAACAACCCCCAAACATGTCCTCTGTCAGCAACTGCCAGTTCTCCTCTGCCTGGCATACTCCAGAACTCTAGCACATTCTGGTTGCCTAGGCAGGTATGCAGAGCATGTTGCTAAGCCACCATGTTAAGACATACCATATTTCCCTTCCTTAATATCAAACACAACAAAACAAAAGTTATACAAATTAAAAGTTGTGGAACGGTCCCAAGATGGCGGACTGACACCGCCTGTGCGGAGGAACGCTGTTCAAGGTCCGGGCTTTTGTGATTGCGGACCACGTCTTTTGCTGCGAAAAATCGGTGCTCTGTGATTGAGGTCTTAACGGTTATGCGGGGCTGAAATGTGCTGTTTTGGCTGGGCTCGACTGTGTTGACTTCGATAACGAAGGAAAACTGATAACTCAAACGGCTCACTGAGGTTGGGCGATACTGCATTCGGAGCGAGGTCCGGGCTCTTGTGATACCGGACCACGTATTTTTGCTGAGAAAAAGGACTTACTGGTCTTACTGGCTATGCAGGGCTGAGCTGGGCTGTTACCGCTGGGCTCGGCTGTGTGGAATCCGATAACGCAGGACAGCTGTAGTTGAAAGCGGCTTACTGAGACAACGCGCTGGTCGATACGGCGCTTGGAGCCAGAGCGGATGCTGTGACTCCGGCTGATTGAGAGCCAGGTGAGGGGATTATTCCGCTCCATACAAATGCAGCAGCGCCTTCTCCCTGTAACTGCGAGGGGCTGGGCTGCAATTAGCTGGCTCGGTCTCAAAGTTCACCGGCGTTCTGACACACCAACAGCTTCTACAAAACCGGCAACAGAGTGCGGGGAGATGGTGCCGAAACTCCAAGGACAGAGTACGCGGATGACGACAACGGCAGCGGCGGCGGCTAAGCAGATAGCACCGACCAACCTTGCGGTCTCTGCTCCTGCCGGGAATGCACTGACCTCGGAAAACTCAACGGCAACACTCGAGATGGCTCTGGATGCAGGCAAGAAAAACTCTGGTAGGCTTGAGAGAGTGGAAGATTGCTCAATCGCTGGTAAATTGACCCCTCGTCTCCCTATTGATTCTAATACTGCTAAAACTGACTCTGTTTCAGATACTTTGTTTCCATTGATACAAAACAATCTAATGTCCTCACATTTAAATGGTTCTACTCGAGCTGGTTGTAACATTGTAAATAATCGAAAGAATCAGCAAGCGAGTAACACGCCAAGGGACAACGTTTTAATGGCTGATGTTGATAATGGTATGGGTATTGATACTCCTACATTAACTACAACAGAAACCATTACCCGTGCCATGACTTTACAACCCTGGTTACCAGCTGTGACAATCAATGGCGCTCCAACACATTCAGAGATACAATATGTTGAGAGTAATAGTTTGAACATTATACAGACCACACAATCTGCTACTATATTGGCAACAACAGACGAGGAGGAACTAAGTCATGAATCAGAGGTGCTAAAGGAGAATGTAGGGGTGGAGTACTTGGAGCACCTGGAGCATACGGATGGCGTAGAAACAGATGAGGAGTATTATGACGTTTCTGACATGGGTAATAATAAATCCTCATCCTCAACTAAAGATAAAGCGAATAGCATTAAAAAGGGGAGAGGTAAAATTAAGAATAAGACTAAAAAGATGTTAAACAAATCTAAAACTACCACAATTAAATCAATAGCAGAAAACAGCCCGATTAGACAATGGGTACAATCTAAGGGTGGAGTGAAATCAATGGCCTTGCGGCTCTCTGGAAATAGCCCTACTGAGTCAGGTACTATCTCATTAGATGTCAATGGCCTTACCACCGTGACCGATCTGACTGCTTCTGAGAACCCTGTAAAAGAGATGGACAGTGGTTGCACTGCAGTTCAAACAACGCAAACTATATTTACTCCCTCTTTCACTCCCTCTTGTACTTCTATTTCTGCTCTGGGTGGGATTGCTGAACCAGGTTCATCACTGGAAATATCATCCCCTCCCAAATTGGACTCTCAACTAATATTAAAGCCTAAATCAATTGCACCTGCAGTAGTCTCTGATACACTCCTTTCCATCTCTACTGCATCGAACGCAGTAAATCTTACAGCATCAACCACAATAGCTGCAACAACATCAGTAATATCTAACACAGTATTGTGTAAAGGATTTTCAAATGAATCAGAAATAACTGAAATAACTGAATTACAGAACTCTAATGATCTACTCTCGGCCAGTACCTCTCATAACAATGCTCTTTCAGTAGATTGGACTCTTCAGGGGGAGGTATCTTCCTCATTCCAGATAATATTACAACTACTAAATGAGCAAAAACAGGAGGCTCAATCCCACTACCAGCAGATGAGGGAAGATAGTAGTAGGTCTCATTCTTCCCTGCAGGAAATGTCATGCAAACTTGGCGCTATTTCCCAAGTGATGGAAGAGCTTCAGCAAAGAGTGGTTTTAACGGAGGAAAAATCACTTCGCTCTGAAATAGTTGTAAATAAACATGAGACCCAACTATGCCAAATGCAAGTAAAGCTTGAAGATTTGGAAACTCGGCAACATAGACAGAATCTACGCTTATTTGGAATTGCGGAAGGGGCTGAGGGAGCCGATGCTAGAGCATTTATTGTTCATTTGCTTCAGAAAGCATTTCCTGAACTATCTGATTGGGACTGGGACTCACAGATACAACGTGCCCACCGACTTCCTCTTTTCCAAAGAAATAAAAGTAGTAAATATCCCCGCCCAATCTTGGTATACATTGGTAATTTCTTGCTTCGCCAGGCTATCTCACTAAAAGCAAGACCAAATACTCCCGTTACCATTGATGCAACTACTTTTTTTGTAAGATCTGATTTAAGTAAACTTTCTATGGAACGACGATGGAAACTGAAACAGTATATTGATCCAATAAAGGAACTGGGTGGCCAAGCTTTCTTGCAAGAACCAGCCAAACTGAAAGTGTTTAAAAGTGGCCGAACATATTATTTTTTGGAAGATAATGAGGTGGAACGAGCACTGGCCGATTGGAAATTGGAAAAGAAAACTGTTACTGAATAACGCCCTTTTCTCCCTCTTTCTTTTTTCTATATAAAGTGTTTTTTCTATTTCTTTGATACTTTTATAACAAAAGATGTAGGATGTAGTATGAGATTAATAGATGGAACAGGAGTGTTTATATAAGGACTCAATGCTATTTTTTTTCTCTACTTATTTTTTTTCATTGACATAATAGGCAACATAAAAATGTAAAATGTTAAATATCACATAATATTAGACGTGGTCAATAACAATTGAGGTTATATTTGAACGCCCAGAACCTCAAGGTGCTTAACCCCGCTCTGAAGCTGCCAAACACAACTGCAGCTGTTCAAATAGGGGGACCTGTAAGTAGGGGTAGGGGTGGGTGGGGTAGGCTGTTGCCAGGTAAGGGTAGGGTGGGGGTGGTCTTTCTTGGGGCAAAAATTGCATCATGGGCTTAAATAATTATACTACTTGGAAATACAGCAAGACGGATATGATTTTTTTTAGGGCTTCAAGGATAGGGACTTGTATCTTATGCAATGCTTTTAATAAAATGTTTAGTATGGAATGTGGCTGGCCTAAATAGCAGGATTAAAAGAAACCTTGTGTACGAGGAGCTCAGGATGTACAATCTGCAGATAGTGGTTATTACTGAAACGCACATAGCCTATAAAGATAAAAAACTACTAAAACAACTTGGATATGATATTATGGTCTGTACTGAATTTAATGCTTCTATTCGGGGGGTGGCAATATCAAAACATACACATTTTAAGGTAGAAATAAACAGGACATTAACTGATAAGGCTGGTAGGTGGGCAATAGTACAGATAACACAGGAAGGTCACAAATATACCATCTGTAGGGTGTATGCATCAAATCAAGATGAACCAAAAATCATTGATCAAGTGAATATGGAATTACTTTCATGGGATGGAGAATATATTGTGCTTGGGGATTTTAATTGTATTATGAACTATAACTTAGATACAACTAGAAAAGGCTCATTTCAGAGAATGAGGAAGACTAGGGCGGCAATTCTAGACCTTGCTACAATTCATTTACTTAAGGATGCATGGAGATGCTTACACCCCAGGGTACCCGGCTATACGTTCTATTCTGCTGCACATAAATTATAATCACGCATAGATATGTTCTGGGTTACAGACTCTATTCTTGAAACTAGCACTATTACAATATGTCCAAGAGTAACCTCGGATCATAATCCAATTATTTTGACATTTAGGACATCAACAGAGCGACCTTCACCTCGTCCTTTTTCCTTTCCCAGATATCTATTTACGAATATTAATTTTGTGAAGCAATTTAAAGAACAGATAAAGGAGTTTATAGACATAAATATCTATTCAGCTTTACCTTTAACAGTGTGGGATGCATGTAAGGCTAGCATACGTGGATTTACACAACAGTATATATGGCGGCAGAATAGAGAACGTCAATCACAAAATGAGCAAATGATTGCCGAAATACTCGATCTCGAACATCAACTATCTGAAACTTTATCAACCGGGGTAGCAAATTTAGAAGCTTTAAATTTTAAATTGATCGAACTAAAGGTATCGATGAAAAACATCTTTAGGGAGAAAAGCATTATTAAATTAAAAAAATATCAACTCAACCAATATGAAAATGGTGAAAAAATTGGCAAAGTTCTAGCTTACAAAGTGGCTGAAGATCGCGCCCAAAATGCTATCAAGGAAATCAAAGGGGATAATAATCAGACCTTTCAGGATCCTAAACTAATATTACAACAATTTGCATCCTATTACCAAGAGCTTTATACACCAGAAGCTGTAGTTAAGGAAGATAATATCAAAAATTACATAACAGTAAATAAAGTTAAAACTTTGGAGGGTGAACAATCCGATCAGTTGGCAGTTGATATTACAGCAGCAGAGATTAGAACAGCTATTAATTCCTTAGCAACTGGCAAAGCTGTAGGAGAGGATTGTATCCCTTTAGAGTTATATAAAAATTGTATGGAAGAGCTGATTCCATTGTTTATTAAAGTTATTCAAACAATCGGTAATGGAGAGCAAGCTCCAAAGTCGTGGAACCTCACTCAAATCATCTTTTTTAAAAAAAAGGGTAAACCACCGCAGTAGAGAGGCTCCTACCGACCAATCTCGCTTATTAATAGCGATGCAAACATTTTTGCAAAAATATTGGCAACCTGGCCGGCACCATTAATGTCTTATATGGTATCACCCCAACAACATGGGTTTATACCAAAAAGAGACACCACGGCACACATCAATATGGCCATTTCTGCATTTGACCTGGCAAGAACCAAGCTCACCCCGCTCGGTATGATTTTATTAGATGCAGAGAAAGCATTTGACCGAGTGGGGTGGGTCTTTATTTGGGCAGTGCTGCAAGCGTTTGGCATAAAAGGTCAATTCTTGAAATGGATTCAATCACTATATGACATGCCGTTGGGAAAGGTTTGCTATATGGGAAAATGCTCTTCTACTTTCATGATTAGGCGAGGGACGCGACAGGGGTGTCCTTTATCCACTTTACTATTTGCCCTAGGGATGGGACCTTTTCTAATTGCACTTCAGAGCCAAGCTCTTATTAAACCTTTTGTAAATGGTCCAAACTTTCTTGATATAACTGTCTATGCGGATGACGTTGCCGTTTTTTCTACGAATGTGCCCGAAACTATGACGGGCATTTTAGTAGAAGCGGGGAAATATGGCTCAGTGTCAGGCTACTGACTGAATACTAGTAAAACCCAAATTATCTTGAATCATCAATTACCAACCTCGGTGATAGGGATATGCGATGTAGCAACTTATCTGGGGGTACAAATTTCGTCAAATATTGATGTAATTGTGGCATTAAATTATGAACCGCTATTAAAGGAAACTGCTATATTATTTAAGAAATGGCACAAGCTTTCACTTAGCATTATTGGCCGAATAAATTTGGTTAAAATGAAAATACTCCCTAAATATCTATATCTCTTTCGCTCTATCCCCCTAAGGTTAAATAATTCTTACTTTCACAGGTTTGAAGGTATTATTAGTAGCTTCATCTGGGGTTATAAGAAAGCACGGCAAACTTTTTCTCTTCTTAAACTCCCTTTTGATCAAGGTGGATTGGGCCTCCCAGATATTAGATATTATTATTGGTCCTCTTTTGTGACCCGCTTTCGTAGTTTGCTGATCCCTGATAAATGTTAATATTTCCATAAATTTTTGCTAGGAGCAGACGCAGCTATGTTTTTTTACAGATTAAATGACCCCAATTATTTTAAACGCGTTAAGTTTAAGACGGTGCGGGATACCGTTTATATTTGGCGGTCCATTCTTACTAAGAGTAAATTATCCTTATTTCATGATAAAACCCCTCTATGGTTTAACCCAGGTCTTCTCGAAATTTTTCAGGATACAGCAGGTGGCATATTATCAAAATGCGGCTATAATCTGCTCGGAGATTTATATGATCATAGGGGATTTTTATCATTTGAAAGACTGAAAGTCTGTTATAAACTGTCAGAAGGGGCAAGGTTTAAATATTATCAGATTAGGGATTATTTTCTGAGGAAGATAGAACTTACCTCTCTGACAGAATCTGAAGTTTGGAATTGTATTTACAGAGAAGCAGATAGAGCACTGATTAGTATAGGGTATAAAATATTTTCTGGATACAACACTAATGATATTCATAAATTGGCTGAAAAATGGACTAGCAAGCTGGCAATGGAAATAACACCAGATTTTATCACCGCCTCACTAAATAGCCTTAATTTTGCTGTTCAATCCTCAAATCTTAAGTTGCAGTTATTTAAAACTATATGTCAATTATACTATACACCGGATCGGATTCTTAAATGGGCAGTAAATAATAACTTCAGTGATCGTATAAAATGCCCAAAATGTGATTTAAGGGGGGCTGATATCATTCATATGTTTTTCTCCTGCCCGAACCTTGCTGAATTTTGGAATGGAGTAACCAAAGTCATCAATACTAAACTCGGTACTCCTATTATACTTTCATTAAACGATGTATTTGTGGGAGTGTCAGGGGAAAATAATGTGTTATGTGATTTACTGAATGTCTTAATTACATGTGCTAGGCTGACTATTGCTAGAGTCTGGGTTCAACAAAATTCACCAAAGGTTATGGAGTGGTGGAGTCTTGTTAAGGAAATACACAACATGGAACATTCTCTTGCAAATACAAGGGGTCTACAGACTAAACGGAAAGTGGGCAGAATGTGGGGATTAATTATGTCATAAAATTATTTCTTTAATTACTATTTTTCCTTCTTATCACTTCGCTGAAGATTAATTCTAGTATTTTCTGTTTATGTTTAGCTGTATAATCTGTTTGCTGTTCCCCGTGATGCAAAAAAGAAAACATAAAAATATCTATAAATTTTTTTTAAAAAAATGTAAAGTTGTACAAGTTAAAACAAGTTAAACAAAAGGTTATACACAAAAGGTACAGTGAAAACATAATACCGTACTATAATACAGAGGGCATATAACTGTTAATCCCTTTATACCTGGAAATCAATGGGTAATATAATCATTATGCCATCTTGGAACCTTCCTAAAGCGTTTGTTGTTTCTTCCATCATCACTGTTATTCACCAAATGATCATTACCGGTTCTCCTTTCCCAAACGTGTAATTTAGTATCATTGCACATGGTGATTCTTCGAGTATTCCACAATTTCCCTTTGTTTTGGTATTGACCATTTCGATAGACCTTTCCTTTAAATCCCCACACAATATGTTCTCAACCAATCTCCAGCATCAAATGGGCATTTGTTCCTTTTCAAATTGTTATTGGGTCTGCGCACATATTTCTCCTGGTGTTTTTTGACTCTACACTCTAGACTTTTGTTACATACCAGTCGCATTTGACCCTTGAGCATCCAACCCGGAACAACCCTAGTTCCAGGTTGTCTGCCCTTGAGAAGTCTGAATGGAGAATAATTGGTAACAGAATGGGGTGTGGTTCGGTAACTCCACAACATTTCCTTCACTGCTTCTTTGCAATCTCCACCAAACTCTTCCGATAATTGGATACATTCTTTCAAAACTCTATTAAATTGCTCAACAAGACCGTTTTCCCTGGGAAACGGCAGTAGTGTGGTGACTGATGCCCATTTTGGACAGATATATTTAGAATTCTTCCGCTATGAACTGGGGTCAATTATCTGTGATTAACATCTTGGAACACCCTTCCCTCTGAAAAATTTAGTCACAAAATTCAATAACATTAGAGGCTTTAATGTCTCCAGTGAATGCTACCTTTGGCCATTTTGAATGGTAGTCAATCAAAACCAAGGCGTACTTATTTATAATTCCCTTGGATGAAAAAGGGCCACAGATATCCATAGCCACCCTTTCCCATGGTCTATTGGAAAATTGGTGGATGGAATAGGTGATTCTTCCACCCAGTGGGTTTTATCACTGCACATGCATTACACACACCCACATACATGTTCCTCAATGTTGATGTCCATCCCTGGCACCCCAAAATGTTTCTCTGGCCTTTCTCTTTATTCCTGACATTCCACCATGTCCTTCATGTAGTTATTTAATTAATCTGGGCTGTAAGTTGACCGGCCCTACTAATCTACCACTCCTGCGCATCACACCATCCTCAACAGAAAGTTCAGTCCAGACTGTCCAAAACTCTCCAAATTTTTTTCTAAGGACAAAGTTGGGGCCTGAAGGATTGGACAGTTCACATATAACTTCTTTGATGGTGGAATCATTTGATATGGCATCTTTCTATTCCTCAATGGATATAGCGCCCTCACACGACTCAGTGATACTTGCTACCACACAATCATCATTGGGGTCAACATCGTTGTCATCGCATTCCAACGGCAAACCGGATAGGCAATCAGCATTGACATTGCGAATGCCTGGAACATACTGTAGGGAGAAGTCATACCCCTGGAGTCAATATAACCATTTGGCAATTCTGGGCGTTGCTTTAGCAGCTCCTTTGGTGGCGAACAATTCTATGAGAGGTTTATGGTCCGTCCTAATTTCAAAATGGGTTCCCCAAATATGCGTTTTTGAAATAATTCACTCCCCACCAGCATGCAAGTGCCTCTTTCTCAATGACGGAATAAGCAGTCTCTGCACCTTTGAGGGTGCATGATGCAAATGCTACAACACGTTCATGCCCCAGATGTTTTTGCATGAGCACTGCTCCTAAACCCTAAGCACTGGCATCCACTACAATTACGCTGTGATGGATTGAAAGGATTCAAGGCTACTGCCTTAACTATTTCTTCTTTAATTGAGGTGAAAACCTTTTGACATTCATCTGACCACTCGAACTTGACACCCTTTTTCATTAAGGTTCTGAGAAAATCGACTTTGTCAGCAAAATGCTGAACAAACTTGGAATAAAATTCCACAAGGCCCAGGAATGAGCACAACTGCTCCTTGTCATAAGGTGATGGTGCATTAGTGATGGCATTTAATAACTTTTTTTGGTTTTACTCCATGCCTAGATAATGTATGCCCTAAATAATCAATTTGTTTAACACCAAATCTGCATTTTTTGACCCCTACGGTAAGACCTGCATTTTGAAACTTTTCTAGGGTTTGTGTCAGTATAGAATCGTGTTCAATGCGATTGCTTCCCCACACTAATACATCATCTTGAAAGACTAACACTTTGGGTAATCCTGCTAATAACTTACACATTACTCTTTGGAAAACCGCTGAGTCAAATGCCAATGCATAAGGCATCCTTATAAACTGGAAGGCTCCTTCGGGAGTGATAAATGAAGTGAGGTGCCTTGATGTGAAATGCAATTTGATTTGATGGTAAGCATTGGAGAGATCGATCAATGAAAAGTAGGCAGCATCAGTTACAGGAGATAACATTTCATTAATGTTAGACCTGACATCATTGGCGTGAGTCTCCCTTCCATTTTGACGGATTGCCTCCTCTGTTTTGATATGTTTTTGCTGGTTTTATGCTTTGGGCACTGTGCCCCTGAGAATCAGTGCCACAGTGCACATGCTCCTTATGTTAAATTGATGTACTAATTGGTTCTTCTATGATTGGATCATTTGATTTAACTGTCAGCCCCTAGTACAGTGCATCATGTGTGCCCAGGGCTTGTAAATCAAATGCTGCTTGTGGGCTGCACCACTGGTTGTGCCACCCACAGAAGCAGCTTGTAAAGTGTGTCTCAGGCCTGTCATTGCAAGGCCCGTGTGCATTCTAGCACTGCCATGTTAACTTGGCCAAGTGCACCCACTTGCCAGTCCCTAAACCTTCCCTTTGCTTCCTATTAGACACCCCTATGGTAGGCCCAAGAGAAGGGTGCATTTTAAGTATAAGGTAGGACATGCTCTGATGTGTACAGCATGTTCTAATAGGGAATTACAGCCATTTTCGTTTTTCACTATTCAAGGCTACCTGTTCTCCATAGGCCAGAATGGGCAATTGAATTATTACATTCTTATAACCCTAACTGACTCAGGGAACATGGTAGAAATTCGAATTTAGTATGCATGAACTCAGAATAATAAAGTGCATATTTTAGTAAAGTTTATTTTAATATTCTTTGTTTGCAAATACCACTTTTAGAAAGCAGGTATTTGCTTGTCTAACCATCTAGGCCTGCCACTGCTGGGTTGTGTATTCCTTATCTGGGTTTGTGAGTGACAGGGCTGGGGGATTCCAGGAGACTGGCTGGGGCAGCCCAGTGTTGAATAGAGAGTTCTGCATCTAGATGGGAGGGAGTAGTTGCACCTGGGACCTGAATAGGGCTGGGCCTTCCCTCTACAATGCTGGTCCACCTCCATTGGCTTGTCTGATGTCTCTGCCCTGCATTGTGAAAGGAGAGGAGGAATCATGTCAACAAAGTGCTCCAGAGCTGTATCTTCCCTCCCCTGTGCTGGCTCCACCTCCTGTGGGGCGGCTGATGTCTCTGCCCTGCACAGTGAAAGGAAGAAGAGAGTCATGTAAACAAAGTGCTCAGGAATTGGTTTGGACTAGGCAGAGGCCTCTCTGCCTTTAGAGAACAAAGGATTTGGGGGTATAAATATTGGGACCCGGATCCCAAGAAATTAGATCACTTCTGGAACAAGAAACCCTTCTGTCATGGAGAAAAACCAAGGAAGCTGCAGGAGTTTACTGCCCCTCTGCCAGTGTGCTGTTTGCTGGGTTGGCCTGCAGTGGTTGCTTCTTTACGAAGGGAAAGGAGAAGGAACTTTGTAAGGACCTTCATCTACAGAATATTCTCCAAGGGCTTGAACTGTGCTTGCCTCCTGCTGAAGTCTCAGGGACAAAAGACTTCACCTCCAGCTCCCTCCTGAATTTCCTTGCTGGGAATTCTGACTCCAGCCACTTGCGTGCCACTGGGAGCTGGAAGCGGGACGCATCAAGAAGAAGCGTGTTATCGCCGCAGCTGAAATCGCTGCAATGCCGGAGAAGCGAGCCTTTGTCGCATCTCCCTGGAAGCGTGTGTTCATTGAAGCTGTCTGCTGTCGCATCACCGGAGAAGTGTGACGCCATCATGAGAGTCGCCAACGCATCACCGGAGAAGCGTGTCACAGGGCCTGTCGCGGCTCCAAAGTACAGAGTCGTCGCAAGGCTGCGAGAGAGTCATCGCATCGTCATCGCATCGCCGCATCAAGGGTGCCATCTTCTCGCATCGCAACCGGATTATCGCATCCAATCAAGGCGCCATCTTGCGCACCGCAACGGGCCCGCAGGCCGAGAAACTACGCATCAACTTCACACTGGTAAGGCTCACGACAAGTCCCCTACTCTGCGCAAGCATTGAGGAAGGACGCAACCGGTCCCACGGGTCACAGAACTGACGCATCAACCCTTTTGCAAGCCTTTTGTACACTTTGCGTTACGCATCCAGGTACTTTGTTGAGAACTTTGCCTCATTTACCAACAACTTGAAATAAGAGACTTTAATCAACATTTAAGTAATTGAGTGTAGTATTGTGGATTTTGTTGTTTGTGGTCTTGTGTTAAGTCTATATAAAGAATACTTATTTTTATAAAACCTGTGTTGCGTCCATCTGTAGTGTTATCACTGTATTACTGTGTATATTAACAGCGAAGAAACCTAGGGGCCTAGAAAAGAAGATAAATAAATTATCTCAAGCTGTCATCAATAGTATTTAATACATTAATGACTAACAGCTAGTTTCAACGAGTAGGACAATATTATCAAATACAATGTCTGCGGTGATTTGTGAGTAGAACGCAAAAGTTATTCGTAGGATTCCCATCAAAAACATGTGATGATCAATGTTATCATTTGGTCATCCAACCACGCTAATAAAGTCTCTGGATCATTGAGACCATATTCTTACCTTGCACCACAGTAGGGTCACTGCCCACAAACACTTTTAGACCAAGTGATATTAATATGATGGGTTAAGGTGCAGTGCAAGAAAATCATAAAGGTGGTGGATTGTGAAAAAGGATAGAGGACAAGAAAAATAATTTTATTAGGGAGCTGGCCTCCTCCTAGTTAAAAACAAGAACAGTGCAAGAAAGCAGTGTTAAACAAATAACTGCATACGGGCCAACATGTTTCAGCCTAAATGGGGAAGACCCAAGGCTTTCTTCAGGGCCTCTGTTCTGAACTTTGCTACTGCAAAGTGATTATGTCACGCAAAAAAATACAGTGACAGAAGAAATAATCAAGTGAAAGATCAAAAAGGATACGGTAATACAGTTGCATATCCTCTGTGTCAGTAGATGATTGAATGCATCTGGAACAACAAAACATAAAGCAAACATAGTCTTCAAAATAAAACAAGTCCCACTCATTCTCCTCCTAGTGAGATAGAAAGAAAAATAATGGCACTCACCCAGCACGACCGGGGGTTGTACCTCACCTCACCTGGACACCTACTCAGGAATAATGAGGCCACGCTCTAGAAAAGTAAGGATACGGGTGCATGATGCAAATGGGTGAAAAAACCTAATTCCACTCTACTCTGCACTAATATAAGCACTCCTGACGTTATCCTTAACGTAGTGTTCTATTGCTATTCAAGTACCCTCAAATTACTAAGGGCTCACACCTCTCACGAGGTCTCTCAAACAGAGGCCTATGCCTTAATAAGCCTGGTCCTGATAGTATAGCTGATTATAAAAAAGGCTTTATCCGATTGCCAAATTCACTGAATGTGAGACACATAATCAAAGTCTAAAACAAACATCTATGATAGCATCACCCTCTTTCGACATCTGAGCATACCTGTCCGTCGTTGCCTCTGGCAGGTCCCGAGTTTGGGAAGGCAACGAACGGAGCAGTCGCAACGAGTCAAATAGAGTGTAATGCCTACAAAGCGTCCAATCACTGACGCGCTCTCCAATTCAAAAGCAAGACGAAAAACGTCTTATCGCACACTTGTATCTTAAAGCTCCTTGTAATGCCATGGCAACTGATTGCCTAGTACAATGATCTAAAATGTGAACCTGAAGACGGCTTACCCCATTGAGCACCGGCTCGCTGTTTACTCAGAGCCGGAAGACTGAGTCAAGCGCGTAATCCCGCGAGACTCGTCGAACTACAGGATGACGTCATCCTGCTCAGAGTGGTAGTTCCTAAGCGAGGCGCATGCGCTCACTGATCGTGAAAGCCTCAAATGCAACTCAAAATTCACGTGCCTCGTAGGCATTCTCAAAAAAGGACACCACAACAGCATTTTAAATGGGGTGACTCAGTAAACATAGCAAATGCTAGTATTGCACAGCCAAGAACCGCAATATGGTCTGGCGGTATGTCTTAGAACTTGCCGAATGGCTATCTCAATCAATAGTTGTAATATATTTGTCCAGATACACGCGCCCAGTCATTGTATGGCGACATTAACCTGTAACATAATGGTAGATTGTTAACTAGGTATATAATGTTCCCAAAGGTATCACATGACAACCGAGCCTCATATGTGTGGCCTATATGTAGAATACACGCCAAAAGCAGCAGTATGTAAGCAGATTCAAATAGTGTACATCAAAAACCATCTCATGTTTCCAAGAACTGCAGTGTCAACAATGTCACATACAGTTCTAAGTAATGGGCCCTACTGCAGTAATATTGTATTTTCAGAGGGTGGTCCAGGGTATTTAGTCGTTCAAACCGAGGCAGTCCGAGCGCAGCTTGTATATCCACCTCTGTTCTTTCATAAAAAAATTTGAAACGTCCGAAATGTGAGAGGGGATCAACGGTTTTTCTAAGACAGTCCAACTGAACTCAGTTTCCTTGTGACCATGCTCTACAAAATGTTTGGTTAATTTAGATACGCTCTTCTTGCATCTAAAAGCGCTCTCATGCTCTAACATGCGTGTACGAACCTTACGTGTAGTCATCCCTATATATCTATCATTGCAGGGACAGACCAACTGGTAGATGACATGCGAGCTGTTACAATTGGAGAAACATTTCAGTACCCAAGGGCGATTAGTCCCTATGTCAATTTGGGTTGTTCTGCGGGACTGGGCACAAACAGAGAACGCTCCACAAGGGGCAAACCTTACGGGTCAACTCCAAGCAAGACACTATCCGAGGGAACTGATCAAACGCTCCCTAAAACGAGCCAGCAATAACAATCGCGAGGCGCTTATAGAGCCCTCCGTATTGAAGCCACCTCTCCACACGCTTGACTTTTGTCAGCCTTTTAATGCCAAATCTCACCAGATTCAGAAAATTGTAAGACGCCATTCGCGGGTACTGAATTGCACTAACGATAAGATTGAACAACCACTGTTCGCTTTTAAACGTTCAAAGAATCTTCGGGACTGTCTGGTACATACCCATCCCAAGGAGGTATTAATAGGGATCAGTGGCACTCTCTGGGATCTTCCAGCAATACAAGGACACCACCCTTGTGGAGCATGCTCTGTTTGTGCCCAGACCCGCAGAACAACCCAAATTGACATAGGGACTAATCGCCCTTGGGTACTGAAACGTTTCTCCAATTGTAACAGCTTGCATGTAATCTACCAGTTGGTCTGTCCCTGCAATAAGAGATATATAGGGATGACTACACGTACGGTTCGTACACGCATGTTAGAGCATAAGAGCGCTTTTAGATGCAAGAAGAGCGTATCTAAATTAACGACACATTTTGTAGAGCATGGTCACAAGGAAACTGAGTTCAGTTGGACTGTCTTAGAAAAGCCGTTGATCCCCTCTCACATTTCGGACGTTTCTAAATTTCTTTTTATGAAAGAACAGAGGTGGATATACAAGCTGGGCTCGGACTGCCACGGTTTGAACGACGAAATACCCTGGACCACCCTCTGAAAATACAATATTACTGCCGTAGGGCCCATTACTTAGAACTGTATATGACATTGTTGACACTGCCGTTCTTGGAAACATGAGATGGTTTTTGATGTACACTATTTGAATCTGCTTACATACTGCTGCTTTTTGCGTGTATTCTACATATAGGCCACACATATGAGGCTCGGTTGTCATGTGATACCTTTGTGAACATTATATACCTAGGTAACAATTTACCATTATGTTACAGGTTAATGCCGCCATTCAATGACTGGGCGCGGTGTATCTGGACAAATATATTACAACTATTGATTGAGATAGCCATTCAGCAAGTTCTAAGACATACCGCCAGACCATATTGCGGTTCTTGTCTGTGCAATACTAGCATTTGCAACGTTTACTGAGTCAGCCCATTTAAAATGCTGTTGTGGTGTCCTTTTTGAGAATGCCTACGAGGCACGTGAATTTTGAGTTGCATTGGAGGCTTTCACGATCAGTGAGCGCATGCGCCTCGCTTAGGAACTACTACTCTGAGCAGGATGATGTCATCCTGTACTGCGACGAGTCTCGCAGGATTACGCGCTTGACTCAGTCTTCCGGCTCTGAGTAAACAGCGAGCTGGTGCTCAATGGGGTAAGTCGTCTTCAGGTTCACATTTTAGATCATTGTACTAGGCAATCAGTTGCCAAGACAATGCAAGGAGCTTTAAGATACAGGTGTGCGATAAGACGTTTTTCGTCTTGCTTTTGAATTGGAGAGCGCGTCAGTGATTGGACGCTTTGTAGGCATTACACTCTATTTGACTCGTTGCGACTGCTCCGTTCGTTGCCTCCCCCAAACATGGGACCTGCAAGAGGCAACGACAGACAGGTGTGCTCAGATGTCATAAGAGGGTGATGCTATCATAGATGTGTGTTTGAGACGTTGATTATGTGTCTCACATTCAGTGAATTTGGCAATCAGATAAAGCCTTTTTTTTTGGTAAAATTTATAAAGCCTTTTTTATAATCAGCTATACTATCAGGACCAGGCTTATTAATTCATAGGCCTCTGTTTGAGAGACCTCGTGAGAGGTGTGAGCCCTTAGCAATTTGAGGGTACTTGAATAGCAATAGAACACTAAGTTAAGGATAACGTCAGGAGTGCTTATATTAGTGCAGAGTAGAGTGGAATTAGGTTTTTTCACCCATTTGCATCATGCACCTGTATCCTTACTTTTCTAGAGTGTAGCCTCATTATTCCTGAGTATGTGTCCAGGTGAGGTGAGGTACTCTCCCCGGTCGTGCTGGGTGAGTGCCATTATTTTTCTTTCTATCTCACTAGGAGGAGAATGAGTGGGACTTGTTTTATTTTGAAGACTATGTTTGCTTTATGTTTTGTTCTTCCAGATGCATTCAATCATATACTGACACAGAGGATATGCAACTGTATTACCGTATCCTTTTTGATTTTTCACTTGAATATTTCTTCTGTCACTGTATTTTTTTGCGTGACATAATCACTTAGCAGTAGCAACGTTCAGAACAGAGGCTCTGAAAAAAGCCTTGGGTCTTCCCCATTTAGGCTGAAACATGTTGGCCCCTATGCAGATATTTGTTTAACACTGCTTTCTTGCACTGTTCTTGTTTTTAACTAGGAGGAGGCCAGATCCCTAATACAATTATTTTTCTTGTCCTCTATCCTTTTTTAAAATCCACCACCTTTATGATTTTCTTGCACTGCACCTTAACCCATCAGATTGATATCACTTGGTCTAAAAGTGTTTGTGGGCAGTGATCCTACTGTGGTACAAGGTAAGAATATGGTCTCAATGATCAAGAGACTTTATTACCTTGGTTGGATGACCAAATGATAACATTGATCATCACAAGTTTTTGATGGGAATCCTATGAATACCTTTTGGGTTCTACTCACAAATCACCGCAGACATTGTGTTTGATAATATTGTCCTACTCATTGAAACTAGCTGTTAGTCAATAATGTATTAAATACTATTGATGACAGGTTGAGATAATTTATTTATCTTCTTTTCTAGACCCCTAGGTTTCTCTGTTGTTTATATACTGTTCAAGGGGGTGTTAACCTAGGCTAGGTCTCTCAGACCCTTTCCCCATCGGCATGTTTTGTTACTGTGTATATTCACAAATGCTTAACACACTGCCTCTGAGATAAGCCTGTCTGCTCGTGCCAAGCTACCAAGGGGGTGAGCATGGGTTATAAAGGAGTGTAATCCCCTTATCCTGACTTAGAAGTAAGGGTCTCTATTTGGACAAAGGTGATACCATTGCCAACTAGAGACCCCCAGATGTAACAGTTAAAAAGAGGTAATGGATATTGGTCAACTTTATTAAGATCTCTCAAATCAATGCACATGTGCAGGTTACCCTCGGGTTTGTGTGCTAAAACTACTGGACCAATGCCATTCAAATTACTCAATAGGTTCAATCACCTGCGCCTCACATAACCTTTGCAACTCTAATTTTAATTTCTCTCTGAGTCTAAATGGAACATTTCTCGCTTTATGCACACATGCAGTGGTATTGGGCTTTAACACAATGCGGTGTTCAAATTTTTCTAAACAACCCAATTTCTCTTCAAACAGTTTTGGAAATATGGTGCTCCATTTGTCTTTCTCAATATCTTCAGTGACCAAGACTTGTTGGGGAGGATTAGGGTCTAAAGTAATGCCCAGCATTTTTCGTTCACACCAACTCATCAATGCTTTTCCTTTTTCCACCACATATACTTTGCTCGTCGCTACCTTACCCTTGTGAGTCAACGTGCATTTAAAAAACCTAGTAATGGAAGTTTAATACCACAGTATCCCACAGGTTCCACATCCGGCACATTCAACTGATGACATCCTTCTTTTTCCCACATGTATTTATCTATTATAGTATAGGGGGAGCAAGAGCCTGTCCAAACCGTTATTTTGGTTCCATTGATACCTAAGTCACATTTGGGTGGATTGTAGCACTCTGATCATTAACGACATCATCACAAATAACCAAGAATCCAACTTCCCCATCATTGTCAGAAATATCTTCTTCTGAATTCTCTCTAATGGCATTCACATGGCTTTTCAATTTTGGGCTGGATAATGATCCAGCCTTGCACATTCGTGCAATGTGACCAATCCATTTACTATCATAAAATTTCTCCTTAACTGCATAACATTTGTCTGAATTAGCAGTATGTCTAGTACGACCACACCTGTAACATACCCTGTTGTTTCTGGATACAGTGGTTTTAGTGTTACTTTCTTTCTTTTTAGGGGGAATTTTTTCTAATGCACACACTTTGGTGACACTGTTTTTTCCCGAGCTAAGTTCTTTGACATACTTAGATGTATTCTCAACACGTCTTGCCACTTGGAAGGTCTTCTGGAGGGAAGGGTCTTTCAATTCTAATAAACTTTCTTGGATCTTAGCATTATTTGTTCTATTAATGATTTGGTCCCTTATAATTTTTTAGTGAAGATCTCTGAATTTACAAGGGGAACCAAGAGTTCTTAATACAGAAATGTATTGCTCAACCGATTCCCCAGGTAATTGAGATAGCGAGAAAAACTTATGTCTTTCTACTACTGAGCTGACTTTTTTACCATATTTTTCTTCTACAGCTTTGATCACCTCAATGTATTCATCACTAAAAATCACTGAGCATACCCTGGCTAGTGTGGCAGGGTATGCTCAGACGTGAGTCACTTGCTCACTTTGCCTCGGAAGCTTGTTTCGGGTCCAGGGAAGGCATGACTTGGCAGTTCGGGCTGGACTGTTCCCATGAGGCACAAGGTCAGACTGATTTGCATATAGCCATGTCTGAACTGGGGTGGCAGAGTGGGCTAAAAAACAGTGATGGAATAAACCCAGATCTTTTGACTGGGTGTGAGTGTTTGATTGGTTCAGATGCTCCGTCCATTACCACCCCCTTTTGTACCGCTTTTGGCCGCCATAAGTGTGGCAGGGTATGCTCAGACGTGAGTCCCTTGCTCACTTTGCCACTGGATTCAAGCAAGCCGGGCTGAAGGTGGCTGGAATGCCAGAAACGGGTCCTCAGAAGCTTGTTTCCGGGCCAGGGAAAACATGGCTTGGCAGTTCGGCTGGACTGTTCCCATGAGGCACAGGGTCAGACTGATTTGCATATCGCCATGTCTGAACTGGGGTGGCAGAGTGGGCTAAAGAACGTTGATGGATTAAACCCAGATCTTTTGACTGAGTGTGAGTGTTTGATTGGTTCAGATGCTCCGTCCATTACCACCCCCTTTTGTACCGCTTTTGGCCGCCATAAGTGTGGCAGGCAGGGTATGCTCAGACGTGAGTCCCTTGCTCACTTTGCCACTGGATTCAAGCAAGCCGGGCGGACGACGGCTGAAATGCCAGAAACCGGTCCTCGGAAGCTTGTTTCCGGTCCAGGGAAGGCATGGCTTGGCAGTTCGGGCTGGACTGTTCCCATGAGGCACAGGGTCAGACTGATTTGCATATAGCCATATCTGAACTGGGGTGGCAGAGTGGGCTAAAGAACGGTGATGGATTAAACCCAGATCTTTTGACTGGGTGTGAGTGTTTGATTGGTTCAGATGCTCCGTCCATTACCACCCTCTTTTGTACCGCTTTTGGCCGCCATAAGTGTGGAGGGTGTGCTCAGACGTGATTCCCTTGCTCACTTTGCCACTGCATTCAAGCAAGCCGGGCTGAAGGTGGCTGGAATGCCAGAAACGGGTCTCTGAATTTACAAGGGGAACCAAGAGTTCCTAATACAGAAATGTATTGCTCAACCGATTCCCCAGGTAATTGAGATAGCGAGAAAAACTTATGTCTTTCTACTACTGAGCTGACTTTTTTACCATATTTTTCTTCTACAGCTTTGATCACCTCAATGTATTCATCACTAAAAATCACTGAGCATACCCTGGCTAGTGTGGCAGGGTATGCTCAGACGTGAGTCACTTGCTCACTTTGCCTCGGAAGCTTGTTTCGGGTCCAGGGAAGGCATGACTTGGCAGTTCGGGCTGGACTGTTCCCATGAGGCACAAGGTCAGACTGATTTGCATATAGCCATGTCTGAACTGGGGTGGCAGAGTGGGCTAAAAAACAGTGATGGAATAAACCCTGATCTTTTGACTGGGTATGAGTGTTTGATTGGTTCAGATGCTCCGTCCATTACCACCCCCTTTTGTACCGCTTTTGGCCGCCATAAGTGTGGCAGGGTATGCTCAGACGTGAGTCCCTTGCTCACTTTGCCAGTGGATTCAAGCAAGCCGGGCTGAAGACGGCAGGAATGCCAGAAACCGGTCCTCAGAAGCTTGTTTCCGGTCCAGGGAAAACATGGCTTGGCAGTTCGGCTGGACTGTTCCCATGAGGCACAGGGTCAGACTGATTTGCATATCGCCATGTCTGAACTGGGGTGGCAGAGTGGGCTAAAGAACGTTGATGGATTAAACCCAGATCTTTTGACTGAGTGTGAGTGTTTGATTGGTTCAGATGCTCCGTCCATTACCACCCCCTTTTGTACCGCTTTTGGCCGCCATAAGTGTGGCAGGCAGGGTATGCTCAGACGTGAGTCCCTTGCTCACTTTGCCACTGGATTCAAGCAAGCCGGGCGGACGACGGCTGAAATGCCAGAAACCGGTCCTCGGAAGCTTGTTTCCGGTCCAGGGAAGGCATGGCTTGGCAGTTCGGGCTGGACTGTTCCCATGAGGCACAGGGTCAGACTGATTTGCATATAGCCATGTCTGAACTGGGGTGGCAGAGTGGGCTAAAGAACGGTGATGGATTAAACCCAGATCTTTTGACTGGGTGTGAGTGTTTGATTGGTTCAGATGCTCCGTCCATTACCACCCTCTTTTGTACCGCTTTTGGCCGCCATAAGTGTGGAGGGTGTGCTCAGACGTGATTCCCTTGCTCACTTTGCCACTGTATTCAAGCAAGCCGGGCTGAAGGTGGCTGGAATGCCAGAAACAGGTCCTCAGAAGCTTGTTTCCGGGTCAGGGAAGGCATGGCTTGGCAGTTCAGGCTGGACTGTTCCCATGAGGCACAGGGTCAGACTGATTTGCATGTAGCCATGTCTGAACTGGGGTGGCAGAGTGGGCCAAAGAACGGTGATGGATTAAACCCTGATCTTTTGACTGGGTATGAGTGTTTGATTGGTTCAGATGCTCCGTCCGTGACCACCCCCTTTTGTACCGATTTTGGCCGCCATAAGTGTGGCAGGGTATGCTCAGACGTGAGTCCCTTGCTCACTTTGCCAGTGGATTCAAGCAAGCCGGGCTGAAGACGGCAGGAATGCCAGAAACCGGTCCTCGGAAGCTTGTTTCCGGTCCAGGGAAAACATGGCTTGGCACTTCGGCTGGACTGTTCCCATGAGGCACAGGGTCAGACTGATTTGCATATCGCCATGTCTGAACTGGGGTGGCAGAGTGGGCTAAAGAACGTTGATGGATTAAACCCAGATCTTTTGACTGAGTGTGAGTGTTTGATTGGTTCAGATGCTCCGTCCATTACCACCCCCTTTTGTACCGCTTTTGGCCGCCATAAGTGTGGCAGGCAGGGTATGCTCAGACGTGAGTCCCTTGCTCACTTTGCCACTGGATTCAAGCAAGCCGGGCTGAAGACGGCTGGAATGCCAGAAACCGGTCCTCCCAAGCTTGTTTCTGGTCCAGGGAACGCATGGCTTGACAGTTCGGGCTGGACTGTTCCCATGAGGTACAGGTCAGACTGATTTGCATATAGCCATGTCTGAAATGGGGTGGCAGAGTGGGCTAAAGAACGGTGATGGATTAAACCCAGATCTTTTGACTGGGTGTGAGTGTTTGATTGGTTCAGATGCTCTGTCCATTACCACCCCCTTTGGTACCTCTTTTGGCCGCCATAAGTGTGGAGGGTGTGCTCAGACGTGATTCCCTTGCTCACTTTGCCACTGTATTCAAGCAAGCCGGGCTGAAGATGGCTGGAATGCCAGAAACCGGTCCTCGGAAGCTTGTTTCCGGTCAAGGGAAGGCATGGATTGGCAGTTCGGGCTGGACTGTTCCGATGAGGCACAGGGTCAGACTGATTTGTATATAGCCATGTCTGAACTGGGGTGGCAGAGTGGGCTAAAGAACGGTGATGGATTAAACCCAGATCTTTTGACTGGGTGTGTGTGTTTGATTGATTAAGATGCTCCGTCCATTACCACCCCCTTTTGTACCGCTTTTAGCCGCCATAAGTGTGGAAGGGTATGCTCAGACGTGAGTCACTTGCTCACTTTGGCACTGGATTAAAGCTAGCCGGGCTGAAGAAGTCTGGAATGCCAGAAACCGGTCCTCGGAAGCTTGTTTCCGGTCCAGGGAAGGCATCGCTTGGCTTGGCAGTTTGGGCTGGACTGTTCCCATGAGGCACTGGGTGAGACTGATTTGCATATGGCCATGTCTGAACTGGGGTGGCAGAGTGGGCTAAAGAACGGTGATGGATTAAACCCAGATCTTTTGAATGGGTGTGAGTGTTTAATTGGTTCATATGCTCCGTCCATTACCACCCCCCTTTTGTACCACTTTTGGCCGCCATAAGTGTGGCAGGCAGGGTATGCTCAGACGTGAGTCCCTTGCTCACTTTGCCACTGGATTCAAGCAAGCCGGGCTGAAGACAGCTGGAATGCCAGAAACCGGTCCTCGGAAGCTTGTTTCTGGTCCAGGGAAGGCATGGCTTGACAGTTCGGGCTGGACTGTTCCCATAAGGCACAGGGTCAGGCTGATTTGCATATAGCCATGTCTGAACTGGGGTGGCAGAGTGGGATAAAGAACGGTGATGGATTAAACCCAGATTTTTTGACTGGTTGTGAATGTTTAATTGGTTCAGATGCTCCGTCCATTACCACCCCCTTTTGTACCGCTTTTGGCCGCCATAAGTGTGGCAGGGTATGCTCAGACGTGATTCCCTTGCTCACTTTGCCACTGGATTCAAGCAAGCCGGGCTAATGACGGCTGGAATGCCAGAAACCGGTACTCGGAAGCTTGTTTCCTGTCAAGGGAAGGCATGGCTTGGCAGTTCGGGCTGGACTGTTCCCATGAGGCACAGGGTCAGACTGATTTGCATACAGCCATGTCTGAACTGGGGTGGCAGAGTGGGCTAAAGAACGGTGATGGATTAAACCCAGATCTTTTGACTGGGTGTGTGTGTTTGATTGATTCAGATGCTCCGTCCATTACCACCCCCTTTTGTACCACTTTTAGCCGCCATAAGTGTGGCAGGGTATGCTCAGACGTTAGTCACTTGCTCACTTTGGCACTGGATTAAAGCAAGCCGGGCTGAAGACGGCTGGAATGCCAGAAACCGGTCCTCAAAGGCTTGTTTCCGGTCCAGGGAAGGCATGGTTTGGCAGTTCAGGCTGGACTGTTCCCATGGGGCACAGGGTCAGACTGATTTGCATGTAGCCATGTCTGAACTGGGGTGGCAGAGTGGGCAAAAGAACGGTGATAGATTAAACCCAGATCTTTTGACTGGGTGTGAGTGTTTGATTGGTTCATAAGCTCCGTCCATTGCCACCCCCCCTTTTGTACCGCTTTTGGCCGCCATAAGTGTGGCAGGCAGGGCATGCTCAGACAAGAGTCCCTTGCTCACTTTGCCACTGGATTCAAGCAAGCCGGGCGGACGACGGCTGAAATGCCAGAAACCGGTCCTCGGAAGCTTGTTTCCGGTCCAGGGAAGGCATGGCTTGGCAGTTCGGGCTGGACTGTTCCCATGAGGCACAGGGTCAGACTGATTTGCATATAGCCATGTCTGAACTGGGGTGGCAGAGTGGGCTAAAGAACGGTGATGGATTAAACCCAGATCTTTTGACTGGTTGTGAGTGCTTGATTGCTTCAGATGCTCCGTCCATTACCACCCTCTTTTGTACCGCTTTTGGCCGCCATAAGTGTGGCAGGGTATGCTCAGACGTGAGCCCCTTGCTCACTTTGCCACTGGATTCAAGCAAGCCGGGCTGAAGACGGCTGGAATGCCAGAAACCGGTCCTCCCAAGCTTGTTTCTGGTCCAGGGAAGGCATGGCTTGACAGTTCGGGCTGGACTGTTCCCATGAGGTACAGGTCAGACTGATTTGCATATAGCCATGTCTGAACTGGGGTGGCAGAGTGGGCTAAAGAACGGTGATGGATTAAACCCAGATCTTTTGACTGGGTGTGAGTGTTTGATTGGTTCAGATGCTCTGTCCATTACCACCCCCTTTGGTACCTCTTTTGGCCGCCATAAGTGTGGAGGGTGTGCTCAGACGTGATTCCCTTGCTCACTTTGCCACTGGATTCAAGCAAGCCGGGCTGAAGACGGCTGGAATGCCAGAAACCGGTCCTCGGAAGCTTGTTTCCGGTCAAGGGAAGGCATGAATTGGCAGTTCGGGCTGGACTGTTCCCATGAGGCACAGGGTCAGACTGATTTGTATATAGCCATGTCTGAACTGGGGTGGCAGAGTGGGCTAAAGAACGGTGATGGATTAAACCCAGATCTTTTGACTGGGTGTGTGTGTTTGATTGATTAAGATGCTCCGTCCATTACCACCCCCTTTTGTACCGCTTTTAGCCGCCATAAGTGTGGAAGGGTATGCTCAGACGTGAGTCACTTGCTCACTTTGGCACTGGATTAAAGCAAGCCGGGCTGAAGACGTCTGGAATGCCAGAAACCGGTCCTCGGAAGCTTTTTTCCCTTCCAGGGAAGGCATGGCTTGGCAGTTTGGGCTGGACTGTTCCCATAAGGCACAGGGTCAGGCTGATTTGCATATAGCCATGTCTGAACTGGGGTGGCAGAGTGGGATAAAGAACGGTGATGGATTAAACCCAGATTTTTTGACTGGTTGTGAATGTTTAATTGGTTCAGATGCTCCGTCCATTACCACCCCCTTTTGTACCGCTTTTGGCCCCCATAAGTGTGGCAGGGTATGCTCAGACGTGATTCCCTTGCTCACTTTGCCACTGGATTCAAGCAAGCCGGGCTAATGACGGCTGGAATGCCAGAAACCGGTACTCGGAAGCTTGTTTCCTGTCAAGGGAAGGCATGGCTTGGCAGTTCGGGCTGGACTGTTCCCATGAGGCACAGGGTCAGACTGATTTGCATACAGCCATGTCTGAACTGGGGTGGCAGAGTGGGCTAAAGAACGGTGATGGATTAAACCCAGATCTTTTGACTGGGTGTGTGTGTTTTATTGATTCAGATGCTCCGTCCATTACCACCCCCTTTTGTACCACTTTTAGCCGCCATAAGTGTGGCAGGGTATGCTCAGACGTTAGTCACTTGCTCACTTTGGCACTGGATTAAAGCAAGCCGGGCTGAAAACGGCTGGAATGCCAGAAACCGGTCCTCAAAGGCTTGTTTCCGGTCCAGGGAAGGCATGGTTTGGCAGTTCAGGCTGGACTGTTCCCATGGGGCACAGGGTCAGACTGATTTGCATGTAGCCATGTCTGAACTGGGGTGGCAGAGTGGGCAAAAGAACGGTGATAGATTAAACCCAGATCTTTTGACTGGGTGTGAGTGTTTGATTGGTTCATAAGCTCCGTCCATTGCCACCCCCCCTTTTGTACCGCTTTTGGCCGCCATAAGTGTGGCAGGCAGGGCATGCTCAGACAAGAGTCCCTTGCTCACTTTGCCACTGGATTCAAGCAAGCCGGGCTGAAGAAAGCTGGAATGCCAGAAATCGGTCCTCGGAAGCTTGTTTCCGATCCAGGGTAGCATGGCTTGGCAGTTCGGGCTGGACTGTTCCCATGAGGCACAGGGTCAGACTGATTTGCATATAGCCATGTCTGAACTGGGGTGGCAGAGTGGGCTAAAGAACGGTGATGGATTAAACCCAGATCTTTTGACTGGGTGTGAGTGTTTGATTGGTTCAGATGCTCCGTCCATTACCACCCCCCCCTTTTGTACCGCTTTTGGCCGCCATAAGTGTGGCAGGGTATGCTCAGACGTGAGTCCCTTGCTCACTTTGCCACTGGATTCAAGCAAGCCGGGCTGAAGACGGCTGGAATGCCAGAAACCAGTCCTCGGAAGCTTGTTTCCGGTCCAGGGAAGGCATGGCTTGGCAGTTCGGGCTGGACTATTCCCATGAGGCACAGGGTCAGACTGATTTGCATATAGCCATGTCCGAACTGGGGTGGCAGATTGCTTTAAAGAACGGTGATGGATTAAACCCAGATCTTTTGACTGGGTGTGAGTGTTTGATTGGTTCAGGTGCTCCGTCCATTACCACACCCTTTTGTACCGCTTTTGGCCGCCATACGTGTGGCAGGCAGGGTATGCTCAGACGTGAGTCACTTGCTCACTTTGCCACTGGATTCAAGCAAGCCCGGCTGAAGACGGCTGGAATGCCATAAACCGATCCTCGGAAGCTTGTTTCCGGTCCAGGGAAGGCATGGCTTGGCAATTCGGGCTGGACTGTTCCCATGAGGCACAGGGTCAGACTGATTTGCATATAGCCATGTCTGAACTGGGGTGGCAGAGTGGGCTAAAGAACGGTGATGGATTAAACCCAGATGTTTTGACTGGGTGTGAGTGTTTGATTGGTTCAGATGCTCCATACATTACCACCCCCTTTTGCACCGCTTTTGGCCACCATAAGTTTGGCAGGGTATGCCCAGACGTGAGTCCCTTGCTCACTTTGCCACTGGATTCAAGCAAGCCGGGCTAAAGACGGCTGGAATGCCAGAAACCGGTCCTCGGAAGCTTGTTTTCGGTCCAGGGAAGGCATGGCTTGGCAGTTCAGGCTGGACTGTTCCCATAAGGCACAGGGTCAGACTGATTTGCATATAGCCATGTCTGAACTGGGGTGGTAGAGTGGGCTAAAGAACGGTGATGGATTAAACCCAGATCTTTGACTGGGTGTGAGTGTTAGATTGGTTCAGATGCTCCATCCATTACCACCCTCTTTTGTACCGGCTTTGGCCGCCATAAGTGTGGCAGGGTATGCTCAGATGTGAGTCCCTTGCTCACTTTGCCACTGGATTCAAGCAAGCCGGGCTGAAGACGGCTGGAATGCCAGAAACCGGTCCTCGGAAGCTTGTTTTCGGTCCAGGGAAGGCATGGCTTGGCAGTTCGGGCTGGACTGTTCCCATGAGGCACAGGGTCAGACTGATTTGCATGTAGCCATGTCTGAACTGGGGTGGCAGAGTGGGCCAAAGAACAGTGATGGATTAAACCCTGATCTTTTGACTGGGTATGAGTGTTTGATTGGTTCAGATGCTCCGTCCGTGACCACCCCCTTTTGTACCGATTTTGGCCGCCATAAGTGTGGTAGGGTATGCTCAGACGTGAGTCCCTTGCTCACTTTGCCAGTGGATTCAAGCAAGCCGGGCTGAAGACGGCAGGAATGCCAGAAACCGGTCCTCGGAAGCTTGTTTCCGGTCCAGGGAAAACATGGCTTGGCAGTTCGGCTGGACTGTTCCCATGAGGCACAGGGTCAGACTGATTTGCATATTGCCATGTCTGAACTTGGGTGGCAGAGTGGGCTAAAGAACGTTGATGGATTAAACCCAGATCTTTTGACTGAGAGTGAGTGTTTGATTGGTTCAGATGCTCCGTCCATTACCACCCCCTTTTGTACCGCTTTTGGCCGCCATAAGTGTGGCAGGCAGGGTATGCTCAGACGTGAGTCCCTTGCTCACTTTGCCACTGGATTCAAGCAAGCCGGGCGGACGACGGCTGAAATGCCAGAAACCGGTCCTCGGAAGCTTGTTTCCGGTCCAGGGAAGGCATGGCTTGGCAGTTCGGGCTGGACTGTTCCCATGAGGCACAGGGTCAGACTGATTTGCATATAGCCATGTCTGAACTGGGGTGGCAGAGTGGGCTAAAGAACGGTGATGGATTAAACCCAGATCTTTTGACTGGGTGTGAGTGCTTGATTGCTTCAGATGCTCCGTCCATTACCACCCTCTTTTGTACCGCTTTTGGCCGCCATAAGTGTGGCAGGGTATGCTCAGACGTGAGCCCCTTGCTCACTTTGCCACTGGATTCAAGCAAGCCGGGCTGAAGACGGCTGGAATGCCAGAAACCGGTCCTCCCAAGCTTGTTTCTGGTCCAGGGAAGGCATGGCTTGACAGTTCGGGCTGGACTGTTCCCATGAGGTACAGGTCAGACTGATTTGCATATAGCCATGTCTGAACTGGGGTGGCAGAGTGGGCTAAAGAACGGTGATGGATTAAACCCAGATCTTTTGACTGGGTGTGAGTGTTTGATTGGTTCAGATGCTCTGTCCATTACCACCCCCTTTGGTACCTCTTTTGGCCGCCATAAGTGTGGAGGGTGTGCTCAGACGTGATTCCCTTGCTCACTTTGCCACTGGATTCAAGCAAGCCGGGCTGAAGACGCCTGGAATGCCAGAAACCGGTCCTCGGAAGCTTGTTTCCGGTCAAGGAAAGGCATGAATTGGCAGTTCGGGCTGGACTGTTCCCATGAGGCACAGGGTCAGACTGATTTGTATATAGCCATGTCTGAACTGGGGTGGCAGAGTGGGCTAAAGAACGGTGATGGATTAAACCCAGATCTTTTGACTGGGTGTGTGTGTTTGATTGATTAAGATGCTCCGTCCATTACCACCCCCTTTTGTACCGCTTTTAGCCGCCATAAGTGTGGAAGGGTATGCTCAGACGTGAGTCACTTGCTCACTTTGGCACTGGATTAAAGCAAGCCGGGCTGAAGACGTCTGGAATGCCAGAAACCGGTCCTCGGAAGCTTGTTTCCGGTCCAGGGAAGGCATGGCTTGGCAGTTTGGGCTGGACTGTTCCCATGAGGCACTGGGTGAGACTGATTTGCATATGGCCATGTCTGAACTGGGGTGGCAGAGTGGGCTAACGAACGGTGATGGATTAAACCCAGATCTTTTGAATGGGTGTGAGTGTTTAATTGGTTCATATGCTCCGTCCATTACCACCACCCTTTTGTACCACTTTTGGCCGCCATAAGTGTGGCAGGCAGGGTATGCTCAGACGTGAGTCCCTTGCTCACTTTGCCACTGGATTCAAGCAAGCCGGTCTGAAGACGGCAGGAATGCCAGAAACCGGTCCTCGGAAGCTTGTTTCCGGTCAAGGGCAGCATGGCTTGGCAGTTCGGGCTGGACTGTTCCCTTGAGGCACAGGGTCAGACTGATTTTCATATAGCCATGTTTGAACTCGGGTAGCTTAGTGGGCTCAAGAACGGTGATGGATTAAACCCAGATCTTTTGACTGGGTGTGAGTGTTTGATTGGTTCAGGTGCTCCGTCCATTACCACCCCCTTTTGTACCGCTTTTGGCCGCCATAAGTGTGGCAGGCAGGGTATGCTCAGACGTGAGTCCCTTGCTCACTTTGCCACTGGATTCAAGCAAGCCGGGCTGAAGATGGCTGGAATGCCAGAAACCGTTCCTCGGAAGCTTGTTTCCGGTCCAGGGAAGGCATGGCTTGGCCGTTCGGGCTGGACCGTTCCCATGAGGCACAGGGTCAGACTGATTTGCATATAGCCATGTCTGAACTGGGGTGGCAAAGTGGGCTAAAGAACGGTGATGGATTAAACCCAGATCTTTTGACTGGGTGTGAGTGTTTGATTGGTTCAGATGCTCCGTCCATTACCACCCCCATTTTTACCGCTTTTGACCGACATAACTGTGGCAGGGTATACTCAGACGTGAGTCCCTTGCTCACTTTGCCACTGGATTCAAGCAAGCCGGGCTGAAGACAGCTGGAATGCCAGAAACCGGTCCTCGGAAGCTTGTTTCTGGTCCAGGGAAGGCATGGCTTGACAGTTCGGGCTGGACTGTTCCCATAAGGCACAGGGTCAGGCTGATTTGCAGATAGCCATGTCTGAACTGGGGTGGCAGAGTGGGATAAAGAACGGTGATGGATCAAACCCAGATTTTTTGACTGGGTGTGAATGTTTAATTGGTTCAGATGCTCCGTACATTACCACGCCCTTTTGTACCGCTTTTGGCCGCCATAAGTGTGGCAGGGTATGCTCAGACGTGATTCCCTTGCTCACTTTGCCACTGGATTCAAGCAAGCCGGGCTAATGACGGCTGGAATGCCAGAAACCTGTACTCGGAAGCTTGCTTCCTGTCAAGGGAAGGCATGGTTTGGCAGTTCGGGCTGGACTGTTCCCATGAGGCACAGGGTCAGACTGATTTGCATACAGCCATGTCTGAACTGGGGTGGCAGAGTGGGCTAAAGAACGGTGATGGATTAAACCCAGATCTTTTGACTGGGTGTGTGTGTTTGATTGATTCAGATGCTCCGTCCATTACCACCCCCTTTTGTACCACTTTTAGCCGCCATAAGTGTGGCAGGGTATGCTCAGACGTTAGTCACTTGCTCACTTTGGCACTGGATTAAAGCAAGCCGGGCTGAAGACGGCTGGAATGCCAGAAACCGGTCCTCAAAACTTTGTTTCTGGTCCAGGGAAGGCATGGTTTGGCAGTTCAGGCTGGACTGTTCCCATGAGGCACAGGGTCAGACTGATTTGCATGTAGCCATGTCTGAACTGGGGTGGCAGAGTGGGCTAAAGAACGGTGATGGATTAAACCCAGATCTTTTGACTGGGTGTGAGTGTTTGATTGGTTCATAAGCTCCGTCCATTGCCACCCCCCCTTTTGTACCGCTTTTGGCCGCCATAAGTGTGGCAGGCAGGGCATGCTCAGACAAGAGTCCCTTGCTCACTTTGCCACTGGATTCAAGCAAGCCGGGCTGAAGAAAGCTGGAATGCCAGAAATCGGTCCTCGGAAGCTTGTTTCCGATCCAGGGTAGCATGGCTTGGCAGTTCGGGCTGGACTGTTCCCATGAGGCACAGGGTCAGACTGATTTGCATATAGCCATGTCTGAACTGGGGTGGCAGATTGCTTTAAAGAACGGTGATGGATTAAACCCAGATCTTTTGACTGGGTGTGAGTGTTTGATTGGTTCAGGTGCTCCGTCAATTACCACTCCCTTTTGTACCGCTTTTGGCCGCCATAAGTGTGGCAGGCAGGGTATGCTCAGACGTGAGTCACTTGCTCACTTTGCCACTGGATTCAAGCAAGCCCGGCTGAAGACGGCTGGAATGCCAGAAACCGGTCCTCGGAAGCTTGTTTCCGGTCCAGGGAAGGCATGGCTTGGCAATTCGGGCTGGACTGTTCCCATGAGGCACCGGGTCAGACTGATTTGCATATAGCCATGTCTGAACTGGGGTGGCAGAGTGGGCTAAAGAACGGTGATGGATTAAACCCAGATCTTTTGACTGGGTGTGAGTGTTTAATTGGTACAGATTCTCCGTCCATTAAAACCCCCTTTTGTTCCGCTTTTGGCCACCATATGTGTGGCAGGGTATGCTCAGACGTGAGTCCCTTGCTCACTTTGCCGCTGGATTCAAGCAAGCCGGGCTGAAGACGGCTGGAATGCCAGAAACGGGTCTCTGAATTTACAAGGGGAACCAAGAGTTCTTAATACAGAAATGTATTGCTCAACCGATTCCCCAGGTAATTGAGATAGCGAGAAAAACTTATGTCTTTCTACTACTGAGCTGACTTTTTTACCATATTTTTCTTCTACAGCTTTGATCACCTCAATGTATTCATCACTAAAAATCACTGAGCATACCCTGGCTAGTGTGGCAGGGTATGCTCAGACGTGAGTCACTTGCTCACTTTGCCTCGGAAGCTTGTTTCGGGTCCAGGGAAGGCATGACTTGGCAGTTCGGGCTGGACTGTTCCCATGAGGCACAAGGTCAGACTGATTTGCATATAGCCATGTCTGAACTGGGGTGGCAGAGTGGGCTAAAAAACAGTGATGGAATAAACCCTGATCTTTTGACTGGGTATGAGTGTTTGATTGGTTCAGATGCTCCGTCCATTACCACCCCCTTTTGTACCGCTTTTGGCCGCCATAAGTGTGGCAGGGTATGCTCAGACGTGAGTCCCTTGCTCACTTTGCCAGTGGATTCAAGCAAGCCGGGCTGAAGACGGCAGGAATGCCAGAAACCGGTCCTCAGAAGCTTGTTTCCGGTCCAGGGAAAACATGGCTTGGCAGTTCGGCTGGACTGTTCCCATGAGGCACAGGGTCAGACTGATTTGCATATCGCCATGTCTGAACTGGGGTGGCAGAGTGGGCTAAAGAACGTTGATGGATTAAACCCAGATCTTTTGACTGAGTGTGAGTGTTTGATTGGTTCAGATGCTCCGTCCATTACCACCCCCTTTTGTACCGCTTTTGGCCGCCATAAGTGTGGCAGGCAGGGTATGCTCAGACGTGAGTCCCTTGCTCACTTTGCCACTGGATTCAAGCAAGCCGGGCGGACGACGGCTGAAATGCCAGAAACCGGTCCTCGGAAGCTTGTTTCCGGTCCAGGGAAGGCATGGCTTGGCAGTTCGGGCTGGACTGTTCCCATGAGGCACAGGGTCAGACTGATTTGCATATAGCCATGTCTGAACTGGGGTGGCAGAGTGGGCTAAAGAACGGTGATGGATTAAACCCAGATCTTTTGACTGGGTGTGAGTGTTTGATTGGTTCAGATGCTCCGTCCATTACCACCCTCTTTTGTACTGCTTTTGGCCGCCATAAGTGTGGAGGGTGTGCTCAGACGTGATTCCCTTGCTCACTTTGCCACTGTATTCAAGCAAGCCGGGCTGAAGGTGGCTGGAATGCCAGAAACAGGTCCTCAGAAGCTTGTTTCCGGGTCAGGGAAGGCATGGCTTGGCAGTTCAGGCTGGACTGTTCCCATGAGGCACAGGGTCAGACTGATTTGCATGTAGCCATGTCTGAACTGGGGTGGCAGAGTGGGCCAAAGAACGGTGATGGATTAAACCCTGATCTTTTGACTGGGTATGAGTGTTTGATTGGTTCAGATGCTCCGTCCGTGACCACCCCCTTTTGTACCGATTTTGGCCGCCATAAGTGTGGTAGGGTATGCTCAGACGTGAGTCCCTTGCTCACTTTGCCAGTGGATTCAAGCAAGCCGGGCTGAAGACGGCAGGAATGCCAGAAACCGGTCCTCGGAAGCTTGTTTCCGGTCCAGGGAAAACATGGCTTGGCACTTCGGCTGGACTGTTCCCATGAGGCACAGGGTCAGACTGATTTGCATATCGCCATGTCTGAACTGGGGTGGCAGAGTGGGCTAAAGAACGTTGATGGATTAAACCCAGATCTTTTGACTGAGTGTGAGTGTTTGATTGGTTCAGATGCTCCGTCCATTACCACCCCCTTTTGTACCGCTTTTGGCCGCCATAAGTGTGGCAGGCAGGGTATGCTCAGACGTGAGTCCCTTGCTCACTTTGCCACTGGATTCAAGCAAGCCGGGCTGAAGACGGCTGGAATGCCAGAAACCGGTCCTCCCAAGCTTGTTTCTGGTCCAGGGAACGCATGGCTTGACAGTTCGGGCTGGACTGTTCCCATGAGGTACAGGTCAGACTGATTTGCATATAGCCATGTCTGAAATGGGGTGGCAGAGTGGGCTAAAGAACGGTGATGGATTAAACCCAGATCTTTTGACTGGGTGTGAGTGTTTGATTGGTTCAGATGCTCTGTCCATTACCACCCCCTTTGGTACCTCTTTTGGCCGCCATAAGTGTGGAGGGTGTGCTCAGACGTGATTCCCTTGCTCACTTTGCCACTGTATTCAAGCAAGCCGGGCTGAAGATGGCTGGAATGCCAGAAACCGGTCCTCGGAAGCTTGTTTCCGGTCAAGGGAAGGCATGGATTGGCAGTTCGGGCTGGACTGTTCCGATGAGGCACAGGGTCAGACTGATTTGTATATAGCCATGTCTGAACTGGGGTGGCAGAGTGGGCTAAAGAACGGTGATGGATTAAACCCAGATCTTTTGACTGGGTGTGTGTGTTTGATTGATTAAGATGCTCCGTCCATTACCACCCCCTTTTGTACCGCTTTTAGCCGCCATAAGTGTGGAAGGGTATGCTCAGACGTGAGTCACTTGCTCACTTTGGCACTGGATTAAAGCTAGCCGGGCTGAAGAAGTCTGGAATGCCAGAAACCGGTCCTCGGAAGCTTGTTTCCGGTCCAGGGAAGGCATGGCTTGGCTTGGCAGTTTGGGCTGGACTGTTCCCATGAGGCACTGGGTGAGACTGATTTGCATATGGCCATGTCTGAACTGGGGTGGCAGAGTGGGCTAAAGAACGGTGATGGATTAAACCCAGATCTTTTGAATGGGTGTGAGTGTTTAATTGGTTCATATGCTCCGTCCATACCACCCCCCTTTTGTACCACTTTTGGCCGCCATAAGTGTGGCAGGCAGGGTATGCTCAGACGTGAGTCCCTTGCTCACTTTGCCACTGGATTCAAGCAAGCCGGGCTGAAAACAGCTGGAATGCCAGAAACCGGTCCTCGGAAGCTTGTTTCTGGTCCAGGGAAGGCATGGCTTGACAGTTCGGGCTGGACTGTTCCCATAAGGCACAGGGTCAGGCTGATTTGCATATAGCCATGTCTGAACTGGGGTGGCAGAGTGGGCTAAAGAACGGTGATGGATTAAACCCAGATCTTTTGACTGGTTGTGAATGTTTAATTGGTTCAGATGCTCCGTCCATTACCACCCCCTTTTGTACCGCTTTTGGCCGCCATAAGTGTGGCAGGGTATGCTCAGACGTGATTCCCTTGCTCACTTTGCCACTGGATTCAAGCAAGCCGGGCTAATGACGGCTGGAATGCCAGAAACCGGTACTCGGAAGCTTGTTTCCTGTCAAGGGAAGGCATGGCTTGGCAGTTCGGGCTGGACTGTTCCCATGAGGCACAGGGTCAGACTGATTTGCATACAGCCATGTCTGAACTGGGGTGGCAGAGTGGGCTAAAGAACGGTGATGGATTAAACCCAGATCTTTTGACTGGGTGTGTGTGTTTGATTGATTCAGATGCTCCGTCCATTACCACCCCCTTTTGTACCACTTTTAGCCGCCATAAGTGTGGCAGGGTATGCTCAGACGTTAGTCACTTGCTCACTTTGGCACTGGATTAAAGCAAGCCGGGCTGAAGACGGCTGGAATGCCAGAAACCGGTCCTCAAAGGCTTGTTTCCGGTCCAGGGAAGGCATGGTTTGGCAGTTCAGGCTGGACTGTTCCCATGGGGCACAGGGTCAGACTGATTTGCATGTAGCCATGTCTGAACTGGGGTGGCAGAGTGGGCAAAAGAACGGTGATAGATTAAACCCAGATCTTTTGACTGGGTGTGAGTGTTTGATTGGTTCATAAGCTCCGTCCATTGCCACCCCCCCTTTTGTACCGCTTTTGGCCGCCATAAGTGTGGCAGGCAGGGCATGCTCAGACAAGAGTCCCTTGCTCACTTTGCCACTGGATTCAAGCAAGCCGGGCTGAAGAAAGCTGGAATGCCAGAAATCGGTCCTCGGAAGCTTGTTTCCGATCCAGGGTAGCATGGCTTGGCAGTTCGGGCTGGACTGTTCCCATGAGGCACAGGGTCAGACTGATTTGCATATAGCCATGTCTGAACTGGGGTGGCAGAGTGGGCTAAAGAACGGTGATGGATTAAACCCAGATCTTTTGACTGGGTGTGAGTGTTTGATTGGTTCAGATGCTCCGTCCATTACCACCCCCCCCTTTTGTACCGCTTTTGGCCGCCATAAGTGTGGCAGGGTATGCTCAGACGTGAGTCCCTTGCTCACTTTGCCACTGGATTCAAGCAAGCCGGGCTGAAGACGGCTGGAATGCCAGAAACCAGTCCTCGGAAGCTTGTTTCCGGTCCAGGGAAGGCATGGCTTGGCAGTTCGGCTTGGCCTATTCCCATGAGGCACAGGGTCAGACTGATTTGCATATAGCCATGTCCGAACTGGGGTGGCAGATTGCTTTAAAGAACGGTGATGGATTAAACCCAGATCTTTTGACTGGGTGTGAGTGTTTGATTGGTTCAGGTGCTCCGTCCATTACCACACCCTTTTGTACCGCTTTTGGCCGCCATACGTGTGGCAGGCAGGGTATGCTCAGACGTGAGTCACTTGCTCACTTTGCCACTGGATTCAAGCAAGCCCGGCTGAAGACGGCTGGAATGCCATAAACCGATCCTCGGAAGCTTGTTTCCGGTCCAGGGAAGGCATGGCTTGGCAATTCGGGCTGGACTGTTCCCATGAGGCACAGGGTCAGACTGATTTGCATATAGCCATGTCTGAACTGGGGTGGCAGAGTGGGCTAAAGAACGGTGATGGATTAAACCCAGATGTTTTGACTGGGTGTGAGTGTTTGATTGGTTCAGATGCTCCATACATTACCACCCCCTTTTGCACCGCTTTTGGCCACCATAAGTTTGGCAGGGTATGCCCAGACGTGAGTCCCTTGCTCACTTTGCCACTGGATTCAAGCAAGCCGGGCTAAAGACGGCTGGAATGCCAGAAACCGGTCCTCGGAAGCTTGTTTTCGGTCCAGGGAAGGCATGGCTTGGCAGTTCAGGCTGGACTGTTCCCATAAGGCACAGGGTCAGACTGATTTGCATATAGCCATGTCTGAACTGGGGTGGTAGAGTGGGCTAAAGAACGGTGATGGATTAAACCCAGATCTTTGACTGGGTGTGAGTGTTAGATTGGTTCAGATGCTCCATCCATTACCACCCTCTTTTGTACCGGCTTTGGCCGCCATAAGTGTGGCAGGGTATGCTCAGATGTGAGTCCCTTGCTCACTTTGCCACTGGATTCAAGCAAGCCGGGCTGAAGACGGCTGGAATGCCAGAAATCGGTCCTCGGAAGCTTGTTTTCGGTCCAGGGAAGGCATGGCTTGGCAGTTCGGGCTGGACTGTTCCCATGAGGCACAGGGTCAGACTGATTTGCATGTAGCCATGTCTGAACTGGGGTGGCAGAGTGGGCCAAAGAACAGTGATGGATTAAACCCTGATCTTTTGACTGGGTATGAGTGTTTGATTGGTTCAGATGCTCCGTCCGTGACCACCCCCTTTTGTACCGATTTTGGCCGCCATAAGTGTGGTAGGGTATGCTCAGACGTGAGTCCCTTGCTCACTTTGCCAGTGGATTCAAGCAAGCCGGGCTGAAGACGGCAGGAATGCCAGAAACCGGTCCTCGGAAGCTTGTTTCCGGTCCAGGGAAAACATGGCTTGGCAGTTCGGCTGGACTGTTCCCATGAGGCACAGGGTCAGACTGATTTGCATATTGCCATGTCTGAACTTGGGTGGCAGAGTGGGCTAAAGAACGTTGATGGATTAAACCCAGATCTTTTGACTGAGAGTGAGTGTTTGATTGGTTCAGATGCTCCGTCCATTACCACCCCCTTTTGTACCGCTTTTGGCCGCCATAAGTGTGGCAGGCAGGGTATGCTCAGACGTGAGTCCCTTGCTCACTTTGCCACTGGATTCAAGCAAGCCGGGCGGACGACGGTTGAAATGCCAGAAACCGGTCCTCGGAAGCTTGTTTCCGGTCCAGGGAAGGCATGGCTTGGCAGTTCGGGCTGGACTGTTCCCATGAGGCACAGGGTCAGACTGATTTGCATATAGCCATGTCTGAACTGGGGTGGCAGAGTGGGCTAAAGAACGGTGATGGATTAAACCCAGATCTTTTGACTGGGTGTGAGTGCTTGATTGCTTCAGATGCTCCGTCCATTACCACCCTCTTTTGTACCGCTTTTGGCCGCCATAAGTGTGGCAGGGTATGCTCAGACGTGAGCCCCTTGCTCACTTTGCCACTGGATTCAAGCAAGCCGGGCTGAAGACGGCTGGAATGCCAGAAACCGGTCCTCCCAAGCTTGTTTCTGGTCCAGGGAAGGCATGGCTTGACAGTTCGGGCTGGACTGTTCCCATGAGGTACAGGTCAGACTGATTTGCATATAGCCATGTCTGAACTGGGGTGGCAGAGTGGGCTAAAGAACGGTGATGGATTAAACCCAGATCTTTTGACTGGGTGTGAGTGTTTGATTGGTTCAGATGCTCTGTCCATTACCACCCCCTTTGGTACCTCTTTTGGCCGCCATAAGTGTGGCGGGTGTGCTCAGACGTGATTCCCTTGCTCACTTTGCCACTGGATTCAAGCAAGCCGGGCTGAAGACGGCTGGAATGCCAGAAACCGGTCCTCGGAAGCTTGTTTCCGGTCAAGGGAAGGCATGGATTGGCAGTTCGGGCTGGACTGTTCCCATGAGGCACAGGGTCAGACTGATTTGTATATAGCCATGTCTGAACTGGGGTGGCAGAGTGGGCTAAAGAACGGTGATGGATTAAACCCAGATCTTTTGACTGGGTGTGTGTGTTTGATTGATTAAGATGCTCCGTCCATTACCACCCCCTTTTGTACCGCTTTTAGCCGCCATAAGTGTGGAAGGGTATGCTCAGACGTGAGTCACTTGCTCACTTTGGCACTGGATTAAAGCAAGCCGGGCTGAAGACGTCTGGAATGCCAGAAACCGGTCCTCGGAAGCTTGTTTCCGGTCCAGGGAAGGCATGGCTTGGCAGTTTGGGCTGGACTGTTCCCATGAGGCACTGGGTGAGACTGATTTGCATATGGCCATGTCTGAACTGGGGTGGCAGAGTGGGCTAACGAACGGTGATGGATTAAACCCAGATCTTTTGAATGGGTGTGAGTGTTTAATTGGTTCATATGCTCCGTCCATTACCACCCCCCTTTTGTACCACTTTTGGCCGCCATAAGTGTGGCAGGCAGGGTATGCTCAGACGTGAGTCCCTTGCTCACTTTGCCACTGGATTCAAGCAAGCCGGTCTGAAGACGGCAGGAATGCCAGAAACCGGTCCTCGGAAGCTTGTTTCCGGTCCAGGGCAGCATGGCTTGGCAGTTCGGGCTGGACTGTTCCCTTGAGGCACAGGGTCAGACTGATTTTCATATAGCCATGTTTGAACTCGGGTAGCTTAGTGGGCTCAAGAACGGTGATGGATTAAACCCAGATCTTTTGACTGGGTGTGAGTGTTTGATTGGTTCAGGTGCTCCGTCCATTACCACCCCCTTTTGTACCGCTTTTGGCCGCCATAAGTGTGGCAGGCAGGGTATGCTCAGACGTGAGTCCCTTGCTCACTTTGCCACTGGATTCAAGCAAGCCGGGCTGAAGATGGCTGGAATGCCAGAAACCGTTCCTCGGAAGCTTGTTTCCGGTCCAGGGAAGGCATGGCTTGGCCGTTCGGGCTGGACCGTTCCCATGAGGCACAGGGTCAGACTGATTTGCATATAGCCATGTCTGAACTGGGGTGGCAAAGTGGGCTAAAGAACGGTGATGGATTAAACCCAGATCTTTTGACTGGGTGTGAGTGTTTGATTGGTTCAGATGCTCCGTCCATTACCACCCCCATTTTTACCGCTTTTGACCGACATAACTGTGGCAGGGTATACTCAGACGTGAGTCCCTTGCTCACTTTGCCACTGGATTCAAGCAAGCCGGGCTGAAGACAGCTGGAATGCCAGAAACCGGTCCTCGGAAGCTTGTTTCTGGTCCAGGGAAGGCATGGCTTGACAGTTCGGGCTGGACTGTTTCCATAAGGCACAGGGTCAGGCTGATTTGCAGATAGCCATGTCTGAACTGGGGTGGCAGAGTGGGATAAAGAACGGTGATGGATTAAACCCAGATTTTTTGACTGGGTGTGAATGTTTAATTGGTTCAGATGCTCCGTCCATTACCACGCCCTTTTGTACCGCTTTTGGCCGCCATAAGTGTGGCAGGGTATGCTCAGACGTGATTCCCTTGCTCACTTTGCCACTGGATTCAAGCAAGCCGGGCTAATGACGGCTGGAATGCCAGAAACCTGTACTCGGAAGCTTGCTTCCTGTAAAGGGAAGGCATGGTTTGGCAGTTCGGGCTGGACTGTACCCATGAGGCACAGGGTCAGACTGATTTGCATACAGCCATGTCTGAACTGGGGTGGCAGAGTGGGCTAAAGAACGGTGATGGATTAAACCCAGATCTTTTGACTGGGTGTGTGTGTTTGATTGATTCAGATGCTCCGTCCATTACCACCCCCTTTTGTACCACTTTTAGCCGCCATAAGTGTGGCAGGGTATGCTCAGACGTTAGTCACTTGCTCACTTTGGCACTGGATTAAAGCAAGCCGGGCTGAAGACGGCTGGAATGCCAGAAACCGGTCCTCAAAACTTTGTTTCCGGTCCAGGGAAGGCATGGTTTGGCAGTTCAGGCTGGACTGTTCCCATGAGGCACAGGGTCAGACTGATTTGCATGTAGCCATGTCTGAACTGGGGTGGCAGAGTGGGCTAAAGAACGGTGATGGATTAAACCCAGATCTTTTGACTGGGTGTGAGTGTTTGATTGGTTCATAAGCTCCGTCCATTGCCACCCCCCCTTTTGTACCGCTTTTGGCCGCCATAAGTGTGGCAGGCAGGGCATGCTCAGACAAGAGTCCCTTGCTCACTTTGCCACTGGATTCAAGCAAGCCGGGCTGAAGAAAGCTGGAATGCCAGAAATCGGTCCTCGGAAGCTTGTTTCCGATCCAGGGTAGCATGGCTTGGCAGTTCGGGCTGGACTGTTCCCATGAGGCACAGGGTCAGACTGATTTGCATATAGCCATGTCTGAACTGGGGTGGCAGAGTGGGCTAAAGAACGGTGATGGATTAAACCCAGATCTTTTGACTGGGTGTGAGTGTTTGATTGGTTCAGATGCTCCGTCCATTACCACCCCCCCCTTTTGTACCGCTTTTGGCCGCCATAAGTGTGGCAGGGTATGCTCAGACGTGAGTCCCTTGCTCACTTTGCCACTGGATTCAAGCAAGCCGGGCTGAAGACGGCTGGAATGCCAGAAACCAGTCCTCGGAAGCTTGTTTCCGGTCCAGGGAAGGCATGGCTTGGCAGTTCGGGCTGGACTATTCCCATGAGGCACAGGGTCAGACTGATTTGCATATAGCCATGTCTGAACTGGGGTGGCAGATTGCTTTAAAGAACGGTGATGGATTAAACCCAGATCTTTTGACTGGGTGTGAGTGTTTGATTGGTTCAGGTGCTCCGTCCATTACCACTCCCTTTTGTACCGCTTTTGGCCGCCATAAGTGTGGCAGGCAGGGTATGCTCAGACGTGAGTCACTTGCTCACTTTGCCACTGGATTCAAGCAAGCCCGGCTGAAGACGGCTGGAATGCCAGAAACCGGTCCTCGGAAGCTTGTTTCCGGTCCAGGGAAGGCATGGCTTGGCAATTCGGGCTGGACTGTTCCCATGAGGCACAGGGTCAGACTGATTTGCATATAGCCATGTCTGAACTGGGGTGGCAGAGTGGGCTAAAGAACGGTGATGGATTAAACCCAGATCTTTTGACTGGGTGTGAGTGTTTAATTGGTACAGATTCTCCGTCCATTAAAACCCCCTTTTGTACCGCTTTTGGCCACCATATGTGTGGCAGGGTATGCTCAGACGTGAGTCCCTTGCTCACTTTGCCGCTGGATTCAAGCAAGCCGGGCTGAAGACGGCTGGAATGTCAGAAACCAGTCCTCGGAACCTTGTTTCCGGTCCAGGGAAGGCATGGCTTGGCAATTCGGGCTGGACTGTTCCCATGAGGCACAGGGTCAGACTGATTTGCATATAGCCATGTCTGAACTGGGGTGGCAGAGTGGGCTAAAGAACGGTGATGGATTAAACCCAGATCTTTTGACTGGGTGTGAGTGTTTGATTGGTTCAGATGCTCCATACATTACCACCCCCTTTTGCACCGCTTTTGGCCGCCATAAGTTTGGCAGGGTATGCCCAGACGTGAGTCCCTTGCTCACTTTGCCACTGGATTCAAGCAAGCCGGGCTAAAGACTGCTGGAATGCCAGAAACCGGTCCTCGGAAGGTTGTTTCCGGTCCAGGGAAGGCATGGCTTGGCAGTTCAGGCTGGACTGTTCCCATAAGGCACAGGGTCAGACTGATTTGCATATAGCCATGTCTGAACTGGGGTGGTAGAGTGGGCTAAAGAACGGTGATGGATTAAACCCAGATCTTTTGACTGGGTGTGAGTGTTAGATTGGTTCAGATGCTCCATCCATTACCACCCTCTTTTGTACCGGCTTTGGCCGCCATAAGTGTGGCAGGATATGCTCAGATGTGAGTCCCTTGCTCACTTTGCCACTGGATTCAAGCAAGCCGGGCTGAAGATGGCTGGAATGCCAGAAACCGGAGCTCGGAAGCTTGTTTTCGGTCCAGGGAAGGCATGGCTTGGCAGTTCGGGCTGGACTGTTCCCATGAGGCACAGGGTCAGACTGATTTGCGTATAGCCATGTCTGAACTGGGGTGGCAGAGTGGGCTAAAGAACGGTGATGGATTAAACCCAGATCTTTTGACTGGGTGTGAGTGTTTGATTGGTTCAGATTCTCCGTCCATTACCACCCCTTTTGTACCACTTTTGGCCGCCATAAGTGTGGCAGGGTATGCTCAGAGGTGAGTCCCTTGCTCACTTTGCCACTGGATTCAAGCAAGCCGGGCTGAAGACGGCTGGAATGCCAGAAACCGGTCCTCGGAAGCTTGTTTCCAGTCCAGGGAAGGCATGGCTTGACAGTTCGGGCTGGACTGGTCCCATGAGGCACAGGGTCAGACTGATTTGCCTATAGCCATGTCTGAACTGGGGTGGGAGAGTGGGCTAAAGAACGGTGATGGATTGAACCCAGATCTTTTGACTGGGTGTGAGTGTTAGATTGGTTCAGATGCTCCATCCATTACCACCCTCTTTTGTACCGGCTTTGGCCGCCATAAGTGTGGCAGGGTATGCTCAGATGTGAGTCCTTTGCTCACTTTGCCACTGGATTCAAGCAAGCCGGGCTGAAGACGGCTGGAATGCCAGAAACCTGTCCTCGGAAGCTTGTTTTCGGTCCAGGGAAGGCATGGCTTGGCAGTTCGGGCTGGACTGTTCCCATGAGGCACAGGGTCAGACTGATTTGCATATAGCCATGTCTGAACTGGGGTGGCAGAGTGGGCTATAGAACGGTGATGGATTAAACCCAGATCTTTTGACTGGGTGTGAGTGTTTGATTGGTTCAGATTCTCCGTCCATTACCACCCCTTTTGTACCACTTTTGGCCGCCATAAGTGTGGCAGGGTATGCTCAGAGGTGAGTCCCTTGCTCACTTTGCCACTGGATTCAAGCAAGCCGGGCTGAAGATGGCTGGAATGCCAGAAACCGGTCCTCGGAAGCTTGTTTCCGGTCCAGGGAAGGCATGGCTTGACAGTTCGGGCTGGACTGGTCCCATGAGGCACAGGGTCAGACTGATTTGCCTATAGCCATGTCTGAACTGGGGTGGCAGAGTGGGCTAAAGAACGGTGATGGATTAAACCCAGATCTTTTGACTGGGTGTGAGTGTTTGATTGGTTCAGATGCTCCGTCCATTACCACCCCCTTTTGTTCAGCTTTTGTCCGCCATAAGTGTGGCAGGGTATGATCAGACGTGAGTCCCTTGCTCACTTTGCCACTGGATTCAAGCAAGCCGGGCTGAAGAAAGCTGGAATGCCAGAAATCGGTCCTTGGAAGCTTGTTTCCGATCCAGGGTAGCATGGCTTGGCAGTTCGGGCTGGACTGTTCCCATGAGGCACAGGGTCAGACTGATTTGCATATAGCCATGTCTGAACTGGGGTGGCAGAGTGGGCTAAAGAACGGTGATGGATTAAACCCAGATCTTTTGACTGGGTGTGAGTGTTTGATTGGTTCAGATGCTCCGTCCATTACCACCCCCCCCCTTTTGTACCGCTTTTGGCCGCCATAAGTGTGGCAGGGTATGCTCAGACGTGAGTCCCTTGCTCACTTTGCCACTGGATTCAAGCAAGCCGGGCTGAAGACGGCTGGAATGCCAGAAACCAGTCCTCGGAAGCTTGTTTCCGGTCCAGGGAAGGCATGGCTTGGCAATTCGGGCTGGACTGTTCCCATGAGGCACAGGGTCAGACTGATTTGCATATAGCCATGTCTGAACTGGGGTGGCAGAGTGGGCTAAAGAACGGTGATGGATTAAACCCAGATCTTTTGACTGGGTGTGAGTGTTTGATTGGTTCAGATGCTCCATACATTACCACCCACTTTTGCACCGCTTTTGGCCGCCATAAGTTTGGCAGGGTATGCCTAGACGTGAGTCCCTTGCTCACTTTGCCACTGGATTCAAGCAAGCCGGGCTAAAGACGGCTGGAATGCCAGAAACCGGTCCTCGGAAGCTTGTTTCCGGTCCAGGGAAGGCATGGCTTGGCAGTTCAGGCTGGACGTTCCCATAAGGCACAGGGTCAGACTGATTTGCATATAGCCATGTCTGAACTGGGGTGGTAGAGTGGGCTAAAGAACGGTGATGGAATAAACCCAGATCTTTTGACTGGGTGTGAGTGTTAGATTGGTTCAGATGCTCCATCCATTACCACCCTCTTTTGTACCGGCTTTGGCCGCCATAAGTGTGGCAGGGTATGCTCAGATGTGAGTCCCTTGCTCACTTTGCCACTGGATTCAAGCAAGCCGGGCTGAAGACGGCTGGAATGCCAGAAACCTGTCCTCGGAAGCTTGTTTTCGGTCCAGGGAAGGCATGGCTTGGCAGTTCGGGCTGGACTGTTCCCATGAGGCACAGGGTCAGACTGATTTGCATATAGCCATGTCTGAACTGGGGTGGCAAAGTGGGCTAAAGAACGGTGATGGATTAAACCCAGATCTTTTGACTGGGTGTGAGTGTTTGATTGGTTCAGATTCTCCATCCATTACCACCCCTTTTGTACCACTTTTGGCCGCCATAAGTGTGGCAGGGTATGCTCAGAGGTGAGTCCCTTGCTCACTTTGCCACTGGATTCAAGCAAGCCGGGCTGAAGATGGCTGGAATGCCAGAAACCGGTCCTCGGAAGCTTGTTTCCGGTCCAGGAAAGGCATGGCTTGACAGTTCGGGCTGGACTGGTCCCATGAGGCACAGGGTCAGACTGATTTGCCTATAGCCATGTCTGAACTGGGGTGGCAGAGTGGGCTAAAGAACGGTGATGGATTAAACCCAGATCTTTTGACTGGGTGTGAGTGTTTGATTGGTTCAGATGCTCCGTCCATTACCACCCCCTTTTGTTCAGCTTTTGTCCGCCATAAGTGTGGCAGGGTATGATCAGACGTGAGTCCCTTGCTCACTTTGCCACTGGATTCAAGCAAGCCGGGCTGAAGAAAGCTGGAATGCCAGAAATCGGTCCTCGGAAGCTTGTTTCCGATCCAGGGTAGCATGGCTTGGCAGTTTGGGCTGGACTGTTCCCATGAGGCACAGGGTCAGACTGATTTGCATATAGCCATGTCTGAACTGGGGTGGCAGAGTGGGCTAAAGAACGGTGATGGATTAAACCCAGATCTTTTGACTGGGTGTGAGTGTTTGATTGGTTCAGATGCTCCGTCCATTACCACCCCCCCCTTTTGTACCGCTTTTGGCCGCCATAAGTGTGGCAGGGTATGCTCAGACGTGAGTCCCTTGCTCACTTTGCCACTGGATTCAAGCAAGCCGGGCTGAAGACGGCTGGAATGCCAGAAACCAGTCCTCGGAAGCTTGTTTCCGGTCCAGGGAAGGCATGGCTTGGCAGTTCGGGCTGGACTATTCCCATGAGGCACAGGGTCAGACTGATTTGCATATAGCCATGTCTGAACTGGGGTGGCAGATTGCTTTAAAGAACGGTGATGGATTAAACCCAGATCTTTTGACTGGGTGTGAGTGTTTGATTGGTTCAGGTGCTCCGTCCATTACCACCCCCTTTTGTACCGCTTTTGGCCGCCATAAGTGTGGCAGGCAGGGTATGCTCAGACGTGAATCACTTGCTCACTTTGCCACTGGATTCAAGCAAGCCCGGCTGAAGACGGCTGGAATGCCATAAACCGGTCCTCGGAAGCTTGTTTCCGGTCCAGGGAAGGCATGGCTTGGCAATTCGGGCTGGACTGTTCCCATGAGGCACAGGGTCAGACTGATTTGCATATAGCCATGTCTGAACTGGGGTGGCAGAGTGGGCTAAAGAACGGTGATGGATTAAACCCAGATCTTTTGACTGGGTGTGAGTGTTTAATTGGTACAGATTCTCCGTCCATTAAAACCCCCTTTTGTACCGCTTTTGGCCGCCATATGTGTGGCAGGGTGTGCTCAGACGTGAGTCCCTTGCTCACTTTGCCACTGGATTCAAGCAAGCCGGGCTGAAGACGGCTGGAATGTCAGAAACCAGTCCTCGGAAGCTTGTTTCCGGTCCAGGGAAGGCATGGCTTGGCAATTCGGGCTGGACTGTTCCCATGAGGCACAGGGTCAGACTGATTTGCATATAGCCATGTCTGAACTGGGGTGGCAGAGTGGGCTAAAGAACGGTGATGGATTAAACCCAGATCTTTGGACTGGGTGTGAGTGTTTGATTGGTTCAGATGCTCCATACATTACCACCCACTTTTGCACCGCTTTTGGCTGCCATAAGTTTGGCAGGGTATGCCTAGACGTGAGTCCCTTGCTCACTTTGCCACTGGATTCAAGCAAGCCGGGCTGAAGACGGCTGGAATGTCAGAAACCAGTCCTCGGAAGCTTGTTTCCGGTCCAGGGAAGGCATGGCTTGGCAGTTCAGGCTGGACGTTCCCATAAGGCACAGGGTCAGACTGATTTGCATATAGCCATGTCTGAACTGGGGTGGTAGAGTGGGCTAAAGAACGGTGATGGAATAAACCCAGATCTTTTGGAGCTGCTACCACGCCATCGGGCAGCCGTGAGGGAAACGGTGGTGCGGCTCGAGGGATTCTGGTAGACAGGAAGCGCCGAGAGACTTCCTAGCTCGAACCCGGGCTGCTTCACGCCATCGGGCAGCCGTGAGGGCAACGGCACTACATTCCCCAGAAGCCTCGGGAGTGGCGGCGCACCGTGACGGGTGCTGAGCGACAGGAGGCGGTACAAAGCTCCCCGCGGCAGCGAGCACTGCGGGGGCTACAGCGGAGCTGCTACCACGCCATCGGGCAGCCGTGAGGGAAACGGTGGTGCGGCTCGAGGGATTCTGGTAGACAGGAAGCGCCGAGAGACTTCCTAGCTCGAACCTGGGCTGCTTCACGCCATCGGGCAGCCGTGAGGGCAACGGCACTACATTCCCCAGAAGCCTCGGGAGTGGCGGCGCACCGTGACGGGTGCTGAGCGACAGGAGGCGGTACAAAGCTCCCCACGCCCTCTCAACCCGCGAGTCGCGCCCGCGGGAGCGCCCGGGGCGAAGCCTGGGCAAAGGGCGGGCCCTCTGTGGCCCTCAGAGGCCTGAGGAGTCTGGTCTGGGCCAGAAACGCTGCTCGGACTGGGTAGGCCCCTTTTGTTTGTCGATTCCTAGTAGCAACTGAGACATTTTAAACATTGTGCCTACAATTTGTATGGTTCTGCATTTGCACTGTTTATCTTTTTATAGTGTGTGTTTTTTTACAAGCTCAATGTCTAAGGCTAAAGTAGGCAACATGCCACTGGGACAGAGTGCCATTGATAACTTTGTGGTAAAAAAGGTCGCCCAGATAAATAGCGATCGGCGTGCCTCATTAGGGAAAGGAGATACCACAGTATGTACACAGGATGATCCCCTGATTGTTGCACAAGATACAGAGGCTACTAATGGGGCTAGTTTGTCCAACTCGGAAATCCCCTCTCTGAGGGCACCCGACCCGCTACCAGCCAGCCCACCAACATGTATGCTGACATTAACACCCAACTCTGTAAATGTTGTGGCAATGGTACATTCAGGAGAGAGGGAGCAACCCGATATAAATAGTGAAGCGAGCGAGGGGGGAACCACCAAGAAGAGGCCATTAAGGCAGTGTAGAAAGACGGCATTACGTAAAGGGGGACAACCAACTAGCAATTTAGCGGTAGCAAACCCTAGCCATACTACTGATAACATCTGGGCAGCAGCTAACAATCCCTTTGTGTTCACGGGAGCTGATTCAGGCCCCCCCAAGCAGAATGCCAGTGTTAACATTACTAATGAGCAGTTTACTGCCTTAATCTCAATTATGGAGACCAGCCTGGGGATGAAGATAGAGGAGGCTCTCAAACCACTAGTGGAAAAAATCGATTCCCTTGTAAAAGAAGTAGACAGGCTTGGGGGGCTTGTCTCCGCGCAGCAAAAGGCCGCTGGAGATACTAGCACTATACTAAAAGAAATAAGGTCCACCCAAGCTGAACAGGGGAAAAATGTGCCAGCAGCAGTCAATCCGGCAGGAGCACAGAGTACACTAGGGAATAGACCCCAGCGGCCACCACCTGTCAGTCTCCCCCAATCTAAAGCAGGAAACCTGCAGCCATGTGTAGGCTCACTTCCAACTACAGGTAACAAGATAGACCCTAGACCTGACAGAAGAAATGGCTATCTAAATCTTCCTCCGGATTGTGCGCCTTTTGTGGTGGTCTTAACAAATGTCCCTGCAGTTGGCACCCATCCGGCATCTCCATATGGCGAGTCATATGACTCACTAAAAAACAAGACAGTCTCATGGCTAAATAAGAACTGCGGTTTCCCCGTCGGGTATTCAGATCAGATAACGCTAGTTAGAAGGGTAAACTGGGTAGGGCCTTCTAACAAAGTGGGCAATGGGGATTGCATTGTGGCTAATTTTAGACACCCCCAACATGTGGCAACAGTACTCCTGAGAGCTGCATCCCTGGTATACAATGAGGGTAGTATCTGTGTTCGTCCACTGGGCTACTTTTATGCTCACCTTTGTACGGCACCCCCACAACGGAGCAGGCCAACACCTCGGTTTGATACTCTGACCCCGAACATTGGGAATAATGGGATGCAATTTACATATAATGTAGTTAATTCTGGCGGGCTAGGTTTTCCAACTAACCCAGGGAACAGACTTGATCTCGGTGGGCAATGCCAGATGGCCTATAACGTCAACACACATAACAGATATGAACTCCTGTCCGGTCTTGATATGTGTGACTGACATAAAGTACCTGTGGGTAAGGATGGATTAAATGTAGCTGATCTAACATGCAATATTGACTCTACCAACCCACAGGAGCCCAATAAATGTGTGAATATTGTGTCTTGGAACGTTGCGGGTCTAGCAACCAAAATGGCAGATGAAAAATGGGTTTCTTTTATTAAACAATTTAAGGTTATCTGCCTCCAAGAGACTTGGGATGTGGAGTGTGAAATGTTCTTAGAAGGTTATAAAGCGTTCTCTGTGCCAGCAACTCCATCTAATAGAGGAAGACCAAAGGGAGGATTGGTGATCTTTGTCTCTGTTTTGATAACTTCGAGTATCCTCACCATCAATGTACAACGTTCATGTGCCCAGGGTATTGTTTTGTTTGCCAAAAGCAATAGGGTTGGACTGGTCAATTTTTACAATGCTACTAATACCACCCTAGCATTTAATGAACTAATTGTACTAGATGAATATATTAATGCCTCCATGAAGAAACACAGCCTTAATCTAATGGTCATGGGAGATTTCAATGTGCACCTCTGTGGCGATCCCCTTAGGAAGTGTATACGGGATTTAAACTGCGATAGAGCGGATGGGCTACATTTTGCACATACAGCAGAGGGTGAATTTTGCAATTCCATGATGAATGACTTAGTTTTAACAATGGGCATGGAAATTAGAGATCCCGGTAAAAGCTTTGGCACTCCGACTTTTAAAGGGCATGGTAGAGGCACCTTTATTGACCACATGCTATTTTCTGAAGCTCTGTTGCCTTTCTTAGAATCCTTTGATATTAATAATAGTGAGTTCAGTGATCACAACCCCCTTGTGGTTTGTCTCAGGGGTTTTGGCCTCTCAGATGTCATGCCCTCATGCCTTGCAAGCAATCTGACAACGACTGACGGGAGGCGGCGCCTAAAGTGGTCAACTATTACCCCAGACCTTCTGTATAAAAATATAGAGGAATCCTGTGCAGATGAAATTGTTAATTGTACAGGGACAGATCCGGTGGGGGTGCTTAATGCCTTTCAAGCTTTGGCGGGGAAAGTGTCAGGGTTACTCACGAAACCATCTAAGGGAAACTTAGAGAAATGCGGGCCAAGGTGGTTTAACCAAGAGTGTTCAAAAGCTGCCCGTAACCTGAAGGCAGCACTGGCAGATGTACCGCGGAACCAGGAGAAAATCCGACTCTGCCGCAAAGTATATAAGTCCTCCCTTAAAACACATAAGGAGACTTTGCGTGTGGAGGCCTGGAATGAGCTTTTGGACCCCGAGACCCTAAATAGTAGCACGAAATTCTGGCAGTTAGTAAAAAAACCATTCCTGTCAGAACAACCGGGGGATGGGCTGGAGTGCTGTATAATGAAAGAGGATTGGTTTCGTCACTTTGAATCACTGTACTTTTCAGCCGACCCTGGCACAGGTGTGAGCTATCCTAGGGAATCTAAAGGAGTACTCAGGTTTGAGTACGGCGAAGTGTTTGAAGCCATAGAAGGTTTAACATCAAACAAAGCCCAGATGGCATCCCCGCTGATTTATTTAAGTCCAGACCACACTTCTGGGTTCCTATCTTGCTGGCGGTTTTCAATGCTGCCACAGTGGTAGGATGTCCAGTGACCTGGGGGGTGTCAACCATTGTCCCGGTTTTCAAAAAGGGAGATAGGGGTAGCCCACTGTGCTACCGTCCAATCTCCCTAATTGATTCAAAGGTTAAAGTTATCGGGAGAGTTTTGTTGAGGAGAATCACTAGTTGGGCAACCGCAAATAATGTCATGTCCATATCTCAATATGGATTCTGTGAGGGCAGATCCACGATAACTCAGTGTCTTAATTTATTCCTCATACTCAGCAAATACACGGTGGCCCAGAAGGGTACGATCCACCTCGCCTTCATGGACCTGTCGTCAGCCTTCGACTGTGTTAACAGGGGGAGGCTGTGGCAGCACATGAGGGTGAGGGGAGTCGACATTGGGATTGTCGACTTCCTGGTGGATATGCACCATCAAACTAGTGCCAATGTAAGATATTCATCTAATGGGGACACCACTGATAAGTTTATGATAAATAAAGCAGTACGTCAGGGATGTATTCTTGCCCCTTTTCTTTTTAATTTTTATATTAACGATTTGGATGCAGCTCTACAATCTATACAGGCTGACTGCCCCAGAGTAGGCAGAAGGGGCATCCCCGTGCTGTTATACGCGGATGACGCGGTTTTAATCTCGCGCACGGAGAAGGGGCTCCAGGCACTTTTAACTGCTTTTAACGTTTTCATGTCTGATAGGGACCTAATGGTCAATAATTCCAAGTCCTATATAATGCAGGTTGGCCAACGCCCAAGAAAGAACTTTGTATTCAAGCTTGATGATAGTCCCATTCCCGTTACAGAGACTTTTTCCTATCTGGGTGTGCTATTTGACTCGAAGTTAAGTTGGGCCCCTCATCTGGTGAAGAAGAAGAATGATATGTTTAGGGTTAATGGAACCATCCTTAATCTTGCGAAAAAGATAGGAAAGAAACCAATAACTGCAATGATTAAGTTATATAATGCCAAGTCTGTAGCCACGGCGGTATACGGCAGTGAACTGTGGGGCTATGTGTCCAATACTCAATTACAGGTTATCGAAAACACCTTCTTTAAACGGTTACTATGTATCCCTGCGAGTACCCCGAACTTTGTTGTGCATGAGGAGCTAGGGACACCGTTTTTATGCGATAACCTAGCACTGAAGCCACTGATCTGCTGGGTTTCGCTGTGGCTTAACAAGGAGATACCACTCACTCACCAGATTGTACGGGATGTAACATCTCAGGATAGCTGTATGCGCATCCCCTGGCTAAAATACTTGAAATCTTGCTTTGAAATGCTGGGGTTCCCCAAACTGTTCTCCCATCCGAGTGGCATTGTGAAGGGGGACATAACAGCGGTTAAAAGAGCCTATCTCAAGTTTAAATTGGCAGACAGAGAAAGTGTGGAAGTGCTGAAACCAAGTGTCAGAAAGTTTATCATGCTAAAGTCGTGTGGTGGAATGGAGCCCTACCTGGCTTGCGCCTTTAGCTCACATGAAAAGTTCTTGCTGACTAGGTTCAGATTTAACACTTTTCAGCAGCTCTTAATAAGACCCAAATCAGACATTTTTAGCAAACATGTAGCTCCCTGTGGCTGCGACGGGAAGTCTCCTCAGGATATGCTACATTTTATATTTTTATGCAGGTTTTATGATTATCCCAGACGCTACTTTCTTGTTGATTTGCTGAGAACATTGGATTTTAAACAAATTAGACCTGCCCTTATTTATTTGCAGCTCCTGCACCCGGATTGTGTACTCCATATTTTGTCGTTTTTAAAACTTGCACTGAGAATAAGAACTTGCTTAGACCTATGATCTTTTTTAAGCAATACTGCACTATGTCAGGACCAGAAGGACACTTTTTGCTAACTAACAATCATGATGATTTTTAATGATATTTGTGTATAATGTTTTTTAATATTGTATTGATGCGCAAGTTGAAAATGTAATCAATGTATGTACTTTTTATGGTTTGAAATATTAACCGAAATAAAGTCTCATTTGATTTGATTTGATTTGACTGGGTGTGAGTGTTAGATTGGTTCAGATGCTCCATCCATTACCACCCTCTTTTGTACCGGCTTTGGCCGCCTAAGTGTGGCAGGGTATGCTCAGATGTGAGTCCCTTGCTCACTTTGCCACTGGATTCAAGCAAGCCGGGCTGAAGATGGCTGGAATGCCAGAAACCGGTCCTCGGAAGCTTGTTTTCGGTCCAGGGAAGGCATGGCTTGGCAGTTCGGGCTGGACTGTTCCCATGAGGCACAGGGTCAGACTGATTTGCATATAGCCATGTCTGAACTAGGGTGGCAGAGTGGGCTAAAGAACGGTGATGGATTAAACCCAGATCTTTTGACTGGGTGTGAGTGTTTGATTGGTTCAGATTCTCCGTCCATTACCACCCCTTTTGTACCACTTTTGGCCACCATAAGTGTGGCAGGGTATGCTCAGAGGTGAGTCCCTTGCTCACTTTGCCACTGGATTCAAGCAAGCCGGGCTGAAGATGGCTGGAATGCCAGAAACCGGTCCTCGGAAGCTTGTTTCCGGTCCAGGGAAGGCATGGCTTGACAGTTCGGGCTGGACTGGTCCCATGAGGCACAGGGTCAGACTGATTTACCTATAGCCATGTCTGAACTGGGGTGGCAGAGTGGGCTAAAGAACGGTGATGGATTAAACCCAGATCTTTTGACTGGGTGTGAGTGTTTGATTGGTTCAGATGCTCCGTCCATTACCACCCCCTTTTGTTCAGCTTTTGTCCGCCATTAGTGTGGCAGGGTATGATCAGACGTGAGTCCCTTGCTCACTTTGCCACTGGATTCAAGCAAGCCGGGCTGAAGACGGCTGGAATGCCAGAAAACGGTCCTTGGAAGCTTGTTTCCAGTCCAGGGAAGGCATGGCTTGGTAATTCGGCTGGACTGTTCCCATGAGGCACAGTGTCAGACTGATTTGCATATAGCCATGTCTGAACTGGGGTGGCAGAGTGGGCTAAAGAACGGTGATGGATTAAACCCAGATCTTTTGACTGGGTGTGAGTGTTTAATTGGTATAGATTCTCCGTCCATTAAAACCCCCTTTTGTACCGCTTTTGGCCACCATATGTGTGGCAGGGTGTGCTCAGACGTGAGTCCCTTGCTCACTTTGCCACTGGATTCAAGCAAGCCGGGCTGAAGACGGCTGGAATGTCAGAAACCAGTCCTCGGAAGCTTGTTTCCGGTCCAGGGAAGGCATGGCTTGGCAATTCGGGCTGGACTGTTCCCATGAGGCACAGGGTCAGACTGATTTGCATATAGCCATGTCTGAACTGGGGTGGCAGAGTGGGCTAAAGAACGGTGATGGATTAAACCCAGATCTTTTGACTGGGTGTGAGTGTTTGATTGGTTCAGATGCTCCATAAATTACCACCCACTTTTGCACCGCTTTTGGCCGCCATAAGTTTGGCAGGGTATGCCCAGACGTGAGTCCCTTGCTCACTTTGCCACTGGATTCGAGCAAGCCGGGCTAAAGACGGCTGGAATGCCAGAAACCGGTCCTCGGAAGCTTGTTTCCGGTCCAGGGAAGGCATGGCTTGGCAGTTCAGGCTGGACGTTCCCATAAGGCACAGGGTCAGACTGATTTGCATATAGCCATGTCTGAACTGGGGTGGTAGAGTGGGCTAAAGAACGGTGATGGAATAAACCCAGATCTTTTGACTGGGTGTGAGTGTTAGATTGGTTCAGATGCTCCATCCATTACCACCCTCTTTTGTACCGGCTTTGGCCGCCTAAGTGTGGCAGGGTTTGCTCAGATGTGAGTCCCTTGCTCACTTTGCCACTGGATTCAAGCAAGCCGGGCTGAAGATGGCTGGAATGCCAGAAACCGGTCCTCGGAAGCTTGTTTTCGGTCCAGGGAAGGCATGGCTTGGCAGTTCGGGCTGGACTGTTCCCATGAGGCACAGGGTCGGACTGATTTGCATATAGCCATGTCTGAACTAGGGTGGCAGAGTGGGCTAAAGAACGGTGATGGATTAAACCCAGATCTTTTGACTGGGTGTGAGTGTTTCATTGGTTCAGATTCTCCGTCCATTTTCACCCCTTTTGTACCACTTTTGGCTGCCATAAGTGTGGCAGGGTATGCTCAGAGGTGAGTCCCTTGCTCACTTTGCCACTGGATTCAAGCAAGCCGGGCTGAAGATGGCTGGAATGCCAGAAACCGGTCCTCGGAAGCTTGTTTCCGGTCCAGGGAAGGCATGGCTTGACAGTTCGGGCTGGACTGGTCCCATGAGGCACAGGGTCAGACTGATTTGCCTATAGCCATGTCTGAACTGGGGTGGCAGAGTGGGCTAAAGAACGGTGATGGATTAAACCCAGATCTTTTGACTGGGTGTGAGTGTTTGATTGGTTCAGATGCTCTGTCCATTACCACCCCCTTTTGTTCAGCTTTTGTCCGCCATAAGTGTGGCAGGGTATGATCAGACGTGAGTCCCTTGCTCACTTTGCCACTGGATTCAAGCAAGCCGGGCTGAAGACGGCTGGAATGCCAGAAAACGGTCCTTGGAAGCTTGTTTCCGATCCAGGGAAGGCATGGCTTGGCAATTCGGGCTGGACTGTTCCCATGAGGCACAGTGTCAGACTGATTTGCATATAGCCATGTCTGAACTGGGGTGGCAGAGTAGGCTAAAGAACGGTGATGGATTCAACCCAGATCTTTTGACTGGGTGTCAGTGTTTGATTGGTTCAGATGCTCCGTCCAGTACCACCCCCTTTTGTACGACTAACACAGTTTAGGCATCCACAGCAATACAGTGTTACTTCTTACCCAATCCACAATCGTACAGGTGTTCTTCAAATGATTTTTGTTGCCTTACTGTGGGGTGGATGATGAAAGGTTCTTGTTAATTGGTGCCTGCCAGTGTCAGTCTGGCACAGCAGCGTGTCTGAACTGGGGTGGCAGAGTGGGCTAAAGAACGGTGATGGATTAAACCCAGATCTTTTGACTGGGTGTGAGTGTTTAATTGGTACAGTTTCTCCGTCCATTAAAACCCCCTTTTGTACCGCTTTTGGCCGCCATATGTGTGGCAGGGTGTGCTCAGACATGAGTCCCTTGCTCACTTTGCCACTGGATTCAAGCAAGCCGGGCTGAAGACGGCTGGAATGTCAGAAACCAGTTCTCGGAAGCTTGTTTCCGGTCCAGGGAAGGCATGGCTTGGCAATTCGGGCTGGACTGTTCCCATGAGGCACAGGGTCAGACTGATTTGCATATAGCCATGTCTGAACTGGGGTGGCAGAGTGGGCTAAAGAATGGTGATGGATTAAACCCAGATCTTTTGACTGGGTGTGAGAGTTTGATTGGTTCAGATGCTCCATCCATTACCACCCTCTTTTGTACCGGCTTTGGCCGCCATAAGTGTGGCAGGGTATGCTCAGATGTGAGTCCCTTGCTCACTTTGCCACTGGATTCAAGCAAGCCGGGCTAAAGACGGCTGGAATGCCAGAAACCGGTCCTCTGAAGCTTGTTTCCGGTCCAGGGAAGGCATGGCTTGGCAGTTCAGGCTGGACTGTTCCCATAAGGCACAGGGTCAGACTGATTTGCATATAGCCATGTCTGAACTGGGGTGGTAGAGTGGGCTAAAGAACAGTGATGGATTAAACCCAGATCTTTTGACTGGGTGTGAGTGTTAGATTGGTTCAGATGCTCCATCCATTACCACCCTCTTTTGTACCGGCTTTGGCCGCCATAAGTGTGGCAGGGTATGCTCAGATGTGAGTCTCTTGCTCACTTTGCCACTGGATTCAAGCAAGTCGGGCTGAAGACGGCTGGAATGCCAGAAACCGGTCCTCGGAAGCTTGTTTTCGGTCCAGGGAAGGCATGGCTTGGCAGTTCGGGCTGGACTGTTCCCATGAGGCACAGGGTCAGACTGATTTGCATATAGCCATGTCTGAACTGGGGTGGCAGAGTGGGCTAAAGAACGGTGATGGATTAAACCCAGATCTTTTGACTGGGTGTGAGTGTTTGATTGGTTCAGATTCTCCGTCCATTACCACCCCTTTTGTACCACTTTTGGCCGCCATAAGTGTGGCAGGGTATGCTCAGAGGTGAGTCCCTTGCTCACTTTGCCACTGGATTCAAGCAAGCCGGGCTGAAGATGGCTGGAATGCCAGAAACCGGTCCTCGGAAGCTTGTTTCCGGTCCAGGGAAGGCATGGCTTGACAGTTCGGGCTGGACTGGTCCCATGAGGCACAGAGTCAGACTGATTTGCCTATAGCCATGTCTGAACTGGGGTGGCAGAGTGGGCTAAAGAACGGTGATGGATTAAACCCAGATCTTTTGACTGGGTGTGAGTGTTTGATTGGTTCAGATGCTCCGTCCATTACCACCCCCTTTTGTTCAGCTTTTGTCCCCCATAAGTGTGGCAGGGTATGATCAGACATGAGTCCCTTGCTCACTTTGCCACTGGATTCAAGCAAGCCGGGCTGAAGACGGCTGGAATGCCAGAAAACGGTCCTTGGAAGCTTGTTTCCGATCCAGGGAAGGCATGGCTTGGCAATTCGGGCTGGACTGTTCCCATGAGGCACAGTGTCAGACTGATATACATATAGCCATGTCTGAACTGGGGTGGCAGAGTGGGCTAAAGAACGGTGATGGATTAAACCCGGATCTTTTGACTGGGTGTGAGTGTTTAATTGGTACAGATTCTCCGTCCATTAAAACCCCCTTTTGTACCGCTTTTGGCCGCCATATGTGTGGCAGGGTGTGCTCAGACGTGAGTCCCTTGCTCACTTTGCCACTGGATTCAAGCAAGCCGGGCTGAAGACGGCTGGAATGTCAGAAACCAGTCCTCGGAAGCTTGTTTCCGGTCCAGGGAAGGCATGGCTTGGCAATTCGGGCTGGACTGTTCCCATGAGGCACAGGGTCAGACTGATTTGCATATAGCCATGTCTGAACTGGGGTGGCAGAGTGGGCTAAAGAACGGTGATGGATTAAACCCAGATCTTTTGACTGGGTGTGAGTGTTTGATTGGTTCAGATGCTCCATACATTACCACCCACTTTTGCACCGCTTTTGGCCGCCATAAGTTTGGCAGGGTATGCCCAGACGTGAGTCCCTTGCTCACTTTGCCACTGGATTCAAGCAAGCCGGGCTAAAGACGGCTGGAATGCCAGAAACCGGTCCTCGGAAGCTTGTTTCCGGTCCAGGGAAGGCATGGCTTAGCAGTTCAGGCTGGACGTTCCCATAAGGCACAGGGTCAGACTGATTTGCATATAGCCATGTCTGAACTGGGGTGGTAGAGTGGGCTAAAGAACGGTGATGGAATAAACCCAGATCTTTTGACTGGGTGTGAGTGTTAGATTGGTTCAGATGCTCCATCCATTACCACCCTCTTTTGTACCGGCTTTGGCCGCCTAAGTGTGGCAGGGTATGCTCAGATGTGAGTCCCTTGCTCACTTTGCCACTGGATTCAAGCAAGCCGGGCTGAAGATGGCTGTAATGCCAGAAACCGGTCCTCGGAAGCTTGTTTTCGGTCCAGGGAAGGCATGGCTTGGCAGTTCGGGCTGGACTATTCCCATGAGGCACAGGGTCAGACTGATTTGCATATAGCCATGTCTGAACTGGGGTGGCAGATTGCTTTAAAGAACGGTGATGGATTAAACCCAGATCTTTTGACTGGGTGTGAGTGTTTGATTGGTTCAGGTGCTCCGTCCATTACCACCCCCTTTTGTACCGCTTTTGGCCGCCATAAGTGTGGCAGGCAGGGTATGCTCAGACGTGAGTCACTTGCTCACTTTGCCACTGGATTCAAGCAAGCCCGGCTGAAGACGGCTGGAATGCCATAAACCGGTCCTCGGAAGCTTGTTTCCGGTCCAGGGAAGGCATGGCTTGGCAATTCGGGCTGGACTGTTCCCATGAGGCACAGGGTCAGACTGATTTGCATATAGCCATGTCTGAACTGGGGTGGCAGAGTGGGCTAAAGAACGGTGATGGATTAAACCCAGATCTTTTGACTGGGTGTGAGTGTTTAATTGGTACAGATTCTCCGTCCATTAAAACCCCCTTTTGTACCGCTTTTGGCCGCCATATGTGTGGCAGGGTGTGCTCAGACGTGAGTCCCTTACTCACTTTGCCACTGGATTCAAGCAAGCCGGGCTGAAGACGGCTGGAATGTCAGAAACCAGTCCTCGGAAGCTTGTTTCCGGTCCAGGGAAGGCATGGCTTGGCTTGGCAATTCGGGCTGGACTGTTCCCATGAGGCACAGGGTCAGACTGATTTGCATATAGCCATGTCTGAACTGGGGTGTCAGAGTGGGCTAAAGAACGGTGATGGATTAAACCCAGATCTTTTGACTGGGTGTGAGTGTTTGATTGGTTCAGATGCTCCATACATTACCACCCACTTTTGCACCGCTTTTGGCCGCCATAGGTTTGGCAGGGTATGCCCAGACGTGAGTCCCTTGCTCACTTTGCCACTGGATTCAAGCAAGCCGGGCTAAAGACGGCTGGAATGCCAGAAACCGGTCCTCGGAAGCTTGTTTCCGGTCCAGGGAAGGCATGGTTTGGCAGTTCAGGCTGGACGTTCCCATAAGGCACAGGGTCAGACTGATTTGCATATAGCCATGTCTGAACTGGGGTGGTAGAGTGGGCTAAAGAACGGTGATGGAATAAACCCAGATCTTTTGACTGGGTGTGAGTGTTAGATTGGTTCAGATGCTCCATCCATTACCACCCTCTTTTGTACCGGCTTTGGCCGCCTAAGTGTGGCAGGGTATGCTCAGATGTGAGTCCCTTGCTCACTTTGCCACTGGATTCAAGCAAGCCGGGCTGAAGATGGCTGGAATGCCAGAAACCGGTCCTCGGAAGCTTGTTTTCGGTCCAGGGAAGGCATGGCTTGGCAGTTCGGGCTGGACTGTTCCCATGAGGCACAGGGTCAGACTGATTTGCATATAGCCATGTCTGAACTAGGGTGGCAGAGTGGGCTAAAGAACGGTGATGGATTAAACCCAGATCTTTTGACTGGGTGTGAGTGTTTGATTGGTTCAGATTCTCCGTCCATTACCACCCCTTTTGTACTACTTTTGGCCGCCATAAGTGTGGCAGGGTATGCTCAGAGGTGAGTCCCTTGCTCACTTTGCCACTGGATTCAAGCAAGCCGAGCTGAAGATGGCTGGAATGCCAGAAACCGGTCCTCGGAAGCTTGTTTCCGGTCCAGGGCAGCATGGCTTGACAGTTCGGGCTGGACTGGTCCCATGAGGCACAGGGTCAGACTAATTTGCCTATAGCCATGTCTGAACTGGGGTGGCAGAGTGGGCTAAAGAACGGTGATGGATTAAACCCAGATCTTTTGACTGGGTGTGAGTGTTTGATTGGTTCAGATGCTCCGTCCATTACCACCCCCTTTTGTTCAGCTTTTGTCCGCCATAAGTGTGGCAGGGTATGATCAGACGTGAGTCCCTTGCTCACTTTGCCACTGGATTCAAGCAAGCCGGGCTGAAGACGGCTGGAATGCCAGAAAACGGTCCTTGGAAGCTTGTTTCCGATCCAGGGAAGGCATGGCTTGGCAATTCGGGCTGGACTGTTCCCATGAGGCACAGTGTCAGACTGATTTGCATATAGCCATGTCTGAACTGGGGTGGCAGAGTAGGCTTAAGAACGGTGATGGATTAAACCCAGATCTTTTGACTGGGTGTCAGTGTTTGATTGGTTCAGATGCTCCGTCCAGTACCACCCCCTTTTGTACGACTAACACAGTTTAGGCATCCACAGCAATACAGTGTTACTTCTTACCCAATCCACAATCGTACAGGTGTAATTCAAATGATTTTTGTTGCCTTACTGTGGGGTGGATGATGAAAGGTTCTTGTTAATTGGTGCCTGCCAGTGTCAGTCTGGCACAGCAGCGTGTCTGAACTGGGGTGGCAGAGTGGGCTAAAGAACGGTGATGGATTAAACCCAGATCTTTTGACTGGGTGTGAGTGTTTAATTGGTACAGATTCTCCGTCCATTAAAACCCCCTTTTGTACCGCTTTTGGCCGCCATATGTGTGGCAGGGTGTGCTCAGACGTGAGTCCCTTCTTCAAAAAACAGGGGAAACCCGGTAAACCAAAGGCATCTGGGTAGATAAATACTATTATGAAGCAAAATGATGCCTAGGACTCTGCTAGCGTAATGTTATTTCTTGGATGAGATCATTTAATCATCGCATCCTATACCCAATTTAATGTATTTGGATAAATCAAATTTTATATTTCATTTCCTCATGTAACCCAACCCTATATAGAGAACAACAAATGATTTTTTTATATATATGTGTTTGATTTCAATTTAATTAAATCAAATCTCTTATTCATTTGGTCTATTTTTGACACATTTAAACAAACAAATATATACATATACACACATCACTTTTTACATATATACATATACAATACATATAAACAATGATAAATTGGTGCGGTATATTTTGATAGCCCAATTTTTTACATAGGATGCTCGCTCCTAGTATATAGCCTCAGCATTCCTTGGATAGTAAGCACCTCCAGTCCTATTTACAAAGAGTGTATCAGATCATATTAATTTTTAGATCCGTTCAATATCCTTTTTACTCTTTGTGAAACCGATTGTTTCATTTATAATTGTCAGTATTTTGGCTGGGGTCTTCTCTCAAACAAAGGTGTCGACGCGTTTCAGCCCCCTAATTTTGGGCCTCATCAGGACTTGGGCTATTGTAATGATCCGTATCTAATCGGAATCCTCGGGCTTTCCTATAAACATTCTTATATGTAGCGCCCCTTTAAACCCAGAGTTGTGGCGTCCCAGCGTCTCGGAAGTCTTTTCTGACGGTCTTCTTCTTTTCTAGATTTGCTACGTGCAGAGCGGGGCAGCTATCCCTGTCTCTCTTTCTTGTCCGACGCCATTCTGACTGACCGGAGCCTGAAGTTGCCGGTCACGTGATACATCCAGACGTGAGTCCCTTGCTCACTTTGCCACTGGATTCAAGCAAGCCGGGCTGAAGACGGCTGGAATGTCAGAAACCAGTTCTCGGAAGCTTGTTTCCGATCCAGGGAAGGCATGGCTTGGCAATTCGGGCTGGACTGTTCCCATGAGGGACAGGGTCAAGACTGATTTGCATATGGCTGGGTGTGAACCGGAGTGGCAAAGTGAGCTAAAGAACGATGATGGATTCAACCCAGATCCGTGACTGGGGGTGAGTTTCTGAAAAGTGTCAGTGCTCTGTCCATCATCTCCTTGTGTTTACTTTGACCTCCAGATTACAAACATCGCTGCGCCTCCCCCAACACAGCTGAATCACTCAGAATAACTTCTCATGCTGTTGCCAAGTTGTTTGTGGTTTTATAACAGTCAGTGGCAGCAGCGGGTGAGAGAGAGGTGGGAAGGCAAGGAAGGAGCTGATAGGTTGTTAAAAACAGCACCTGTAACACCGGAGTGAGGTGAAGGAGACTCTGCTGTCTGCATGACCTTAGTGCAGGCAGGTCCTAACGATCCTCTGAAAAATGGTGCCCTGGGCCTTGGCATAGCTTGCCCATGCCAGAAGACACCCCTGCCCCAACCCACACATGTGACTGGAGGAGTTGGTGAGAAGTTGTAGACATTTCATGAGGGGTCCAGTCAGCAATAAATAAAGTCTGGTGGCCAGGCACTGGGTTGCTGAGAAGGCGGGGGGTCATCCATCTAATGGTGAAAGTTACATTTTGCAGCCGGAGTCAACATGACCCTCCGCCACTGAGCTCTCTTAGAGAGCGGTATGGCGTGCGATGCAGAAAAAAATACAGTTCTCCTGTCTGCTACATCTGTGTTGTAGGTGTAATTTTTTCCAAAAGTTGGTCCCATGTGTCACCGGGAGAGGCTTTCTGAATGCTATTGTTGGGTAAAGCTTGATATGGTGCCAATATATGGCACTGCTATAGTCCGTTCTTCTATATTTGTCTCATCAATTGAGGGATGTTCTTATTCTTCAGCTTTTTGGTGTGGCGCTGAGAAGAAACATCAGCTCATCTGCAATTCAAAAAAGTTTTACAATACTGAAGACTGAAAATAACAATTACTCGAAGTTCTCCTGCCCGGTGTGTTCTTCTCAAGGGGAGCAAAATGACCTTGGTACAATTTTGTGCTGTGTTTTTCCTTAAGTAATATACTTCTTGTACTCAGTTGAATATCACAATAACATATAAAACGAATTCCAATAAATTAACAAAATTATGGTCATGTGGTTCGTGGATGAAACAAGAGGCTCTTGTAAGTAATACATGAGGAATAAGGCCGGTACGATTCCTCTTCTCCATTGACGTAAACAGGAGCGAACCAATCATGGGTTAGTGTACATTCTCAATGCCCAGTAGAACTAAAATGACCTAATCATTACAATGCAGTCGATTGCGGCAGCTGTCGAATAATAATGCAATCTGATGTGACAGTTCAGGAAGACATAAAAACATTACAGGCCGCCAAAAGGGCTGATGTACTCTCAGTTAGTGTACCTGAGGTTGTCGGGTGGTCCTCCTTTTGATGTTCGGCCGCATCTGGGTGGCACACATATCATTGCTTCTGAGGGCAGAGGGGATACTCTCTTCTTGTCTCCTTCCTGTGTTTTCTGTTTCCCAACCAGTCATCTGCCTCCCTCCGGTCATTATCTCCGCCACCTCACCCTCTGTCTTCTTTGCTACTTATGACTGCTGCACATTGCTTCTTCCTCGGTGTGTTCTGCTGTTTAGTGGTGGGCTAGGGGTTGCGGCCCTTACTCGCCCAGACACTCCTGCCTCTCCAGAACCTGCATCACCTCCTCCATGTGCTCCTTGGGATGGGAGGATACTCCCTGTCCAATTGTTGCTGTACACATGCTTTAGTCCTGTCCAATTGTTGCTGTACACATGCTTTAGTAATGGGGATGCAGCTCTTGCCGAAAATCAAACAAGGGACCCAGCACACTCCACCACCCTCTGATGCACCCATGTGGGGTTCTCTCTCTGTTCTTTGTGCAGGGTTTGTCTGTCATTATATTGTTAACTCTTGTGTGCCGCTGACAGTCACATGGTGGCGGTTATCAGACGAGGCTGGGCTGATGAGAATCTGATTTAATAGTGTTAGCCCCTGCAGCAGCTAAACGTTATTCATATTTATGACTGATTATGCATTTTATGGTCTGAGCACACCATGTCATACGCTCCCCATAATTTAGCAGGGTTAAGGAGCAGCGAGTGCCTATGTGGGATGGGTGGTTCAGGGGGTGCTATAATGCATGACTAATGCATTTTAGTTCTGTGATGCGGACACCAGCACTAAAATGCGTTAGTCTAACCACTGATGTGTGTTACTTAGCAGCACTGTTCCTCCATTATGTCCAATCTAGCTTATAAGAATGCAGCAATACACAAATCTGTCTGGGGGGATTCGTCTACCTCCTCTCCTTATGTTTCTCCAGCCCTGGGTCTCGCAATATTGAAACCAGAGTCTACCATGTATTGTATGCTTCACAGGCATACATAAACCCAGCACACACATAACATAAACGCACTGCACAGCATTACACACCAAACTGATGTAGGCCAAGGGTAAATTAAGCACAAAGCAGTGGAACTTTAAATGAGTGTGCTTATAGGCCTCACTCCGGTGAGACATGTTAAAGAGGACCTGTTCACGCCTACTGACCACTACACTGTATGCTGCCCCCACTGTGCTCGTGCTGCTTAACTCGTGGTAAACATGGTGCCACCACTATGAGGTTAGCACTTTGGGGGCCCCTACCTGTGCAAAAAACCCGCAAACCGTGAGGCAGGCCCATGTGATCGTACACACACATGCTCCATGGTTGCCTATAACAAGATACATCGGCATTAGAAATCCAAGCAGCATTACACTTGGAGCACTGGGGGCAGGGGTGCACATCAATCACCATGTGATGCAAGGGACTTTTCCATCCCAACAAGTATATATAGAAAGTGTAGATTGGACGTTAAAAATGGAGTTGACATCATTATCTTGAATGTGGAATCAATGCAAGTGAAGCAAACTGAATATACTATGGATTATTGGTAGCCTCAATTGAGGTAACAATGGTGTGCAACAACGAATAAAAAGCATGGCTTAGGAGCAAAACGACAAAGTGATGTGCTTGAGTCCATCATATCACTTGGTATTTGTGTATTTGTTTGTGAATGACATATTTTCCTTAAGGTATCTTTTTGGGGTTTACATAGTTTTTAATAGTGTTCACAGAAATTATTTCACAGAGGGTGCCTGACTCGCAGTAGTGGTTCATTTGTTCTCGGAATTCAAAAGGTTAACAACCGCTGCTATAGAACATGATATAATAGCTGAAAACAGCACTTTGACTGAGAAAAAGCTGAATAGAATGTTGATAGCATGTTTAGGATATGATGCTCATTGTGCATTTCAGCGCGTATATTGTTTACACTTGCAATTTCAGTGGATTTCTCGTGTTTTTGCGCCTATTCACATGTATGTGTCATCATTAATTATTCTGGCTGAAACCAGCGAGTTTGAGGGAAATGTATTGATCTACCTATTGGCAATTGCCATATCAAAACGTAAGAACATTTACTTTATTGTAAAATGTCTTCCTTAGAAGAAGCCATAGCATTATCAAGAGAAGTTTAATGTTCTAGGTTGGTTCAAAGCTTGCTTAAGAGGAATGAATCTTCAGGGGGGTTCATGTTAATGTGGCAGTTGGGTTGAGGAGGTGAAAAGATTTAAATACTATTGAGTCTAGATACTGGGTACTATTAATAATTTTGGTCAAAATCACATTTGGCCGCTTTTACATCTTGACTGGCATACATTAATTGCTATATATAACATAGGAAGTCAGGTATTTTTTAAAAGATTTGTAGACTTGCAAATATTATAATACTGGTTCATAGTATCCAAGATACGGTTAAGGATATACATGTGGGATTAAATCGTGTAGTGCTTACGGAAAGCATGTCTGAAATAGGACACAACAAAAGGGGACGCATATTTTAGCCGCAAGAGGTGTGCGGGACTCCCCCCGCCCCCGGGACCACAAAATCGGGCTTGGGCTCCCGCGTTGCGGCACATATTTTAGCCATTCGAGAACTTCTGCACCTACCTGTACTTGGATGCCTGGATTTCCCTGTTGCCCCCTGCTGACTCCGGGGATCTGCTGTCTGTTGTGGGGTGATTGCTGCCACTCTAAGCCGCCACCTCTCCTATTCTGCGGATCGCGCGGTGCCCTGGACTTTGTTTCCCAGACGGTTCACCGTGGTCTCGGGAGAGGTGTGCAGGACTTCCCCCGCCCCCGGGACTAAAAAATCAGGCTTGGGCTCCCGCGGTGCGGGTCGCATATTTTAGCCACTCGAGAACTTCTGCACCTACCTGGACTTGGATGCCCGGATTCCCTGTTGCCCCCTGCTGACTCCGGGGCTCTGCTGGCTGTTGTGGGGGGATTGCTGCCACTCTAAGCCGCCGCCTCTCCAATTCCGCGGATCGCGTGGTGCCCTGGACTCTGTTTCCCTGAGGGCACCGCGGTCTCGCGAGAGATGTGCGGGACTCCCCCCGCCCTCAGGACTACAAAAGCGGGCTTGGGCTCCCAATGCACAGGACGCCCGCGGCCTCGCCCGGGCAAAGCCCGGGCCAAGGGCGGGCCCATCCTTGCCCGTCAGTGTCTGTCAGAGGCTGGGCCGGGCCTACCCTCTTGGCTCTACATTCTTGCATCTCAGTATTATGACTGTGTATGTCATAGATTAACGTCCCGTTGTGGTGTTTATAGTGGCTAATGTAAAAATGGCCACCGGTTTTGCTCTGAGATATCCTATTTATTTCGCCTAGTGCCTATGGGCAAAAGGAAGCTACCAAGCCCGAAGGCCTCTATGGCTGCTGGGTCAGTAGCCCAATCCCAGCAAACTTTATTAAACTATCTTACAGGGGCAGTAGGGGAAATCGAAAAGCAGATTTTGTCAGTCGAAGAGTCAATAGAACTAGGCTCATCTAGGCTGAGCTTGGACATTGTACCCCTAACTGAGTCTCCCACATTAGAACATGTCTTTGCCAAATAGAGGTGCACATAATGGGTGCGTTCAGACCAGCTCAGAGAAGGTTATATCTATCGATTGTGATTCTCCCACTCAACCACCACAAAAAAAGTCTAAAAACCCTTCCCCTTTGGAGTCCCATATCACCAAGAGAGTTGTAGTAAATGCACAAGTAGTGCCATTGGCACCTAAACCACCAAAAAATACATCAAAAGCAAAGGGACGGGGGGGGAGGTTCTAAAAGCCATATTAAGGGAGCAACTATTTTACATGATAACCAAGATGCACCGAGTGACATTAAAAATCTGTATAATTTGGTTGAGAGACTGGATTTATACTTGAGAGTTTGGTTAGATCAACTAGCTTCCAGACTCACCACCATTGAGGAACTCATTACTAGCAATTCTGCTCAGGGGGGGCTTGTACACATCGTCCCAGCCATCCAGGGAACCAGAAACACGATGGGTAGTCAATTATCAGGGCCAGGAAACATAACACCAATAATCCTTTCCACTGATCTAGAAAAGGGAAACAATAATACAGAGAATCAAGTGACAAAGAACACCTCTAGTGATCAGAGATCCAAACAACGCCAACTCCATAACAGATCAGAGAAAGGGGGCGATACTGAGAATAAAGGTCAGATAGATACTTTGGGTTTTAGACCTTTGATAAACTCTCAGCCGACCCATCCAACTATCGCTCAAACTAAATCATTTTCTACTTCTTATCAGCAGGCGTGCGACCTCTATTTAGATCTCTCACCTGCTGCTACTCCGTATGTTATGTTTTTGGCTAATGTCCCAAAAAAAGAAGACACAGAGGCTGAATCTTGGGCCTCTCTGAGAAACAAGTCATTACATTGGCTAGGTAGAAGGGTAGGCTTTACTAAGCAACTGTTCGCAGAATTTAAGATGGTATGACAAGTTCAAGTAGATTAAAGTGGCTCGTCATGCTGACGGGTTGCAGAACAGTTCCAAACCCCAGCCTCTCCTTCTTTAGAAGATGGTGCTCCCTCTATGTCCCAGAATGCAGCAGCACTGATACTATAAGAAGCAACACCCAAGGGAGGCTATTAATTAACTGAAGCACCGGAAATAAAAGGAGCTTTTGTAACGCCATCACTTTGAGTAGCAAGCCTTTGAAGGAGAGGTTTATACCTCAAAACGTGTCAGGCAAGCAACCATAACATTGAGGCAAGTGAATTACAAGTACCGGATGGTAGACAAGTCATTGCGTGATCCTCTAAATGCATGGGAACATTGTTGGACATAAAATGCGCACAGCCGCCCTGCCGTGGGGGGAGCACCATCTTCTAAAGAAGGAGAGGCAGGGGTTTGGAACTGTTCTGCAACCCATCAGCATGACGAGCCACATTAATCTACTTGCACCAATCCTACTATAGGAAATGAACTAACTCTGAAACACGAATGCTGGCGATTGTAGACCCACTTAGGGAATATGGAAATGCTCGAGGAACGAAATGTCCCAGAATTCAGCAGCGCTTATACTATCAAAACCGACGCCCAAGGGAGGGCTATTAATTAACTGAAGTCCCGGAAATAAAAGGAGCTTTTGTAACACCATCACTTTCAGTAGCAAGCCTTTGAAGAGGAGGTTTATACCTCAAAACGCATCAGGCAAGCAACCATAACATTGAGGCAAGTGGATTACAAGTACCGGATGGTAGGCGAGTCATTGAGTGATCCTCTAAATGCATGGGCACATTGTTGAACATAAAATACGCACAGCCGCCCTGCCGTTGGGGGAGTACCATTATCTAAAGAAGGAGAGGCTGTGGTTTGGAACTGTTTCGCAACCTGTCAGCATGACGAGCCACATTAATCTACTTGCACCAATCCTACTATAGGAAATGAACTAACTATGAAACACGAATGCTGGTGATTGTAAACCCACTTAGGGAATATGGAAATGCTCGAGGAACTAAATGTCCCAGAATGCAGCAGAGCTCATACTATAAGAGGCGACGCCCAAGGGAGGGCTATTAATTAACTGAAGCACCGGAAATAAAAGGAGCTTTTGTAACACCATCACTTTGAGTAGCAAGCTTTTGAAGAAGAGGTTTATACCTCGAAATGTGTCAGGCAAGCAACCATAACATTGAGGCAAGTAGATTACAAGTACCGGATGGTAGGCGAGTCATTGAGTGATCCTCTAAATGTAAGGGCACATTGTTGGACATATATATATATATATATATATATATATATATATATATATATATATATATATATTTTCTAAAATGCTTAATTTCGTGAAAAAAGTCAAGCTGAAGCCCAAATCCTTATAGCGTGGGATTTTATTCCAACAAAATTGTCAAAAACCACCCGACGCGTTTCGGTGCAGCCGCACCTTAGTCACGGGTAAATCAGGTTTGTTGGTGCATCCATTATCAAGTGTTTAAACATAAACATAAAGGTAGGACTACCAGTCCCAATACTGCTGTATTAACATAAACAACGGCGGACATCTTTAAATGAACATCAAAATTCATCTGAATAATAAAATAGTCCATGTGGCTATTTCGTAACATGATGCATAATAACCCATTATCACAGCAAAAACGCTTTTCTACCATTGATATAATGCCTTTCAATAATTGTTGTTGTGCATATCAAAAAAACGTTTATGCCCATGTGGGCACCCCTACAATTCCACCCCAGTGGGCATACTGGCTTTTTACAGGTCATAAATCAATTATGCCCCAGTGGGCAATTTACTGCAATGGAAGGGGATCTTCACTGTTGGTCCTGATGGGTTAGGCGTGCTTTAGGCATTTCAAAAGTTACTAAACCATATATTCTAAATACAGAACATTTGGTGTATTTCATCGAGTCGCCGTTGTCTTTATGTTCCAGTAGTGTGCAAACTACACTGTCTCCTACAAAAAATAATAAAATGCGAAATCACCACAGTGTTCGTGCAAAATTAAAAACCAATGCTTCACTTCATAAGCAGAATCATAATACATCTTCACAGTGTCATACGTATACTCCTCTCTCTTCTCTTACCCCAAATGTACTGCCATCTCTTCATCCTTGTTAAGACCATTGGGTTGTACTGTGTTATACCTGATTATAAATCTGGACTCAAGTTCGCGTAACTGTCTAACCCTATCTCCACCTCTTTCTGAAATTGGAACCCTGTCCAGGGCACAGAATGGCAGTTGGCCAACATCCTTGTTGTGATAATCTTTAAAGTGTTTGGCAATGGGATAGTTCTTATCTTCATTAGTGATGGCCCTGGCATGCTCCAGGATTCTTTTTTTGACCTGGTGTATCGTCCTCCCAATGTACACTAATGGGCATGGACACAATAAAGCATACACACAGTGATCCGACTTGCATGTCAGATGTTTCTGTATTGTGTATGGTTTCTGAGTGTTGGATAGCTGTAACTCCTTTCTATTTACACTATTCTTACACTCTTTGCATGCCCGACATGTAAAGAAACCCTTTATTGCCATCTCATCAGTTTTATCTTTGAGAGTATTGCTACATAACAGATCCTTTAAAGCTGTGCACTTTCTAAACGTGATCTGTGGATGATTCCCGACGAAGCTCTTCAGTGTTGGGTCCAAATTTTCAAACTTCTCCTCAATTGCCATGACTGATTGCTGTAAGTTGTAATGAACCTCATGGGTTCTCTGTCCTCTGGAATTATTACCTTTGGATGTAACAGCTCAGTCCTATCAATTGTTCTTGCCTTCAAGCAGGCTTGTTCTACCACTTTATCAGAGTATCCTCTCTCTTTAAAGCGTTTTTTCATGCTCAACATTTCATTCTCAAAATCCCTGTCTGTATCGCAGTTACGTTTGGCCCTTAGTAATTCGCCAAATGGGATGCTAACAATCAGTTTCTGTGGGTGGCAACTAGCCGCGTGTAGTAGGCTGTTGCCTGCAGTGGGCTTGCGGAACAATTTACTTCTTAGTTTGGCCCCCTCAGCGGCAAAATTTGTGAATTCACATTCCGCGAATTCATGGATTTCCCAGCGAAATCGCATAAAAATCCACAAATTCGCGAATTTTCCTGCGAAATCGCGGATTTTTTTGCGATTTACCCTGGAGTACTTTTTAGTAAGTGCTCCCTTATTGGGTAAATGTATAGTGCTTTTACTACACTGCAGCTGCATAAAAGGGCCAGAAGATGTGTCTCCAGTGACCATGTGTGCCTGCAGGCACTGGCACACATGGTCACTGGAGACACATCTTCTGGCCCTTTACGCAGCTACAGTGTAGTAAAAGCACTATGGGGCATATTTACAAGCCGCTTGCGCCTCTTTTGCGCCGCAGTTGCGTCACTTTTGTGATGCATCGGCAGCACAAATGATGCGCCATGGTGCTGGGTATGAACAACGTGACGCATCTGAGAGATGCGTCACGTTGTAAAGCTCTGCCCCATCAGGAGGGGTTCCGGCGCAGGGGAGGGTGTTCCTACACAGTAACGACTCCTAAAAGTGGCTGAGTGAAATCCACAAGATTTAGGCCACGAGGCGCCAGGAAGCACTTACAGGCTTACAGCAGCAGGTGCCCAAGTTGAAGTTAATTTCTTTGTAACCCTTTTGTAAAAGGTTACACAAAATTAGCTTCAACTTTTGCACTTGCTGCTGTAACCCTGTAAGTGCTTGGCTGAAAATTCGTCCCCGCTGATTTGCGGATTTTACCACGATTTCGTGAGATTCGCGGATCGCGGAAAATCCGCAAATTCTGCGAGCGGAACAAATTTTCAGCCCATGTTTACTCAGCATATACCACAAAATCTAAAAATTCTACTGACCTTTTGTCTATAGTACATGTCAGTTTCAGATTACACTCATTTACAATAATGTCGTCCATAAACTGTGTAGCATCCTCTCTACTGCCTTTTCAGACACAGAACACGTCATCTATGTACCGAGCCCAGAGGACCACGTTCTGGGAAAAGGCCAAGATGTTAATAGCCGCCTGCTCGTCCCACCAGCCCAGGAACAGACCCGCGTAACTGGGGGCGAAGCAGGTTCCCATCACGGTCCCCCGGGCCTGGCAATAGATGACGTGATTGAACAGGAAGTAGTTGTTGGTAAGGCAAGTCTGCATCATGCTAAGTAGCATCTTATTGTGAGTTGCGTATTTCTCTTCACGTTGTTTCAAAAAGTGTTGATTTGCGGCCAATCCTAAGTTATGAGGTATACATGTATAAAGGCTGTTGACATCCAGTGTCAACAACCACATGTCCTCCTCCCACTGAATAGGTGCAATTATTTTCAGAAAATCCCTTGTATCTTGTAGATACAATGGTAATTTCTGAACATATGGTCGAATGAAGTGATCGATGTATCTAGATGTGTTTTCGTATGTGCTACCCATGGACGAAACAATTGGTTGTCCTGGGGGATTGGATGCATTTTTGTGGCGCTTCGGCAGTAAATATATACCGGTAGTTTTGGGTGATCACATTTTAGGAATTTCAACCCATCATCTGATATTAATCCCTCTTGTTTCCAGTCCAACACACATATATATATATATGCCCTAAATAAACAACTTTTCCGGTACCTGGTGGTGTGGCTCGTCATCCTTTTCCTGATCGAGAGGAGTCCGTGGATATATATATATATATATATATATATATATATATATTATATATATATATATATATATATATATATATATATATATATATATATATATATATGTATATGTATGTATATATATATATATATATATATATATATATATATATATATATATATATATATATATATATATATATATATATATATATATATATATAACTCCAACCACTTCCACCAAAGCCTCGGCGGCGAAGAAGGAGAAGCGAACCACTTCTTGTAGGCAAGATGTTATTTATTCAACCTTATCAGCAGCGAACGACAGATGACGCGTTTTGGGCTCAGACGCCCTTGATCACATACAGGCTGTAACAGGTTGTAGCAATTTAAATGTTATGCCCTTCCTACTCAGGTCACGTGGTCGGCAAGTTGGCCATAGACATAACAAACAGACTAGGCGACTTGTCCTCTGGGCTCGATTTATCAACTGTTGCATGCTTTCAAAAACATTTGATGTGTTACCCATTTAAAAACAATATTGATCCTTTTGTTTACATTAATCTTAAAAGGAAACAATTATTATTGCTAAATATCGTAATCAAAAATTAGATTGCTTCATTATTTACAATCCATTTCATAGAAAGTCTGTTTGCCATATGTATATTACTGGATTATTTGCTTTTCATAACTGCATAAATGCAAACAACTACTTGCTTCAATCGTGACACTGATTAAAAAGAATGTGCAAAAATAGAGCATAGCAGCAATACTTATTATTTCCCCTTTAAACTCCTATGTGCAAGAAATTTGTGTGGAATAAAATGATTTCAAAATAAAAATACATTTTTAAACCAAAGAAAAGGCCAGGACAAGAAAGAAAGAAATAGGCAGTGACATCAGATATTAGAATCAGTTTTGAAACCAAGAAACATGTCCAAGATTTCTACATCTTCTACACTAATAGTACACAACCCCCTATACTTTTTCCTGACCATAGTGTGAATTGGTAAGGTAAGAAATCGACAACTGTCGTATATTATCTATCTGAAGCTCCAAATCTTCTTACCTGAACCCAAGATTAAAAACCTACTCAATGTAGGATCTTTGCAGTTAGATCAACAATTCATTCTAGAATACATATTAAACCTTACGATGTAAATTAGAACAATCAGAATAATAAGTTAAAGACACGTGTACATATCTTCAGTATTGTTACGTCCATTTGGACATTTACTATCGAAGTTAAGAATAAACTTAGTTTCTAGTCTTCTAAGTAAAGCCTCTCTGTTGCCTCCTCTGCGCGGTTTTGGGACGGAGGATACCACATAATATTGCAAACAGGATAGGTTGTTTCCATGCATCTGTTTGAAGTGGCGTGCCACAGGATAATTAGGGTCGCTATGTAAAATTGCACGTAAGTGCTGTAAGATTCTCTCATGTACCTGTAGCTTGGTGCTACCGATATAATTTAAACCGCAGGTACACGTGAGAACATAGACTGGTAATTCAGTCTTACAATTGTAGTTACCCATTATTTTATGTGGTGTAGAACAGAATGGAGTCTGATATTCTGTTTTGTTTACCCCAAATCTACACGCACGGCATGTGGAACATTTATAGAAACCAGATTTGGGTTTAAGCCAATTAGGTTTAGTTCTTATTTCAGGGCTAGTTGGGTCTAACACAGCTCCCATGTTCCTGGCTCTGCTGAAAGTGATAGTGGGGCTAGAAGGTAAACTCATTCTTAGAACGGGATCAGTTAATACTATTGCCCAGTTTTTGTTAACAATAGATCTGATCTTTCGTTCATTTTCACTGTATGCTGTTATCAGTCTTGGACATTGATTAAAATCGTCCGTCTCAGAAGTGGCTGATGATTCAGAAGGGTCATTGAGGACAACCTGTTCCTCTCTTGGAGATGGTAGTAGACTAGCTCTCGATCTAAGAGCTGTTTTAGCAAGTGCTGTTGTCAGTATCTTATCAGAGTAACCTCTTGCTTTCATACGCTGTATGGATTCTGCAGCACAAGCATTGTATTCAATGTCAGTGCTACATATCCTTTTGAGGTGTAACAACTCCCCATAAGGGATACTGGCAACAAGGTGCCTAGGATGAGCACTAGAGGCGTGAAGTGTAACATTACCCGCAGTGGGCTTCCGAAACAAGGTACTTTCTACTCTTCCATCTATCATGTATAGCTTAACATCCAGAAACTCTATACTGGATTCATCAATGTGGTAGGTAAAGTGGAGATTTAAATTGTTCACATTTATGTTGTCTATGAACTCCACTGCTTTTTCTTTGCTTCCCTGCCATACGATGAAAATATCATCAATATACCTAAGGAAGTATTTGATGTTGGTGTCAAAGGCAGAAGAATAGTCCTTTTTGAGGACCTGCTCCTCCCACCAGCCAACGTGCAAGCACGCATAGCTGGGGGAGAAGCAGGCTCCCATTGCCACGCCCCTTAGTTGCTTAAACAACTCCCTTCCGAACAGAAAGAAATTTTTATCAAGGCACCAGCTCATTAGATTGATTAAGGCCTTATTGTGCTGATAAAACTCGCACGGTCTTTGGTCCAAAAAGAATTTTACTTTTTTCAGCCCTGCCTGGTGGTCAATGCTGGTATATAAAGACTCAATGTCTAATGTGATGAGATACATCTCTTCTGACCATTGTATATTTTTCACTTTGCTAAGGAAATCTCCAGTATCCTTGATGTAACTGGGCAGGGTTTTAACAGAATTCTGTAGGAAAAAATCTACATATTGGCCAACCTGTTCCGCTACACTCCCTATAGCTGAAATAATAGGTCTGCCAGGAACGGGAGAAACACATTTATGCACTTTTGGTATTAAATAAAGAACCGGCACAATTGGGTTTTCATTATGCATAAATTTAAATTCATCATTCGATATTAAACCATCTCTACGCAATTGCATCAACAATTTCTTGAGAGAATCAATGCCAATGTTATACTTTTTGGTGTTGGACGGCTCATAACAGTCAGTATTGTTAAGTTGACGTTTTGCCTCTTTGATATACTCATCTCGGGGCCAGATTACTAAGTTGCCGCCCTTATCTGATTTTTTAATGATGATTTCATTGTTCTCACCCAACTTTTTCATCAATTTGGCATAGTCTCTTTTCTTTTGCTCAATATGTTTTTTCCTTTTCGTTCTTTTGGACTGTACTTGTTTATTCAGTTTTTTGATGTCTTCCACCACACAATCATGAAAGGTGTCCAAAGCGTCTCTGGGCATCATGGGAATGTATTTAGATTTTTACTTAAAGGGGCTGATCCCAGCTCCTTTTTGTAGCAGATTGATGTTCCTGATTCTGGCCTGAGTGGAAGGATCACAGCTAATATCATCAGTTTCTGCTTCGCCAGTATTCAAATCATGTAGGTCCAAGAAAGTTGGTATATCTGCCGCCTTAATACCCAAGCTTTCTACATGATTATCCTTGTCAAGCTGTTGCTCCTCATTTTTGTCTTTACTATTTTTCAAGGCAAAATGTTTTTTTAATTTAAGTTTTCTGACGAACCTGAAGACGTCAATTCTAGTGGAGCTGTAATTAAATGTTTGGCCAGGACAGAAATTGAGACCCAGTGACAACAATACTTTTTCCGCATTGGACAGAGGCACATTGGACAGATTGATAATAGTTTTATCTAAATCTACTTTCTCCGTGTCCAATTGCTTTTCTTTTTGTTTGTGCCTTTTTCGTCTTTCTTTTCTTCGTTTGTTTTTTCTTGTGTTTTTTGCTGTTTCTTGTCCTTCCTCGGTCTCAAAGAACGTAGTCTCTCTGCCACTAAAAAATTCAATTCTTCACCCATGTCAAGTACAGTTGCTGGTGTTTGCCTTTCCCCACTTTCAATGCTGGATTCGCTTGAAACAGATACCGAATCGAAACTGGAGTTTTCTGCAGCTGCTCCTTCCGTTGCAGCTGATTTGTGTGCATTTGCCTCCACATTATCTTTCTCTTTTTGTTCCCCAAATTTCTTTCGGTTCTCATTGTTATATTTGCGGGCGAATGTAAAAATGTGTCCGTTGTTATAGTCGGATTCATCTCGGGAAAACTTATGGGCTTTGCAATGTTTGATTTTTTCCTCATGTTTACGTAGCCTTTCGTCTATGGCAATTCTAGAATTCTTAATAAGTTCGACCTTTGCAGATTTCTTTAGTTCTTACTCTATATTCTCGATTTTCTTTAGAATTTCCAAACGGTCGATAGCTGCGTATTTAATAAGGATGCGGACTGAGGTCATGGAAGCCTCTAAGTTATTCTGTGGCCATTCTTTCAGCATTGACGGGTTGGGGTTGTCGAAGCTGGGAGCCAGAAGGATACGGAGACCCCTCGGGACCCGGCCTACCTCTACATATTTGGATAATGAGCGATGTTCCCACCATTTTGTTATCTCAAGGCGCATGTACTTTTCCAGATTCTTAAGTAGCGTTTTCTCATTCTCATCAGCCACTGAGGGCGTACTAGTGATAGTTATAGTATTAGAAGTTATTGTAGATCTTTTGCAAAATAGTTCTTCCGCTGCTGCTTTGCGCTGGCGTACAGCCTCGTCTGTCATGCTGTCTGATAAGTACTACGGTAGTAGTGTGGTCTGAATGTTAACTTGACACACTAGAAATGCCTGTTATCTCCCCACCTCTGCCACAATGCCGTTGTCACTCACCGGGTACTGTGTCTGCTTCAACTTTGAACCAGTCCGATTTTACTTGTTGGCCAGTATCCCTTGATATCTCGTGACATGCGGCGGCTAGAGGGGGCTGCTGCCAATGTTTCACCACGAACTTCCAACGAACTCGACTTATTGGCGGCAGCCGCTTCCGGGTGAGAGGGTTCACAAAACAGAAGAAAGTCGAACTTCCGTAAATTTCCAATCAAAGACAAAACTCCAACCACTTCCACCAAAGCCTCGGCGGCGAAGAAGGAGAAGCGAACCACTTCTTTGTAGGCAAGATGTTATTTATTCAACCTTATCAGCAGCGAACGACAGTTGACGCGTTTCGGGCTCAGACGCCCTTGATCACATACAGGCTGTAACAGGTTGTAGCCATTTAAATGTTATGCCCTTCCTACTCAGGTCACGTGGTCGGCAAGTTGGCCATAGACATAACAAACAGACTAGGCGACTTGTCCTCTGGGCTCGATTTATCAACTGTTGCATGCTTTCAATAACATTTGATGTGTTACCCATTTAAAAACGATATTGATCCTTTTGTTTACATTAATCTTAAAAGGAAACAATTATTATTGCTAAATATCGTAATCAAAAATTCGATTGCTTCATTATTTACAATCCATTTCATAGAAAGTCTGTTTGCCATATATATATTCAATGGTGCTAAAAGGAATTTCAACAAATTAGAGTGGGATATGATAAATGATCTCCGGGATGACGAGAGAATTGTCATCAAACCCAGTGATAAAGAGGGAAACATTGTGCTACTCAACAAACAGCAATATGAGGATGAGGCCTTCTGTCAATTGAAGAAACCTGAACACTATGCTCCAATAAAAAAGAGAACAATATGTTGAGAGCATAACAAGATTTCATTCATTAATTGCTGATTGGAAAGATAAGGGCATCCTGGATCCAAAGGATTGGGCAAATCTGAAGAACGAACATCCACAATTGGCCACATTTTATCACTTGCCAAAAGTGCATAAAAGCAAGATCTGGCCACCCGGGAGACCAATAGTATCAGCAATAGACAGCCTACTGGAGAAAACTTCGGTATATATAGATACCTTTATAGCACCATTGGTAAAGGATCTGAGTTCCTATCTGAGGGACACACAGGACTTTCTGAGAACCATACAAGGTGTGATGTGGGAAGAGGACTTACTATTGATCACATTAGACATCACAAGCCTCTACACATCTATTAGACACAATGATGGCATTGAACTTTTTCTTGCAAAGAAGGGAATTGAAATACAGGACACACAACCACATGATTGTTGCATTAACAGAATTCTGCTTGAAAAATAATATTTTTCTGTTCTCAGGCCAGCTATACTTACAACTACAGGGGACCGCGATGGGCACGTGCTTCGCCCCCAGCTACGCAAATTTATTTGTGGGCTGGTGGGAGGAGCACGTGGCCTGGGCGGGGCCAAATGAGAAGTGGGTGGAAAAAATCTCTCTGTGGACCCGCTACATTGATGATCTTTTCATTGTGTGGCGGGGATCGCAGGATGAGGCTGAACAATACATTAGAAGCCTCAATGAGAATAATCTCAATTTGAGATTTACAAGCAACATAAGCAAAGAGGAGGTCTTCTATCTAGACTTAAGGGTCTACATACAGGATAGTAAAATACAAACATCCCTGTATAGGAAGCCGACCGCCGGCAATACGATCTTGCATGCCGGAAGCTGCCACCCCCGGTCTGTAGTAAATAACATACCGCTGGGGGAGTTCCTACGCATCAAGCGGAACTGCTCCACAGAACAAGAATATACAAAGGCCAAAAAAGAGTCCAGAGAAAGATTTGAGAAAAGAGGCTATTTCAGAGGGGTCTTAGATGAGGCAGAGAGAAGGAGTGATGCACGCCCAAGGGAGGAACTTCTGATAGATAAAGTGAAAACAGGAGATACGTCATTGAGATTGATAACTAACTTTAATGACAAATCATCAGAGGTATTCCAAATCCTACGCAGGAATTGGAATATACTCAAATCTGATGGCATAGTGGGGAAATCACTATCTGACTATCCACTTGTAACATATCGCAGAAGTCACTCATTGAAAGACCATCTAGTGAATAGCCACTATGAGAGTAAGAAGAAGAAGAAGGCCCTTGCATTGGGTTTTTACCCATGCATGAAATGCAAAGCCTGCAGAAATTCCCACAAAGTGAAAGAGTATGAGGTACCGGGAAGGGGTCAAAAGAAACAAATCTCCAAACTGTTAAACTGTAATTCAGAGTTTACGGTTTATTGCCTGATATGCCCATGTGGAAAGAAATATGTGGGTAGTACCATAAAACAGACTAAGTTGAGGGTACTCGAGCATATGAGGGCCATCAACTTGAAAGATCAGGCGTAGCCAGTAGCTCGCCACTATGAAAAAGAACACCAAAGCAATAACAACTTGCTATCCTTTTTCATACTAGATCAGCTGGTGAGGACAGAAAGAGGAGGAGACTGGGTTAGGAAGTTAAGAACGTTGGAGTCTCGCTACATCATTATGTTGCAGACCAAGAACCCGATAGGCCTGAACAACGAAGAGGAGATGTGGGCACACCTATAGAAATAGGTACAACTATGCCATGAATTGTTAAGAACCCCCCGTACTGATCACTCACTTATGATTGATTTTCAGAAATTATGACACTGCATGCTGTCCCCCACCATCCCATGAAAAGGTATCCCTCTAGGACAATGGAGTCAATGATCAGCCCATCCAGGGCAGAATAAAAATTAGGATACCCTGAGGCACATTGTTTGAATTGTTTTCTGACGCATTCTGAATTAAGAATGCGTGAGAAAGCCCATTCAGGGCTGGATAGAAGAGACAATATCCCATTACTAGGCAAGGTAATATAGGCAAACATACAGTATTGTATTGTAGCATTGTAGCATACTTGTATAGCGCAACCTGTCACCACCAAGGGCATCCTGGCGCTTTTGACCCATGATCAAGCGAAAACAGTAGCTCAACCTATCCTGGGAAAAAGGTGAGTTTTCAAAGCCTTTCTAAAGGCTAAAAGATCTTCAAGGCTTCTCAAGGATATTGGCAGAGAGTTCCAGAGTTTGGCCGCCGCTACTCTGAACGAGCGTCCGCCCATCCTCACTCTCTGGAAGCGCGGAACTACCAGTAGCCTGGACGACGAGGAGCGTAAAGCTCGAGATGGACAATACCAGGCAAACATTCGCCACAAAGGAATTGGGCCCAGGCCATGAATAGCCCTGAACACGATAAATGCTGCTTTGTAGCGCACCCGCAGATGGACCGGCAGCCAATGAAGATCACGCAGCGCTGCCGTAGAAGAGCTATGGTAGGGGCGAGAGAGGGCGAGTTTGGCAGCAATGTTCTGCACCCTTTGCAGCTTGCCCAGAAGTGTTACCGGGGCCTCCAGAAGCAGTGCGTTACAATAGTCAAGTCGACTTAGGATGGTACAACGCACTACTTCTGGTCTGGCTTGCTCAGGGAGGAGGGGTAGAACCTTACGCAGCATACGAATCAACATCATACATGTGGAGGTGGTCTTGTTTACATGTAGATCCAGCTGCAGGTTAGGCCCAAAAATAACGCCCAGATTGCGCGCAGATTGTGCGGCTGACACCGTCTCTGAAAAGGACGGAGGCCAAAAGTCAGCAGGAAGATCTCGAGGAACTCGATCGGTGGAGCAGTGCAAGACCTCTGTCTTGGTTGCGTTGAACTGTAACGAGTTCAAACGGAGCCATTCCGCTGTCGCCTGCATGCAAAAAGTCTCCAATGTGACTGCATCCTGTCCCTCCAGAGAAAAGACCAGCTGGGTATCATCCGCATAGTTGAATGCGGAGATACCAAAAGATTTAATGAGCTGGACTAGAGGGTGGAGGTAGATATTAAAGAGTATGGGGCTGATGGCTGAGCCCTGGGGTACACCTTGTCCCACTCTCCGCTCCTCTGAACTGAAGGGGGGTAGCGAAACCCGTTGCTGACGGCAGTCCAAGTAGGAGATTAACCAATCCCTAGCCCTGTCTTTGACCCCGCATTCTTCCAGCCTAGAGATCAAGGTGGGATGGCTGACCGTGTCGAACGCGGCCGACATGTCGAGCAGCACCAGAAATGCTGCCCGCCCACTGTCGACTCGCGCCCGCAGATTGTCTAGCACGGTCACCAGCGCAGATTTCGTCCCATGCGCTGGGCGAAAGCCAAATTGCATCCCATCCAACCAGGTGTTCCCTTCTAAAAAGCCGGACAGAGTGCGGGTGACCAATTTCTCCATGATTTTGACTGGAAAAGGGAGCAGGGAAATTGGCCGGTAGTTAGATAAGCACGCAGGGTCGAGCGTAGGTTTTTTTAACAGCGGAGATACCACTGCCTTCTTCCAGCAACTCGGTACAATACCTGTCTCAAATGACTGGCAGCAGATGGCATGCAAGGGCTGGAAGAGATCCTCTTGAAACACCTTCCATAGTTTTGGAGGAAGAGGATCCAGAGGCGAGCCAGATGAAATCGTAAGGGCTAAGTCTCCAAACTCCTTCAGAGAGGGAAGGGGAAAGCTACTCAGCTGGGGTCGACTGGCTTCACTCGCCGGAGCTCCCAAGCTGAGAGCCGGATCCAAGGAAGAAGGAGAGGGACTACTCTGCTGGGGTCGACTGGCCACAGACGCCGGAGCTCCCAAGCAGAAAGCCTGATCCAGAAAGGAAGGGGGGGAGCTACTCAGCTGGGGTCGACTGGCTTCACTCGCCGGAGCTCCCAAGCAGAGAGCCGGGACCGGAGAAGAAGGAGTGAGACTGCTCGACTGGGGTCGACTGGCCACAATCGCCGGAGCTCCCAGACAGATAGCCGGATCCGGAGAGGAAAGGAAAGAGCTACTCAACTGGGGTCGACTGGCGACAATCGCCGGAACTCCCAAGCAGAGAGCCGGATCCGGGACAGGAGAGAAAAAACTACTCGGCTGGGGTCGACTGGCCACAATCGCCGGAGCTCCCAAGCCGAGGGCCTGATCCAAGAGAGGTGAAGGAGACCTACTCAGCTAGGGTCGACTGGCTTCCGTCGCCGGAGCTCCCAGGTTGGAGGGCTGCTCGTCTAGTCGAAGTCGACTAGAGGGCATGGCCGGAGCTTCCTGACAGAGGTGAGTGACCCTCTGCAGGGGTCGACTGGCCACCTCCTCCGGAGCTCCCTCTTCAGTGGTGGAATTCCGTGGATCCTGCAGACCTGTTAAAATTTTACGGATTTTTTCCTCAAAGGCGTCCGCAAGTGAATCACAAAGAGCTTGCGATGAAGGGACTGCACTAGCCACACACGTGGGGTGGGCAAGGTCCTTAACGTTTTTAAAGAGGGCCTGTGCCTTGTTTGGGGCCTGATTCAAAGTAAATTCAAGAAAGGTCGCTTTCGCCGTCTTGATTTGAGCTTTGTATTTTTGCATGGCAGACCTAAATGCAATTTTCTCAGAGTCTAGGTACTGTTTCCTCCAGACCCTTTCTGCGCGTTTACAGTCAAGTTTAAGCTGGCGTAGTTCACTCGTGTACCAAGGGCTAGTAGACATGGAGAACGATCAATACTAATAAATAGTCTCATAAAAATGCAATCGATAGAAATTAAAGAAAACGCGCTGGATACAATAATGCAACTCTAGATAATGAGGTCAAATCCTTAGCAGAATACTAGATTGTAAATGGTGATATAACCATTCAAAGATGGCTGCCAAATGCGAATGAATTTGTGTGCCTCTTTTATGTTTATTATTTTAACATGTGATGTTTTGAATGTTAACTTTATTTAAACGCAAAAAATGGCTCTGTTATCGAGCACTGACGAAAGCGGCAACGCCGAAACGCGTTTGCTTGTTGACTGTGTGTGCACGCAGGAAATAAACTAAAAAACGGAGACCGAGAAACTGGGCTGGAGTGTCCTTATTTGCGGAGCAGTTCACAGATGGAAACTGTGTGTTGGTAATATATATATATATATATATATATATATAGTCTCACAAGTTGTCCTGTCGCAGCGGGAGCACTGGTCAGTAGGTGCCAGCGATGGGACCAGGACAGTGTCCCAATTTCGTGCAATACCAAGAAATCGCTGCACACACCTTGATGATTACGCAGTTTCTTTATTTTCAAACGTGACAAACACCCTACGCGTTTCGAACCGTAGTTCCTGTTCACGGTAGCTTAGGTGATTAGTCCCTTCATTATTTCTACACATTCAGCCTGTAGGCACACCCTCTGTTTAACTAGGGCATGCTGGGACTTGTAGTTTAAGTTAATGTTATTGCCAATTCAATTATACATTACAAGGTCGTGGGTTTTTGCAACATTAGGGCATTTATTTATGTTACTGCATGTGAAAAGCGTGTCCGCAGTTAACAAGGACAATATCGCTTTGGTGACGCTCGTGAATACACGTGCGTATATAATCAACTCACTATTTACCTGAGGGTTGATTGCGATGCGTAACTGTATGGACTGAGGTCCTTTTGACATTAGAGGGCTGAGTGCCCTACGTCCCCAATGTGTGCAGCTGCCCACGACATTTTATTACTTTGTCAATGGTTGGCAGTCCTGTATAACCAAAGATAACTCAGTTTTCGTGACTGTTATTAGCAAGGTTATTATAGCATTGGTTCTAAGAACACATTACTGTGATTATTAATTAAGAGTTTATGCCTTGTGCAGGATAGTCTGTTACTTGGTCCTCATAGATGAACATAAAGTTCTTCATCGCCGTTGAGGCCAGTAGGCTGTTTCGTTTTGAACCTCATGATTAACTTGGATTCAAGTCGTCTTAGTCTTTGTATGCGATTGCCTCCTCTCTCATGCTGTGGTACACTTGCAAGTCCAAAATATCTTACATCTAACCAAGTTTTGTTTTCATGATTTGCTAGATGTTTTGCAATTGCATAGGAGTGGTCGCTGTTCTGGATGGCTCATATATGTTGCAGTATTCGTGTTTTTACCGAGCATGTCGTGCTTCCAATGTATGATTTTCCACAGTAACATTGGATCATATATACAACAAATGACGATTCGCAGTTAATGTTGGTTCTAATTACAAAGTTTTTGCCAGCAGCGTCTTTTAGGTTTTTGATGTTCCGTCCCATCTTGCATACTTTGCAGCTTGCACATTTGTTAAATCCATGTTTCCTTATATCAAGCCAAGACTCTGGTTTTTTCATTTCAAAATGACTTTGAGTTAGTTGGTCCGCGAGATTCGGTGCCCTTCTGTAGGAGATTAGAGGATAATCTCCTATGGTTGTTCCAATATCTGGATCTTGCGAAGTACGTGCCAGAATTTCATCATGGCTTTTTGTATCTTGTAGCTTTCTTTACTGAAAGTCATTATCATCCTGGGTTGATCCTCTTTCTTATTTTCTGTGATTTCTTCTGTGGCATTGGTCACGATGCTTTGTTTGTTGATGAGGGTGTCTTCTCTTGATTTGCATCTTGCTTTTGTTTCACATGCGTTGAGATCTGTGGTTTTATAGCCCCTCTGTTTGAAGCGTTCTTTCGTTTCCTTGAATTTCTTTTCCATTTCGACCTCCTCAGAGCAATTTCTTTTCATTCGCAGGAGCTCGCCGTACTGAATGCTTTTTTTCAATTTTTGGGGTGAAAGCTCAGGCCGTGGAGAAGACTGTTAGTCGCTGTTTCTTTCCTTTGGACAGTGGTTTGGATTTTTCCGTCTGCTATGTACACCTTTGTGTCCAGGAAGACTATTTCCTTCGCACTGATAGTATATGTGAATTTCAACCCAAAAGAGTTCTCATTGAGGATGTTGAAGAATGTCAGGAATTCTGCTTCAGTGCCCTTCCATAAAAGGAAGAGATCGTCGATGAAATGTAGCCAAAGGGCCACTTTGGCCATGTGATGGTCGTTTCCCTCTCTCCAAGCCACGCCCTTCTCCCACCATCCCATGGTGAGATTGGTGTAGCTTGGAGAAAAAGAAACTCCCATTGCTGTGCCACAGCATTGTTTGTAGATGGTTTTGTTGAATAGGAATATGTTGTTATACAAACACAGTGAGATCATCTCCATGATCATTTTCGAATGTTCTCTCTGGGTAATGGGTTGTTGATCAAGAAAATATTTGATCGCTGTTAGTCCAATGTCATGGTTTATCGATGTATACAACGATATCACATTGATGGTCACTAACAAGTAGTCTGCTTGCCATTCTGTTTCCATTAAAGTTCGTAGGAAATCGCCTGTGTCTTTTATGTAAGAACTTAATGTAGGTACTAGCGGAGCTATGAAGTAATCCACATAACTGGATACGTTCTCGTTTTCACATGCAGTAACATAAATAAATGCCCTAATGTTGCAAAAACCCACGACCTTGTAATGTATAATTGAATTGGCAATAACATTAACTTAAACTACAAGTCCCAGCATGCCCTAGTTAAACAGAGGGTGTGCCTACAGGCTGAATGTGTAGAAATAATGAAGGGACTAATCACCTAAGCTACAGTGAACAGGAACTATGGTTGAAACGCGTAGGGTGTTTGTCACGTTTGAAAATAAAGAAACTGCGTAATCATCAAGGTGTGTGCAGCGATTTCTTGGTATTGCATATATATATATATATATATATATATATATATATATATATATATATATATATATATATATATATATATTTATATATATATATATATATATATTATATATATATATATATATATATATATATATATATATATATATATATATATATATATTCACTGAAAAAACCATAGGTTATAGACCATATATAGTTAGGAATTAGTATTCACAAAACCTTGAAAATTCACTGAAAAAACACCATGGGTTATAGACCATATATAGTAAGGAATTAGCATTTACCAAACCTTATTTTACTCACACAAAACCATTGAAATTTCATATATAGTTAGTTGCACTAACTATATATCGCGCACCCGCAATCCACTGCTGATCATGTCACATATTACATCATTCATGCCATGATCAGTGACATCACTGATGACATCACTGATGACATCACCGATGACATCTCAAATGACATCACTGATGACATCACTGATGACAACATCCAGTGACTGTATGTTTCTGAAATTTCAAAATATGTCTTACATATTGAAGAATGAGTGGATGTATAAGTGTCTGGATGAAGGATTTAGTAGGTGCATGACTGACTGTATGAGTGAGTGATTAAATGTGTCTCACTGAGTGCATGGGTTAGTGTCTAAACTGTCTTAATTTGTGCATCATTATGTCTGTTGTTCTGTAAACTGCTGCATGTGTTGATCAATAGCTTTATGATTAAGTATATGGGTTATTGATTGGTTGCCCAAGTATTTGTATGGGAGACTGAGTGTGTGTGTGGGTGGCTGGGAGGTGTATGACTCTGTGCATAGATGTGTGAGCAGTTGATTCACTAGATGTATGGGTTCAAAAGTGCATGTGGAAACAGCTGTATGGGCGGTTGACTGTGTGCATGAGTGTATTGGTGAGTGAATGGATATCTCAGTGCTACATGTCAAAGTAAGTACATATGTAAAACACAGTACATGTGAGAGTTGACATATATAAATAACTGTGCATAAGAGCCAGTGAATTTGTGAGTGGCTGTATGGATCATTGTGAACTTGTATCAGGGATTGTATAAGAGAGTAAATATGTGTTAGTATATGTTTGAATAAGTAAGGTGTGTATAACTGTATAGTTGAGGAAATGGAAGTGTGATTGATTCTTTGCATGACTGACTAGGTGTGTGAGTAACTCCATGGATGAGTGACAGTCTGTGAGTGTCTATTTACTCTGAGTGTATCTAAGATTATATTAGAGTCTGAAGAGGTTCACCGTATTATCACATGAATGATGTCATCAGTGATGTGATCAGTAATGTCAAATGAGATGTCATCAGTGATGTCATCAGTGATGTCATTTGAGATGTCATCAGTGATGTCATCAGTGATGTCATCAGTGATGTCACTGATCATGTCATGAATTATGTAATATGTGACATGATCAGCAGTGGATTGCAGGTGCGCGATATATAGTTAGTGCAACTAACTATATATGAAATTTCAATGGCTTTATGTGAGTAAAATAAGGTTTTGTAAATGCTAATTCCTAACTATATATGGTCTATAACCCATGGTTTTTTCAGTGAATTTTCAAGGTTTTGTGAATGCTAATTCCTAACTATATATGGGCTATAACCTATGTTTTGTTCAGTGAATTTCAATGTTTTTTTAATAGCAAATATCAAAAGCTTTAAAATGTCAAGTACGTGGTAGGTAAAAACATTTTCGTGTTTATGCACGCTGATGTGCTTTGAACGCTGCCCCCCCCTCCTCTTTTCTTTTAGGAGTATTCTCTCTTTGCAGATAGTGAAGGGTGGGTAACGCAGGCCTTTGCCCCCGTTGTAATCCGTTGTGCCTGCTTCCCTCTCCATTTAATTGATTGTTATCCTAGCATTTATTGTTTTGGAATTGGTTCTCTTTGCTTCATTCTCTATTTACAAACAAGCACAGAGTCGCAATACTCTGTTTAGTCTTTGCAGATAGTGAAAAATCGTTAAAAAAACAAAAGGAATCAAGCAAAATCAGTAGGCCACTAATGGGATCTTTTTTTGACCTCGCTGAAATAGAAACATTATGAACAACCCCTCATGAGAAATACGAAACTAGTGAGAGGAACTGAGCTCAACGCCATGAAGGCTGCAAGACAGCTCGGCTCCGCCGCCCACCCCACCCAAAATAACGACAAACCCTATGCAAATATTATAAATATATACAACACACCAGCAAAGTAACAGGGTAAAACGTTTTATTAAATAACTATTTACATGGCAGCCTGCTGCAACATCGATCCAAACAAGCCTTTGTATTTGGGGCTCAAAATCAACAAGTAACAGGGTAAAACGTTTTATTAAATATCTATTTACATGGCAGCCTGCTGCAACATCGATCCAAACAAGCCTTTGTGTTTGTGGCTCAAAATCAACCATCAATAGTAAGATTTTCATAGGTGAGTGTAGGTTCATGGTTTTCAATCCACAGACTAAAAGCCTGGAGTGGGAGTGAAAGAACAATAACTAGGTAAGAAGGAAGGCAGAGGTTGTGGGAAGGACTCTGGATATGGTATGTTGCTTGGTCCCTGAGATGCTTCGATGTCACTGCCTTGCACAAATGGCATAAGTCCTGGATGTTGGGTGCCATAGTTGAGGGTTACGAGCAGCGCTTGTAACACTGTCTGAAGCTTATTTGCACCTGCTGCAGCTTCACTATTCTCAAAGTAAGTGGGGGCTGTTTGTGGACCTGACTGCATTGGAAAACAATGTGATGCGGTGCCTCCCTGAACCGCTTGACGGAGGCCCCAAGATAATTGCGCCTGCTCCACACCTTGTCCCACAATCCGTTTGACCTGAAGACACGTCCTGCGGTGCCCTGGTCCGACCATCACATATTCCTGCGCCAGGAGACGGCGTGGGGTGCACTAGAAGGGAGAGGCGGCGCGAACGAGCCTCCCCCACCTCCCCAGGTGGAGGTTTCTCAGCTACACCCCAGCGCTTCACTCGACCAGATGACTTGCGCCCGCTCTTGTGACACAGTGCCTCGCTCGGCCAGCTGAATTGCGCCTGCTCTTGCTATTACAATGTCTCATCCGCCATCCAACGGAATTGCACCCAATCTTGCGGTACAGCGACAGGCGGCTGCTACGGAGCTCACGAAATGGCGGTCGGCTCCACAGACTTGGGCCTGGCCTGCAAGGAAGGCTCTGGGCAACCGTGGAACTCGGACGCTTGACTGCTAGGGCATGGGCCCCATTCCCAAAAGAGTCCCCTCAGCCTTGAAGATTCTACAACAGTCACCGGGACCCCCGACTCCCGTAGACTTCCGGTGGGGAGCGACTGCCATGATTGCTCGCGGAATGGCCACGACGTAGCCACGAGATGGTGGTGCTCTCATGCTGATGCCAGCTTCAGTCTGAAACATCCAGAAACACTGTAGACTACCAATTCGATCAGTTCCGGTGGAGCCCCAACGTGACCCGGTAGAGAAGAACTTGCCCTCCCCTCTTTGACTGATGGTTCTTGTTGCCTGTCCCTTCTGTTGTCATTTAACAGAACTTTTTGGACTATTGAAAGGGGTTGTGTTCCGACCGCTGGTTGGTGGAGACATTTTGACTATATTCTGGACCTGCGTTGTCGCGTAATGCGTCATATGACGCGCCGCGTTAGCGCACCCGGAAGTGCTCCGGCGCGCGAGGCGCAGCTTCCCGGAAGCGATCCAGGGCACGGCGCGCTGCACGTAATGTAAGCATAACAGCTCATGTGACTTGTTAATAAAACTTTTCATTGGTTCATTTTACTTTTGTTTTTCTAATGATGGAAGGCTTGGTCATATGACCTAAAAAGAACACTTTTCATTGGTTTCGAACATTTTTTTTCCCCAAATGATGAAAGCCCCACCTTTTTTTTTCTCACTCTGACTTGTAAAGCAAAGGACCCAGATGCATTTACAGTTTATCACTAACAATGTTCCAGGCTAATGTACTTTCCCGGGAAATTTACAACTGTCCTGCAAGTAAAATATTCCTATTTCGAGAAAAAGGGCGTTTCTTCGTCCCAAGAGGGAGCCGTTGAACAAAAGAGGCTCGACCTGCTGTCTTAGTCGCTGATAGGCATGAATATCGGATTCTTATCGATCACTTTATGTTGCAGGAGTGGAAAACACAACAGCCCTTGACTATTTATCTTTACTGCTTTCCTGCGTATTATACCTTTTAACCTTCATGTAATCGGGCTGCTTTTTTTCACTTGCCTTTTACTGATTCGAAAACAGTGGCTATTATTCAAAACTTTACCAATCTAGGTACTACTACCATGTTTTGTTTTAAAAACCTTTATTGTGAAAATGTCAGTATACAAATACGGGCCTATAACCACGTGGGCCGGCCACGGAGCAAACTGTAATCGTATATGATGAGGGGACATTTACACTGTAGAAGAACGTAACGGGCGGGCCATTAGGTTGCAAGAACTAAGGTGTCTAACAGTTGCGGAATCGGTGGACGTACATTTTATAATTAAAGTACGACAGGGCCAGTTACAATAAAATTATCTAGATATACATTTGCGGGCAAGTACCATGGGTGACGTTAATTCGAACTTTCAATAGTACAGTAATCAATAACACATCAGAACTTAATATCAATAGGGATGTCCAAATGTTCAATCAGTACTCGTCCCCGCCCGCCATGTGCTTCAAAACTGCATACGTATCTCGTGATATCAAGGTTGGGCAACCAGTACACAACAAGGAGTTACGAGTCCCATTTATACCGGCGCCATTTTGGGAGAGGCCGGGCAGGTCCAGGATATAGTCAAAATGTCTCCACCAACCAGCGGTCGGACCAGAACCCCTTTCGGCAGTCCAAAAAGGTTCCGTTAAATGACAACAGAAGAGATAGGCAACAAGAACAATCAGTCAAAAGAGGGGACGCTTTCGGGAATTGGGCCCATGCCCTAGCAGGCAAGCGTCCGAGTTCCAAGGTGTCCCAGGGCCATTTTAGTGGACCAGGCCCAAATCCAAAGAGCCGTCCACCATTTTGAGAGTCCTGTTGCAGCCACCTATCGCTGCACCGCAAGAGTGGACGCAATTCAGCTGGATGGTGGGCGCGACGCTGTAGCCGCAAGAGCGGGCGCAACTCAGCTGGATGGCGGGTGAGGCACTGTGCCGCAAGAGCGGGCGGAACTCAGCTGGATAGCGAGAGAAATGCCAAGGGGCGCCCCACTGCAGCTGAGGAGCCTCCACCTGGGGAGGCGGGAGAGGCGCGTTCGCGCCACCTCCCCCCCCCGGGGCACCCCACGCCGTCTTTCGGCCCAGCATTGTAGGATGGCCACACCAGTGCGGCAACTTGCTGTACACCACCTCGGTGCCATCCGGATCTCGGCGCGTTGTGCTGCCTTCGGCCTACTGTAGCAGCAAGTGCGGGCGCAACTCAGCTGGACAGCGAGTGAAACGCTAAGGGGCGCCCCACTGCAGATGAGGTGCCTCCACCTGGGGAGGCGGGAGAGGCCCATTCGCGCCGCCTCCCCCCCCCCCCCGGGCACCCCACGCCGTCTTTCAGCGCAGCATTGTAGGATGGCCACACCAGTACAACTTGCTGGACACCACCTCGGTGCCATCCGGATCTCTGCGCGTTGTGCTGCCTTCGGCCTATTCGCACATCGGTCCGCTACTGACGCCGCCTCACAGGCCAACGGATTTTGTAGGCTTTTTATAGCCCAAAGCCGCATAACAGGTCATGTGACTTGTTTATAAAACTTTTCATTGGTTCATTTTACTTTTGGTTTCCTAATGATGGAAGGCTTGATCATATGACCTAAAAATAACACTTTTCATTGGATTGAAATTTTTTTTTTCCCAAATGATGAAAGCCCCACCTTTTTGTTTCTCACTCGGCAGTCCAAAAAGGTTCTGTTAGATGACAACCGTGGGGACAGGCAACAAGAACCATCAGTCAAAAGAGGGGAGGGCAAGTTCTTCCCTACCGGGTCACGTTGCGGCTCCACCGGAAGTCATCGAATTGGTAGTCTACAGTGTTTCTGGATGTTTCAGACTGAAGCTGGCGTCAGCATGAGAGCACCACCATCTTGTGGCTCCGTCGTGGCCATTCCGCAAGCAATCATGGCAGCCGCTCCCCACCGGAAGCCTGCGGGAGTCGGGGGCCCCAATGACTTTTGTAGAATCTTCAAGGCTGAGGGGATGCTTTCGGGAATGGGGCCCAAGCCCTAGCAGGCAAATGTCCGAGTTCAAATGTGTCCCAGGGCCATTTTAGTGGACCAGGCCCAAATCCAAAGAGCCGGCCGCCATTTTAAGAGTCCTGTGGCAGTCGCCTATCGCTGCACCGCAAGAGTGGGCGCAATTCAACTGGATGGTGGGCGAGACGCTGTAGCCGCAAGAGCGGGTGCAACTCAGCTGAATGGCGGATGAGGCACAGTGCCGCAAGAGCAGGCGCAATTCAGCTGAATGGCGACTGAAATGCTAAGGGGCGCCCCACTGCAGCAGAGGAGCCTCCACCTGGGGAGGCGGGGGAGCGCCGTTCGCGCCGCCCCCCCTCCCCCCGGGGCACCCCACGCCGTCTTTCGGCGCAGCATTATAGGATGGCCAGACCAGTGCGGCAACTTGCTGGACACCACCTGGGTGCCGTCCGGATCTCGGCGCGTTGTGCTGCCTTCGGTCTATTCGCACAACGGACTGCTACTGACGCCACCTCACTGGCCGACGGATTTTGCCGACTAAAAGACAGACCAAAGCAGCCCATTGTTGCTTTGAGATGGATGTTGCAGCAGGCTGCCATGTAAATAGTTGTTTAAAATGTTTTTTTTTAACGTGTTTACTTTGTTGGAGCGTTGTATATATTTATAAGTTATTAAAGTGTTATAATCCTACTACTTTGTTGGAGTGCTAAATATTTTTAATGTGACACATAATTGTGAAGACTTTGATGTACAAAAAGGCATCCCTGGAATCTTCCGCTTCGGGCTCGGTCCCACACACCCTTACAGTGAGAATCCCCTCCCCAATCACAATACAGGATCGTTATCAGATAGTAGGAACGCCTGTGGTGTGACGGATCTCATGGGGTGGGGGCCTTGATCTACTGTAACTCCTTTGAAGAGGGGTGATTCTTTACAGTTGGGGCCATAAACTACATCCGCAGGGCTAGGTGATAGCCTGGGACCGGCCTGGACAATCGGACACAGAGGAAGAGGAGTGTCAGAGGGTGCGGTAGTGAATAGGGTGAAAGGGAGGTGTCGGGCGGGCACAGGGTGTGATTCTCAGGGAAGAGCAGCGCAGATGGGGGGAGGTTTATGGCCCATGCATGAGAGAGAGAGCGGGGGTGACCAGTGCGTGGGGAAGATGCTTGCGAGGGTGGGGAGCCATGCTGTGGATCGGCGGCGTGCAGAGAGTGGGTCTGGTCAAGGCATCTAAAATGGCTGCCGTGCACGACAAAAGTGTGGCATTGGAAAAAAGGCAAGATGGCGCAGACAATGTTTATCAATACGGATTAATTTATAACAATTATTATTAACAATATATTTACTCGCAGTGACAAAATGGCGGTCATCACTTCCTGATTTCGTTCGAATCGAACGTTAACAGATGTCACGCAGCAAAAAAAAAAAATCCGCTCACGCGCAGCCGCTGGAAGACATGTATCAACATATATGAGCATCCTCAGCCAACCTCAGAAAACATAGGGGGTCAGAATACGTCTCCCGTACCCCCTTATACCCATTTCTCACATTGTTTTTCCTCCATCTTGTAATTTAATTAAAACGAAACACAAAATGGCAAATTCCCGTTTCGCTACCGGTTCGCGACCCGGTTAGCGAACCGGGAAGCGCTTCTACCGTGAAAAATCTAATTTTTTTTATTTGCCCCACAGGACCCTTTAATAACCCCAATATCATTCCTAGGGGGTCAAGAGGGGTCTACCTTGCCCCCTTTCATTAAATTCCCCGTTCGTTTTTCTCCTCCTCTTGTCTCTCGATCCTACTGAAAGACAAGATGGCGGCCGTTCCGGACTGTTTAGAATGTTGACAGACACCGGAGAGCCAATCAGCTTCGCTTCGCAAAGTTCCGTTACGCGAAAAGTACGCAAACCGGAGCGCTACCCGGGACGCTGTCACAGATATATCTGTTTTTTAAAACGGTAATTTCTCAAAATCCACTGGAGCACATATATTGAGACCTAGCAAAGGCACATCGGGCTAACAGTCCCTACAATTTTGCCAAGTTTCGTGCAAATCCATTCAGCCGTTCGAGCTAAAAATGAGGCCAACCGCCCTATGGAAAAATGAATGGGAAAATCGCGTTTTGGGACCCCCCTTTTTTTCGGCCCCCCCTTGACGAAACCCCCCCAAATTTTTAGGGGCTGCTCAGAAACAGAATGTGCCATTTTCCTGAAAATTCCAGCCGATTCCATCCACAAACGCCAAAGTTATTAGACATAGAATTTTCAAAAGTCCCATAGAGAAAAAATCCTAACTATATATACCTACTGGCGACCGCCAGTAGGTAATATATATATATTTATATATATATATATATATATATATATTACCTACTGGCGGTCGCCAGTAGGTATATATAGTTAGGATTTTTTCCCTATGGGATTTCTGAAAATTCTATGTCTAATAACTTTGCCGTTTGTGGACGGAATTGGCTGAAATTTTCTGGAAAATGGCACATTTTGTTTCTGAGCAGCTCCTGGAAATTTGGGGGGGGTTTCGGCAAGGGGGGGCTGAGATAAAAGGGGGGTCCCAAAACGTGTTTTTCCCATGTTAATTTCCATAGGGCGGTTGGACTCACTTTTAGCTCGAACGGCTGAATGGATTTGCACGAAACTTGGCAAAATTATAGGGACTGTTAGCCCGATGTGCCTTTGCTAGGTCTCAATATATGTGCTTCAGTGGATTTTGAGAAATTAACGTTCAAAGTAAGATATATATCTGTAACAGCGCTCCGGGCAGCGATCCGGTTCGCGTACTTTTCGCGTAACGGAACTTTGCGATGCGAAGCTGATTGGTTCTCCGGTGTCTGTCAACATTCTAAACAGTCCGGAGCGGCCGCCGTCTTGTCTCTCGGTAGGATCGAGAGACAAGAGGAGGCCAAAACAAAGGGGGAAATTACCCTAAGGGGGCATAGTAGATCCTTGTTGACCCCCTAGGTTTTATGTGGAGGTTTTAAAAGGGCCCAGCAGGGTCAAAAAAAAAAATATTTTTTTTTTTTTGCGTGATGAGCGCCTAGTACGCAAACCGGAAAGCGTTCTGGGCAGCGTACTATAAGGATAATAGAATGATAGACTTTTCAAATACTGTATGTTAATTGTTTGTTGTTTTTGTTGTTTTTTTTTGTTTTCTTTATTTTTAAAGTTTTTTTTTTTATTTTGATTGTGTTTCATAATCCATCAAACTTTCTAACATTTCAGTGTCAGAAATTTCAAAATTGAATATAGGGTGTAACATGTTCTCATTTTGAAGCAGGTTATCCACTGCTTCAACACATTGCAGTAGTTCCTGGTCTCTACTTTGATCCATGAAATCATCAATTTTTTCTTGGCTGCTCTCCTCCAGTACAATTGAAAATTTAACTTGTTGCTCGCCTTCCATTTTGCCTGAAATTATGATTAAAAAAATATATATTAGTAGAGATAGGGCACTGTTGGGATTAATTTTAGATAGGCAGTTTTTATCAGTGAATTTTTCTTTTGGCAGTGTATAGTATCAGAGTGGAAATAGGACTATAAAAAAGTGTATGTGATTTAACCAAGACAAGCCTAACTCCATTCATAACTATAACAGAGAAGTCTATCTAAATACATAACTACTACAGAGGGATAGTATATATCTATCAGAAAAAGTCTACCATATTAAGTTATAGTGCACAATATACTTCAGTTTTAAAAATGACAACTTACCTTTAGAAACAAGTTGAAGTGTTTGGTAGCTATTCAAATGTGATGTACAACAAGAAGTAGCAGTCAAAATGGCTGTGTTTTCTTCTCTTCCTTTATATATATTCAGGTATATAACCAATCAAATGTCAGGTAATAAAAGTAGAAAATGAAAGTAACATTTTCATTGGTTGTCAATTCCAACACTTCAGATGTGTTTTGTGAAGTAATTTACCTCACGGTACTTAGAGAGGTCTACAGGCTAAATGGCTAAATGAAATTTCAATCAAATTTGTGAGAATGAAAGGGATTGTTATGTAGTATGAGCTAATCTATATTTGGTGAGAGTGTCTCTAGTCGTTTTTCTGTAAATTACTTTCCCACCTTTTTTTTGGACCGCTTCCCGGAAAGCGGTCCGGTCCGCGAACTAGGAGCGTAACGGGAGTCCACCATTTTGTGTTTCGGTCGAATTAAGGTATAAAATGGAGGGTAAATAATGTTCTGAATGGGTAGAAGGGGGCACGGTACAAGTATTTTGACCCCCTAGGTTTTCTGAGGGTGGCTGAGGAGGACCATATGTGCGAAGAAAAAACTTTTTTTTTTAAATTTTGCGCGGTTAGCTTCCAGTTCGCGTACCGGGTAGCGCTCTTTGAGCGTAGTTTGTTGAAAATTACAGAAAAAAGTTAGAAAAAAATAATAATTGTGAGTGATCAGATGAAGGGTAGCTCTGAGAAGAGCTTTTGGGTTTATGGTACATTTAGGTACTTATAAGTATGTACCAATGCACAGTCTTAAATTCAGAATGAAAATTCTGTTGCCCTCATCTGAGAAGTGAACTCCATCTCCTCTGTAGATATCTTGCATGTAGTAACGCAAGTTATTGTTGTACAAGGAGCCCATTCCATGGTCTCTCATGAAAGCTGAAACAGATTTGTTTACATGCTTCCTCGCTTTCTCAATTTGTGGACAAAATTGGTTGGACCACCTCCATTTCTGTCTTTGGCATATATTGGAATATACCAAGGCAGTTTGAGGAAAAAGTGCCATTAATTGCTCAAAGGTGTCCTTTAAAAGCATTTCCAGACCTACCCCAGTCAAAGTGCCCAAATCATTACCTCCACAGTGCACAATTAACAGGTCAGGTTTTGGCAAATGCATAAAGGTTTTCACCAATGGTATCAATTGGTGACATTTTAATCCTCTTTGGCCCAACCACTTAATTTCCACATCTTGTAAATTGAGGTTAGGTAAATTTCTGTTCTCAGCATACCTTTGAGCCCAGTGGATGTAACTATGTCCAACAATCCAGACCTTAAACATGGTGGGAGAAGGTTGTTCTGCAGTCAGATGAAGTGTGGTAATGAAAGGGCAGTTGAAACAGTAGGAGTTTGTAAAGAAAAAAAACTGTGGATTTCCAATGCTAATGATTCATTAGCAGTGATTGGTGCATTTCCATTTCTGAAAACAGAAAGTTAGGGTGCATGGATGTGTTCTTTGAAAGATGTAATTTGAATGGTCAAGGAAGAAACATTTAATGAAAGATTGCACTGGATACGCAGGTGCACTGAGAGTTCAGAGTTCAATTGAAACATTGTTGTGTGAATTTGCAAACATGAGAGGTCTTCCAGGAGGTGGTTGCTATGGAAAAAAGGCAGAGAGGGCAGAGGGGGGAAGGGTTTTGCTTTGAAAAAAGTGAGGGAAGAGTTATGATTGGCTAATATGAGAGATATGTGAAATGAATATCTGTATTTCTGTGCTTTCAATAGCTGCAGCCTCTGGAGTGCATCCTTTTTCTTCTGCTGAAGACAATTTGGTGTATTTCTGAGACTGTTTTCAAAACTCAAAAAGTATTTGCTAAGGTGAGAAAAGATTTATTTAATTTAGATAGAGAATAGTATGATTTAAGGAGAAAATGATGAAGAAAGCTGTGTTTTTAAAATGTGGTTTTGTCTCTAGTGATATACAAATAGATTTTGTTTCTTTGAGAAATTGTAATTGCATATTCGGTGTAGCATTCTGGCATGCAGTAACACAAGTTATTGTTGTACATGGAGCCCATTCCATGGTCTCTTATGTAAGCTGAAACAGATATGTTGTTTTTAAAAACGATTTTTGAAATCAATTACATTTCTGGATATGTACTGCTAGAGCTTCATAGGTTGTTTTGGGTCATATTTATAAGGCATTTGAGTGTCTTTGATGTTATTTTTTCCTTTTTAAATGTAAAGTGTTCCTCATGGGGCAAGTGTCTTCTAAATACGCTCCCACTTGCGCTTGGCAAATTTAGATTTTGATTATGGGAGTTACATAGCCATGTTAATAATGTCCAAACAATGGTGCTAGGGCATTCAAGAAAACGCTTTCATGTGTCTCAAGGACATTTTCAGTCATTTCCTCTTGAATACAGGTATACAATTGATTTATATGCTGTGTTTAAAAACGATTTTTGAAATCAATTACATTTCTGGATATGTACTGCTAGAGCTTCATAGGTTGTTTTGGGTCATATTTATAAGGCATTTGAGTGTCTTTGATGTTATGTTTTCCTTTTTAAATGGAAAGCGTTCCTCATGGGGCAAGTGTCTTGTAAATACGCTCCCACTTGCGCTTGGCAAATTTAGATTTTGATTATGGGAGTTACATAGCCATGTTAATAATGTCCCAAAAATGGTGCTAGGGCATTCCAGAAAACGCTTTCATGTGTCTCAAGGACATTTTCAGTCATTTCTTCTTGAATGCAGGTATACAATTGATTTATATGCTGTGTTTAAAAACGATTATTTGAAAACAATTACATTTCTGGATATGTACTGCTAGTGCTTCATAGGTTGTTTTGGGTCATATTTATAAGGCATTTGAGTGTCTATTATGTTATTTTACCCTTTTTAAATGGAAAGCGTACCTCATGGGGCAAGTTTCTTGTAAATACGCTCCCACTTGCGGTTGGCAAATTTAGATTTTCATTATGGGAGTTACATAGGCATGTTAATAATGTCCCAAAAATGGTGTAAGGGCATAATCAAAATCTAAATTTGCCAACCGCAGGTGGGAGCGTATTTACAAGAAACTTGCACCATGAAGAACGCTTTCCATTTAAAAAGGGTAAAATAACATAATAGACACTCAAATGCCTTATAAATATGACCCAAAACAACCTATGAAGCTCTAGCAGTACATATCCAGAAATGTAATTGATTTCAAATAATGACTTACTTCATTGGTAGGCCTTCACATGTATTATCTCCTTTGTTTTCTTCAGTGAAAATCTTATCTGCAACCATGTGTTGGCCTCACCTCAAATAAACAAAACAGGTGATGGACCGAATGTGGATCAATGACACACATTCACCCCAGTCCAAAGATCTGGGCCTAAACAAACCTTTAGATAGGCCACACCTTATCGTCATCCTGAATTAATCATTTAAAATATTAGGGAGTGATTTATGATTGTTGTATGCCTGTTTTGTACCATTGTGTGTCATTTTTGTGATGCAGTGCTGGTGCAAAAGATTTGCTATGTTAAATAATAAGTAGGGCATTAAGTTTTAGATGACTGTTATTCATTTACTGTTTGGTAATAGTGGTTAATAACATTTTTTATTATATTTTTCCACAGATTCAACTGCAGATCTTTTTTTAATTTGAAAAATGCCAACGAAAAATCGTATTAGAAAGGCTAGAAAACGTCAAAGACAGCAGGATGATGTTTTATTGCAGCAGTCCTCTTCCCCAAATACTTTTCAAAACACCAAGAAAGCTCCGGGTAAGAGCACAAAATCATTCTTAAGAAATATTTTTAGAAAAAAAAGTATTTATCCTAAAAATGTTTCAGTTCAGAAAAAGAAAAGCAATTTAAATGGAAAGGAAAGACCCATCAAAAATGTTACTGGTAGAGGAAGAGATAACTCTGTGCATGATAGTAGAAGGAAACAACAGTTTAGGGACATTCGAAATCGAATGTTCCGTAACAGGATAATAGTTAATTTATTAAAAAATATTAAGAAAAGCCAACAGAAAGCGGCATTTTATAAGAAGAAGAAAAATGTAGAGAACATTATTGATCATAATTTTGAAATTAAGCGAAAGTTGTTTATTTTGGTATTCAATAGAATTAGGAAACTAAGCAAGGTAATTTCTGATTTCAAAACAAAAAGTAGATGGAAGAGAGTAGTAAATCGTACTAACTTTTGTGAAGTTTTTTCTGGAGAATGGATGCATAGTTCAAGTTGTGAGGCATTTTTTAATGAGGAGAGTTATTTTCAGGATAATGATTTGGTGTTTGCAGTTGACACCAGTGGTCGAGCTTATGAAGTGAAGGATGGTTGTCCAGTTGAAAAAGAAAAACTTGTGACAACAGAGACAGAAGAGGCGCTAAGTGATGAGGTTTTAGGAAGACGTCCTAAGGGTCCTGTGTACATTTGGAAGTGTAGTTCTATTTGCAGTGCGCGACAGGTTTCCATCAATTTGCTTTGTGATTTTATACGGACATTTAATAAGAAAAGTTTGAAGCAGAAAATGAAGTTGTTGCAAGATTTAGATCCTTGCAGAGTGAGACAAATGACAGGTTTGCGTGGTCATTCACTGGCTTGTCTTTCCAGGAGAGTATGCCAGAGTGTTTTTCATCATTTCAGGATGCTAGCAGTGCATCATAATAAAGTGGGAAATTTAGTGAGAATGTTGTATTATGCTAAGAGTCCAGCAATTATGCTTAAACAATTATGTGCTGCTCTTTTGCATGGTTCTGAAATAGATGTGAAGAATATTTGTGAAGAAATTGAGTTTTGTTACTTTGGTAGTAGAGATGAGAATGTTCAAGCTGACCCAGAAGTAGAGGGTTATGTTGAAGATAATGTACAGGTTTCTAGTACAGATAATTTTCAGAAGGAAATTGCCACGTTTCAGATGAAATCAAGTGAGAGGCCTAATTTCACTTGTGTATGTTGTCGACGCACTTATTATAAGAATCAGACTAAGTTAGTGGATTTATATGCAAAAACTGAAAGGGAAAATAATAGTGAATGGAAGGATTTTGCCACATACTTGATGGTAGAAAATTGTTTTGATTTGGGAGTGGACCAACGTGTGTGTACTTATTGTTGTAATAAATTAAACCAAAACCAGATGCCTGCTAGGGCAGTTCATAATAATCTGGAATTGGTTGAGATTCCTTCAGAATTGAAGGATTTAAATACTTATGAATCTATTTTGATTCAAAGTATCCATCCCTTTCAGGCAATTGTAAGAATGGAGCCAAAGACAGGGAAGTTGCCTCCAACAGATTTACAGAGAGGATTAAAGGGAAGAGTTGTTTATTTGCCTCTAGATTTGAACAAAAACATTAACACAATTGGAGTAGAAAAAGTGGAAGAGGAACCTCTGGTTATCTTGGTTAATCGGGTTCCGACAAAGAATAAGAAAATATGGCAAGATTTAGTGGATGTTAGGAAAGTCAAAAAGGCAACTTTGTATTTGAAGAAAAATAATAAGTACTATAAGAATGTATATGTTGCAGAAGAGGAAGTAAGTGATGAAGAGGATAGCGATTTGTGTGCTGGCCAAATTGAGAAAGTAGAGGCCTCTAATAGTGAAGAAATATATGAACATTATAGTGTTCATCCTTTGCATTCCAAGGAAGTCATGGGGAATGCTATTGAGTTGTTTCAAATGAAACAAGCCAAAGGGAGTCCCATTTGTGTTTGGGAGGAAAGTTTGGAAGCTCGGTGTTTCCCACAGCTATTTCCCACAGGTCGAGGAGGAAGATATGATGAGCGACCTCATCAAATTCCTGCGTCTGAATACCGGACTTTACGATTGTATGCAGAAGATCCTAGGTTTCGTCAATGCATTCCCTATTTGTTTCATCTCCTGTTTGAAAGCGATCTGTCTGGACTGTCATATGCAGTGAACCACATCTTAAAAAGTGGTATACAGATGCGAAACATCTCGGCAAGTGATTTTATGCATAAAGTCAATGTCCAAGACAGTATTTTGGATTCTCACTTAATTAATCTCATGGCGTGTCAGCGTGGTACTAATGAGTACTGGTACCGTCGTCATGGTGATTTAAAATGTATGCTGAGGAACTTAGGAACTCCGACATGGTTCCTCACTCTGAGCTGTGCCGAGTATGGCTGGGAAGCCTTACTTGAATTTCTACGAGAGGCAAATGGAAATATTGAAAACATTGAATTCAAGACACCTGGAGAACTGTGTTCTTTGGATCCAGTGAATGTATGCAGGTACTTCAATCATAGATTTGAAGCTATGATGTCTTTCATCACAAATAAGAAGAATCCACCTTTTGGAGAGGTGTTGGATTTCTTCTGGAGAAAGGAGTACCAAGCAAGAGGTGCTCCTCATATACATATGTTGTTGTGGATCAAGGATGCACCTAAATTTGGAACAGATCCGGATGACTTAGTGATGAATTTCATAGAACAGTATTCTACGTGTGCTGTTCCAAACGCAACGGAGAAGAAAAGCCTAAGAGAACAAGTTCTACGTTTCCAAAGCCATCGTTGTGGAAAGTACTGTCGTCGTAAATTCAGAAACAAGGACACGTTCTACACCAAATGTCGTTTCAACTTTCCACGACCGGTGATTTCTAAAGGAAGAGTGAACAGTTTGATGTCTTCGCTGCGACATAATGTGACGAGGAAATCACCCAAAAATACATACAATTTGAAAAGGAACGAAGAGTCCAAGTACATCAACGACTACAACCCAGTGATTTTGTCCATGTGGAATGCTAACATGGATATACAGTTTGTGGCTGACAACTGTATGGCTGTGGCTCGGTATGTGACATCTTACATCACCAAAAAAGAAAAGACAGAACTGAAGGATATGTGGGAGGACATTTCCCATGAAAAGAGCCTCAGCAAGAAGTTGTACAGTTTCAGTCTGAAGATGTTGTCGCATCGAGAAATCGGAGCTTACGAATGTTCTGATCGATTGTCTTCAGCAAGTCTCTATGCCAAATCCAGGAGTATCGTTTGGGCGAGTCTTGGTCTTGCTGCAACGCGAAATCGAGTTCTAAAACCTGTCCGGGAAATTGAGTATTTGGCAGAAAAGGAACCAAACAGTACCGACATTTTGAAGACCAACATGTTGGATACATATTATCCAAATCGAAGCAGTCACCTTGAGAATGTTTGTCTATATGAGGTTCTACAAAATTATATATTCAAGAGGAACATCAAAGAAGATATTGAGAAAGGAGTGTATGCTGTAATTGGAAGTGAGGGATGCCTGGTCAAGCAAAGAAAATGCCAATTAGTAAACCATCGAAAATTGAGTGGCGAATCTCCAGAAAAAAAGGAGTTTTTCTATTTAGCACTTTTGCAACTTTTCAAGCCTTGGCGTGCAGAAGAGGAACTGCTTGGAGATTTCCTCTGTTACGAAGACTCTTTCACTGCTGCTAAGGAGACCATAGAATGTCCTGCTTTTCCCAAATATCAAGAAATGCTAACTTTGGAAATTGAGCAGGAAGCAACGATTGCAGCCGAGATTGCCAGAGACAGTTCTCAGGACAGTCAGAGTTCTGTTTCATTGAGTCAAGATCCACTTGGAGGACCTATTATCGAAAATGAAGCTGCCACTGCTATGAATGAAGTGGAAAGAGCCATGGCACATGCTCAGGAGGATTCAGTTAACTTAGAAGACTTGGAAAAACAACTCAACGTTGAGCAGAGGAAAATATATGATGAAGTTACCAAGCAAATTGAGCACGGATTAAGTCATGAGAAGAAAGAGTGCTCATGTACATCGTTGAAGCCTGTCCGACTGTACGTGAGTGGAGAAGCGGGAACTGGAAAAAGTTTCCTCATTAAAGCAATTTCTTGTTATTTGCAGGAAAGGACTGAGTCATCGCTGTCTTGTGTTGTCACCGCTCCTACTGGACTGGCAGCACATAACATTAAAGGTATTACTTTGCATCGTCTACTGATGCTGCCAGTGGAGCATGACAACAAATTACAATACCACAAGTTATCTGGGGATGCTTGCTGTGAAGTTTCAAGAGTCTTGAGGAAAATGAAACTACTTATCATTGACGAAGTAAGCATGGTTTCCAATGTCATGCTTGCCTTTGTGCATTTGAGAATGCAAGAAGTACTTAAAACTGAATATGATGTGTTATTTGGTGGCAAACACATCATTGTTTTCGGAGATCTTCTGCAGCTGACACCAGTAAAAGGTCAACCTGTGTTCAAAATACTCACGCATGAAGATACCAGGAAGTGCCTAGGGAGCATTGGCAATTGTAAGAATGGAGCCAAAGACAGGGAAGTTGCCTCCAACAGATTTACAGAGAGGATTAAAGGGAAGAGTTGTTTATTTGCCTCTAGATTTGAACAAAAACATTAACACAATTGGAGTAGAAAAAGTGGAAGAGGAACCTCTGGTTATCTTGGTTAATCGGGTTCCGACAAAGAATAAGAAAATATGGCAAGATTTAGTGGATGTTAGGAAAGTCAAAAAGGCAACTTTGTATTTGAAGAAAAATAATAAGTACTATAAGAATGTATATGTTGCAGAAGAGGAAGTAAGTGATGAAGAGGATAGCGATTTGTGTGCTGGCCAAATTGAGAAAGTAGAGGCCTCTAATAGTGAAGAAATATATGAACATTATAGTGTTCATCCTTTGCATTCCAAGGAAGTCATGGGGAATACTATTGAGTTGTTTCAAATGAAACAAGCCAAAGGGAGTCCCATTTGTGTTTGGGAGGAAAGTTTGGAAGCTCGGTGTTTCCCACAGCTATTTCCCACAGGTCGAGGAGGAAGATATGATGAGCGACCTCATCAAATTCCTGCGTCTGAATACCGGACTTTACGATTGTATGCAGAAGATCCTAGGTTTCGTCAATGCATTCCCTATTTGTTTCATCTCCTGTTTGAAAGCGATCTGTCTGGACTGTCATATGCAGTGAACCACATCTTAAAAAGTGGTATACAGATGCGAAACATCTCGGCAAGTGATTTTATGCATAAAGTCAATGTCCAAGACAGTATTTTGGATTCTCACTTAATTAATCTCATGGCGTGTCAGCGTGGTACTAATGAGTACTGGTACCGTCGTCATGGTGATTTAAAATGTATGCTGAGGAACTTAGGAACTCCGACATGGTTCCTCACTCTGAGCTGTGCCGAGTATGGCTGGGAAGCCTTACTTGAATTTCTACGAGAGGCAAATGGAAATATTGAAAACATTGAATTCAAGACACCTGGAGAACTGTGTTCTTTGGATCCAGTGAATGTATGCAGGTACTTCAATCATAGATTTGAAGCTATGATGTCTTTCATCACAAATAAGAAGAATCCACCTCTTGGAGAGGTGTTGGATTTCTTCTGGAGAAAGGAGTACCAAGCAAGAGGTGCTCCTCATATACATATGTTGTTGTGGATCAAGGATGCACCTAAATTTGGAACAGATCCGGATGACTTAGTGATGAATTTCATAGAACAGTATTCTACGTGTGCTGTTCCAAACGCAACGGAGAAGAAAAGCCTAAGAGAACAAGTTCTACGTTTCCAAAGCCATCGTTGTGGAAAGTACTGTCGTCGTAAATTCAGAAACAAGGACACGTTCTACACCAAATGTCGTTTCAACTTTCCACGACCGGTGATTTCTAAAGGAAGAGTGAACAGTTTGATGTCTTCGCTGCGACATAATGTGACGAGGAAATCACCCAAAAATACATACAATTTGAAAAGGAACGAAGAGTCCAAGTACATCAACGACTACAACCCAGTGATTTTGTCCATGTGGAATGCTAACATGGATATACAGTTTGTGGCTGACAACTGTATGGCTGTGGCTCGGTATGTGACATCTTACATCACCAAAAAAGAAAAGACAGAACTGAAGGATATGTGGGAGGACATTTCCCATGAAAAGAGCCTCAGCAAGAAGTTGTACAGTTTCAGTCTGAAGATGTTGTCGCATCGAGAAATCGGAGCTTACGAATGTTCTGATCGATTGTCTTCAGCAAGTCTCTATGCCAAATCCAGGAGTATCGTTTGGGCGAGTCTTGGTCTTGCTGCAACGCGAAATCGAGTTCTAAAACCTGTCCGGGAAATTGAGTATTTGGCAGAAAAGGAACCAAACAGTACCGACATTTTGAAGACCAACATGTTGGATACATATTATCCAAATCGAAGCAGTCACCTTGAGAATGTTTGTCTATATGAGGTTCTACAAAATTATATATTCAAGAGGAACATCAAAGAAGATATTGAGAAAGGAGTGTATGCTGTAATTGGAAGTGAGGGATGCCTGGTCAAGCAAAGAAAATGCCAATTAGTAAACCATCGAAAATTGAGTGGCGAATCTCCAGAAAAAAAGGAGTTTTTCTATTTAGCACTTTTGCAACTTTTCAAGCCTTGGCGTGCAGAAGAGGAACTGCTTGGAGATTTCCTCTGTTACGAAGACTCTTTCACTGCTGCTAAGGAGACCATAGAATGTCCTGCTTTTCCCAAATATCAAGAAATGCTAACTTTGGAAATTGAGCAGGAAGCAACGATTGCAGCCGAGATTGCCAGAGACAGTTCTCAGGACAGTCAGAGTTCTGTTTCATTGAGTCAAGATCCACTTGGAGGACCTATTATCGAAAATGAAGCTGCCACTGCTATGAATGAAGTGGAAAGAGCCATGGCACATGCTCAGGAGGATTCAGTTAACTTAGAAGACTTGGAAAAACAACTCAACGTTGAGCAGAGGAAAATATATGATGAAGTTACCAAGCAAATTGAGCACGGATTAAGTCATGAGAAGAAAGAGTGCTCATGTACATCGTTGAAGCCTGTCCGACTGTACGTGAGTGGAGAAGCGGGAACTGGAAAAAGTTTCCTCATTAAAGCAATTTCTTGTTATTTGCAGGAAAGGACTGAGTCATCGCTGTCTTGTGTTGTCACCGCTCCTACTGGACTGGCAGCACATAACATTAAAGGTATTACTTTGCATCGTCTACTGATGCTGCCAGTGGAGCATGACAACAAATTACAATACCACAAGTTATCTGGGGATGCTTGCTGTGAAGTTTCAAGAGTCTTGAGGAAAATGAAACTACTTATCATTGACGAAGTAAGCATGGTTTCCAATGTCATGCTTGCCTTTGTGCATTTGAGAATGCAAGAAGTACTTAAAACTGAATATGATGTGTTATTTGGTGGCAAACACATCATTGTTTTCGGAGATCTTCTGCAGCTGACACCAGTAAAAGGTCAACCTGTGTTCAAAATACTCACGCATGAAGATACCAGGAAGTGCCTAGGGAGCATTGGCAACGTCAATATATGGTTAAACTTCAATTATGCTGAACTGCATGAAAATATGCGTCAGGCGAAGGATGAAGATTACAAGAATATTCTACAAGATATTAGAATTGGAAAAGTGACCGAGCATGGGAAAGAAGCTTTAAATGCACGATTACTGTCAAATTTATATCCCGAACAAGAGATTGTGCCTGAGAATATTTTTCAGAAAATTACTGAGAAGAAATCCGGAATATGTTTGATGCCAACTCTTGCAGAATGTGCCATCTTCAACAACAAAATGTTGAATTTAGAAAAGCAAGAGATTGTGAAACTTGAAGCTATTGACAAAATAGAGCATATGGGATCAACAATTATTTTGTCAGAGAATTTGAAATCAAAATTGGATTCATTAGAGAAGACTATATCTAAAACTGCGGGTTTTGAAAAGACTCTGAATGTGTGCTTAAATTGCCGAATCATTTTGAGAAGGAATTTACATGTTGAAAGTGGTCTGGTAAATGGATCAATGGGTAATGTTGTTGATTTTGAGAAATACAGAAATAGAGATGGAATAGAATTTTTAAAAATTAAATTTGATGGCATTGAGGAAGTACAGCTAATTGGTTGTTGTTCTGCTAGGTTTTTGCTTGTTAAAGACTTATATGTTCGCCGTAAACAGTTTCCTGTTTGCTTGGCATATGCGGTGACAATCCATAAATCGCAAGGTTTAAGTGTAGACAGTGCATTGGTGAATATTGGCAGTTCTGTGTTCAAGGAGGGTATGGCATATGTGGCATTGTCACGAGTTAGAACTTTATCGGGATTGTACTTGATTGACTGTGATGTCACAAACATTTGTGCGGATCTAGATTGTGTTAAGGAATACAATAGGTTAAGAAGAGAGTATGCGCCACATTTGCCTCAATATCCTTTGTTTGAGAAACGTGTGGTAGGCCGGAAACGTAGAAATATCAGTAATAGTAGGGAGGTTGTAGCAAAAAGACCAAAAGTCGATGAACCGAAAATTGTTAGCAGAAAGAAAGTGGATTCTGTTGAAGATGTTGTCGGTTTTCAATTTGAAAACAGTTCTGGTGTCAACTGCTATGCAAATGTAGTGGTTAATGTTCTCTTTTCACTAGAGAGTTTAAAAGAACAGATTCTGTTGAATTCAGAACAAATTTTATGCTGTTTGTTGAATTCTGTTTTTGAGAAATGTAGCACTGATCGAACAAAAGTAGAAAGTATGTCTGAAGTTCGTTATCTGTTAGATGAATGTTCAGGTCAAACAGACTTCTCTGAAAATAATCAGCAAGATTGTCAGGAGTTTTTAATGTATATGCTTGATGTATTGCAAGATGAGGGTGTAGATGTAGATCACCTGTTTGGGCTTTCTTATCAATGGCAGCATGACTGCGAGAACTGTATGGTATCAAGTACTACTAGTGTAGACTCAGAAAGATTTATATATTTAACTTTGCCAGACAGTAAATCAGTCTCCTTTAATAAGCTAGTAAATGCAGCGGATCACAACATGGAGTGTAGCCAATGTAAATCTGAAATGATGTCAACATTATTTATACGTAGATATGGCCAGTATGTCATTTTAATGATCCAACGATGTAGGCCTGATGGATCAAAATTGTCAACTTTAATAAAAAAAATTGTGGCTTCTCAGCTGTCAATATCAGGAAGGACTTTTGTAACTGTAGCAATTATCTATCACGATGGTCCTTCAACAACATCAGGACATTATACAGCTTATATGGCCGCGATACCTGCCACCCCCTCTCAACACACTCCCCAAGGATGGGAAACCGGAAACAGTTCTTGAACTTTTGGAAGGCGGGAAGGGAGTTACCCTTCCCGGCCGTATTTATTAAAAATATGAAACAAAATTAAAACATTAAAATAACAGTTTCATATTATGTACAATTTCATTACCACATTGCGATGTTTGGCTAACCTTAACATATTCTCTAATACAAAGGTTCTCCTAGCCGAACTAACATCCTACAAAACATTAACTTGAAATTTTGAAATTGTACATCCTAACGTTTAAGGGCCAACGGCAAGGTCGTAACCGGTGTCAAGATCCCTAAACCCAAAATCCCCCTCACTTGTGAGGGGCGACCGCACAGAGGTGTACCTCAAGTGCAACTACCAATTTCCCTTGACTTGACGGGGGCCCCAATAAACTCGACGCCACTTAAAGGTCGTTCGAGGACTCGTGTGAGGTATCTAGAAGGTAGCGTAGACCCCCTCCCAAACCCCACACAACTTACCACATCTGCCGTCGCAGATATCCTGGCCCCGGGAAATTCCCCAGGAGGGGGCTGTAGCCCCTCCTACCCAGGAAGGGGCCTTGACCGCCTTTCCTTTCCTTTCGGCGTCCCATCCTTAGAAGGGACCGCCTACCCGTTGAGGGGCCAATGGCCACCTCCCTCGAGCGCTCCCATCCGTAATGGGTGACGCCCACTCATAGGGATCTACTAATTAGTGCTCACCGATCATGACCTTACCGCCCGACCAAAAAATAAATACGACAATTTAACTAAATAACTCAATTAAAAAACAACCATAGACCATTTCACGTATGATTACTGATCAATACTTAGTGCAGAATTACTTTATTTGAAGAACATATTGTAGCTGACCATTCTTTATTGCATACTAAGAATAACACGACAATCACCACAACCTGCAAGAAATAGAATTACCATATCAAAACTTTATTCAAAACAACTGGCTGTCCTCAGGGGCTGGTGGGTGGGTTCAAAATTGGCTCTTCGTTCCGTCTCGAGCTCACGTGCAGCGAGGGGGTGCAGCTTCAGAGCACAGGAACAAGAGGATGCGTTCTTGGCTCGTTGCTCCTTTTATCCGTCTTCAGGGCGGGCGTAAACCCGCCCCTGCCTGCCCTTAGGGCGTGGCCAGCCGCGTCAGTGTCTAGGCCAGCCCACTCAAGGGCGGGAAACAGCGCGCCCCGGCTACGCCGCTTCGGGCATACCAGCCGAGGCTCGCCTCCCGCCCAAAAATGGCTTCCCGGGGGGCTCGTGGTACTCGGCCATACGTTCGGGGGGACCGAATGGTCGCCCCTTTCCATATGGCCGCGATACCCGCCACCCCCTCTCAACACACTCCCCAAGGATGGGAAACCGGAAACAGTTCTTGAACTTTTGGAAGGCGGGAAGGGAGTTACCCTTCCCGGCCGTATTTATTAAAAATATGAAACAAAATTAAAACATTAAAATAACAGTTTCATATTATGTACAATTTCATTACCACATTGCGATGTTTGGCTAACCTTAACATATTCTCTAATACAAAGGTTCTCCTAGCCGAACTAACATCCTACAAAACATTAACTTGAAATTTTGAAATTGTACATCCTAACGTTTAAGGGCCAACGGCAAGGTCGTAACCGGTGTCAAGATCCCTAAACCCAAAATCCCCCTCACTTGTGAGGGGCGACCGCACAGAGGTGTACCTCAAGTGCAACTACCAATTTCCCTTGACTTGACGGGGGCCCCAATAAACTCGACGCCACTTAAAGGTCGTTCGAGGACTCGTGTGAGGTATCTAGAAGGTAGCGTAGACCCCCTCCCAAACCCCACACAACTTACCACATCTGCCGTCGCAGATATCCTGGCCCCGGGAAATTCCACAGGAGGGGGCTGTAGCCCCTCCTACCCAGGAAGGGGCCTTGACCGCCTTTCCTTTCCTTTCGGCGTCCCATCCTTAGAAGGGACCGCCTACCCGTTGAGGGGCCAATGGCCACCTCCCTCGAGCGCTCCCATCCGTAATGGGTGACGCCCACTCATAGGGATCTACTAATTAGTGCTCACCGATCATGACCTTACCGCCACAGGCCGGATAGTTGACCGGCTATCCGGACCCCCCACACACTCCTACCTAAAGGTCATGTCTTAAAGTCCCCAGCCAAGCTATCAGGTCTCCTATGAGTAACTCGTTCCCCACCCGGGACAAATGAATACCATCACCCAAATACATACTGTCCCCTTTAATACAACCATGCGAAATAGAATGCAGTGTACTTGAACGGAACAATCGACTCACTTTATTATTAATCTTCCTTACTGAATGATTCAGAGCAGAAACTGAAAGAGCCCCCCGCCACACTTTTCGCGGTACCATATGGGACCATGCGATTGTGCACCCTGGAACTCTTCTCGCTAACCAACTTACAGTGGAAAGCATTGCCTCAAGAAGTAGTCGTCTACCAGTGGACACCAAATCGTTGCCCCCAAGATGTACTATGACTACAGACGGCGGTGACCTCGTCCGCCCTAACAAATCCTCAAAAAATGATTGAAACTGGTCAATACAGAGCCCGCCCTTTCCATAGAAGGACACACTGTACCCGCATTCCCCAGCCACGTGAATCATGTCACCTGCTTTGAATACGTCCGCGGCCCGCCTCACGTATGAGTGGCCCACGACCCACACCTCCTTTTTCACAGCCGGTGATGTCTGACCGCTGACCCGGTGTTGGGTCGACTGCCCAGTCCACCCCGCCTCGTAGGCTTGCGCAACTGAAAACCAAAGAAAACAAGAAGCGTGAGTACATCATTACAGCTTCACAACATGTGCAACCGCACATACCTTTTATAACAGTTCGAGGACCAACGCCCCACACGTTTAACTTGTTCGACATTCAGACCCCTGGCTGTAGCCTCTGTAGCAGCCCCTATCCGAAAGGAATGGGTCCCAAACTCGCCGGGGTTCAAGCCCGCAGCGGAGATTGACATCGCAAGCACCCGCTGAAACTGAAACCTCGTCAGTGGGGTGGTGTCAGCGTGTCGCAACAATGTCCCCCCCCATGATGCCGCCCTTTGCGCTAAATATTCTTCTAAGCAACTTACCGGGCACATGGAGGACCCGGGAATCCTTTGTATGATTATGCAGTCCCCCATCGCACCCTGGTCGGTCTTGGACCTGACAAACGAGATGGACATTGACTCCCCTCTGACCTGAACGTGCTCTTGGCACAGTCCCCCCGTCACATCCCGCTTGTTCCTCGCCACTAGTTCGCTTACCCGCATAGCCCCATGGAATGCCAGCGCAAAAGCGGCTCGGAATAACACTGTTTCATACTGGGATGAACACGTTGATGGGAGTACAGATAATAACAGGGCCAGCCTATCCAGACCTATCGGGCGCCTTACATCTATTCTGCGACCCTCAAGGCGTTGCCACCCACGTAGCGCTTTTTGTACCACGAAAGACGCTGTCGGGTCCTGGATCCCATAAGCCCTAGCCACGAAGGATATGGCTGCCTGATGCCTCTGGGCAGTAGCCACAGATTTGCCTGCCTGATGTAAAGACAGCAGGAAATTTACTACCCACTCCTCCTGGCCCCAAAGCTCCCCTCCAGCAGTCCCCAAAAAAGGCCAAATAGGAACGGAACGCCCCTTCATATGCCTTCTTTGTCCTGGGTGCTAAACTCTCTCCCACGAGGTTTCGTAGTTCGGGGCACCGAGAGACCAGAGAGCTTCGGGAAAGGGTGCCGCCATCGGGTCCGCTGTGGGCAGAAAACCCCAGAAGGCCTGCATACGGAAACGAGAAAGCGCATCAGCCGCTTGGTTCATCACCCCCGGCACATGTCTTGCCTTAAATAGGACATTCAATTGCATACACAACAAGACAATTTCTTTTAGCAGCCTCAGGATCCATTGCATCGTGCCGCCTGGCTATTGATACACTCAACCACGGTCATGTTATCAGACCAGAATACCACAGAGTGATCTCTAAACCCCTCAGGCCAAGTTTTCAGGGCCACCAGAATGGGGAACAGTTCAAGAAAAGCAATGTTACTCGTCAACCCATCCTCATGCCACCATGACGGCCATTTTTGAGCCGACCATTGTGTGCCAAAGATGGCACCAAAACCAATGCTCCCTGCCGAATCTGTCCACAGCCCCAGCTCCTCGGAGGACACCGCCGGTTTGTTCCAGACAACTCGACCATTGAAATCCGCCAGAAATGCCAACCAAATGCGCATGTCCTGGCGAACCTCGGCTGAGAGTCTCGTGCGATGGTGACCCTCCTTCAGGCCGACCATGGTCTGAGCGATCGAGCGGGAAAAAGGGGCGGGCCATCGGTATTACTCTCAGGGCAAAATTCAGCTGTCCCACCAATTGTTGTAATTGCTGCAACTTAACCTTGGACTGACTAATACACGTCTCCAGGGATGCCCTGAACCTGAGCACTTTTTCTCTTGGTAAACGAAAACAACCCTCCTCCGAGTCGAGCTCGATACCCAGAAACTCGAGGCAAGTCGAAGGACCCACTGTCTTACCAGGTGCCAATGGCACACCAAAATGGTTCATTAAGACACAAAATTCATTCAAAGCCTGACCACATTCCGGATCCCCGGCTGCCCCTAGAAACAAAAAGTCATCGAGATAATGCATAACCTGATGAAACCCCGTCTTCCTTTTGAAGACCCATTGCAGGAAACAACTGAACTGCTCGAAATAGGAACAAGATATAGAGCAACCCATTGGCATACATCTATCCATGTAATAGTGTCCCTGAAACATGAAACCAAGAAGACGCTGATCGTCTGGATGTACCGGGAGCAACCGGAACGCTGACTCGATATCAGATTTCGCCATCAGCGCACCGGGCCCTAGGCGATTCAAAATGGCTACGGCCTCATCAAAAGATGCATACCGTACTGAACACACTGCCGGGTCTATCGCATCGTTTATGGAAAGACCACGTGGGGCTGATAAATTATGTATCAGCCGAAACTCACCCGGGTCCTTCTTGGGGACCACCCCTAAGGGGGAACAAACAAAGTTAGCAACCGGTGGCACACTAAACGGACCGGCGACTCGACCTCGAGCCACCTCTTTCCCAATCTTCTCCTGTACCACGGTCGTGTGCTGCAAGACTGATATTTGGTTTTTACATTTCGCTAAACCCTGAAACTCCCCCACTGGGATGCGGAAACCATATGAAAACCCGTTCCGCAACACCCCAGCGGAAGCGTGGTCCGGGTATTTGCTGAGCCAAGGAATCATTGCCATGGTATCAATCGGAGTAGGTAAAGGCGCCCCTCGGACTATTTCAGACCTGTTTGGCGCCTCCTCTACCCCCGTTATCACCCGTTTTGGCTCTGCACATGGACTCAGGATGGGACGCTTGCCCACACCCGCTACATTCGTGCCTGAATTTGCATGACCCCTGGGGCCTCGTACATTTACCCCTGTTAAAGTTCCAACAACTCCCTTTTTTACCTGTGGTGCCGTTCGGCCTGGACTGGTATTCGTTACTCGCGCCTGATCGAAAGGAGGTCCCAGAATATTGGCGGGAGGACTCCCCCACACTACTCCCTACTAATGGCAAACTCAACATACCAGTATCCGCCATTTTTGACCATGACACAGAATCGTAACAATCCCAAGTTAAGTTTTTATCATGTTCCTTCGCTTTCCTGAAAATGTTATCGTAACAGAACCATTGATTGCCCCCATGTGACACGGAGTACCCCATGATACGTGACTGATAAATCGGCAATTCAGACAGTAACTCGGGCCTACGTTCGCCCAGGATGGATGTAAAAATCCCCCACGCCTTGCCCCAATTGCCAATGTTCTCATTTACCTTGAAGGCGGCCATCTTTGCGCGCCAAACACTCGGATGCATGAGCTCCTTTTGGCTCTTAACATATTCCATCTCATAATGATCGGTAAGTAACGAGAAGATGTTTACATACTCATCTGCCCATATCTTCTCCTTAATAGCTAGAGGGACATGTTGACCCAACTTTTCCCTTCTTGACGGGGCAGACTCATCCCTCGCAATCGGCAATGGCCGCTTACCTGAACCGGAAGCTGTATCTGCGGCTGAGCCTACCCCAGGTGGCTTTCCTCCTGCCGCGGCCGGCGTGATGACTGGCGATGCTGCCTTAGCCGCCTCCCTTGTTTCGCGCAGTTGCCTCATCAAGACCCGTGCGTCGTCAGCCGTGGCGCCCTCGTTATTTTTTCCCAACCACGCTGCTAATTGTGCTGCCAGCTCGGGCGGCATATCCTCCCCGGACACGGGGGTGACCACCACGGGGATCGGATTCCCCTCCGTCGGCACCGGAGTTGGCTCTTCGAGTGGGGCAGAGGGAACCGGGATGTCCCCTCCAGCTGCTCCCCTTCTGGGCCTCTTGCCTTTTCCTCCCGGAGCTGCTCCAGCCAACGGACGTTTCGGTCCCTCTTCCCCGTCTTTCTCCGCCATTCTCTTCTTTAAGTCGGTCACCTCTTTCATAAGAACACGCAGCATCTGGTCGGTAGTCATTCGCTTACCAACTTTCTTAGGCATTCTCGAACAGAATATCTGTAAAACAAACAAGAAAGATTAAAAAGTTCAAAATTGGCTCTTCGTTCCGTCTCGAGCTCACGTGCAGCGAGGGGGTGCAGCTTCAGAGCACAGGAACAAGAGGATGCGTTCTTGGCTCGTTGCTCCTTTTATCCGTCTTCAGGGCGGGCGTAAACCCGCCCCTGCCTGCCCTTAGGGCGTGGCCAGCCGCGTCAGTGTCTAGGCCAGCCCACTCGAGGGCGGGAAACAGCGCGCCCCGGCTACGCCGCTTCGGGCATACCAGCCGAGGCTCGCCTCCCGCCCAAAAATGGCTTCCCGGGGGGCTCGTGGTACTCGGCCATACGTTCGGGGGGACCGAATGGTCGCCCCTTTCCATTTAAAGTCTCGAAACGGCTGGTCATTCTGTAATGATTCCGTTGTAACTTTCAAAAAAAATTGCCGTTTGACCTTAAAAATTCTTACCTGTTGTTTTTAAAACCAAAATTTTAAAGAAAGAATCTTGGGATTTCCTGTGAGGAATTGCAAAAGGTTCATCAAGTAGAGGGAATGTAAGTCTGCAATGCTGTCTAGATTATTGGTCCAAAACTTTTAATTATAATGTCAATTTAAAAATCCAACTATATAAACCTGATGCAAGTAAGTCTGCTTCATAGTAAGCAGTATCAGTGTCATAGGAAAAGGAGAACATGAGTGACAAAGAAGGGTAAGATATTAGTAGTCCAGGATTGTGAAAATAATCTCAAATGTTTTCTTTTTGAAAGTTGCGAAAATAGAAAATGACGGGATTTGATTGGAAGAATTACAAGACTTGTGAATCGCTGCAACATGATTTGGCCAAGTGGAAACATGTGGTAGAATGTGAGAAGTCTTTTCTTGTATGTAACATATTTTTCAAAACAATGGAGGTTTTCTTTCAGAAAGTGGCGGGCTGAAAATATTTATAGCACAACAGAGTGGACGCTGTTCATAGGACATCCTTCGACGTCATTGAAAGTAAGTTAATTTTAAGGAGTTTTGAATTCAGATTTCTTAGGTTGTATGGGTTTTTTAAACACAATTATTTTGATTGTGTTTTTTTTTCCCCGCTGTTACATGATGAATATCTTCAAGTCACTGATTTAAGTGAAATTTGATACATTCTGAGAACAGCAAAAATAAACCATTTAACATGTATAATTAATGTTCTCCTTTTTGTACTTATGATATACATTTAGAAATGTGAGGTAGATATGGAGAAACTGAGTCTTCTGTAAGTGTCAATTTTAATGCTTACAGTGCAGTACTTCTGGGTACTGTTTTTTTTTTGAAAACTGAATAGACCTCACATTAAAGAAACCTCTTGAAAGGACACATCTTATTTGCATCCTGAAACAATCATTTACAATGTTTAATCTATCACATTTAACATCTATTAGTTCTACTGCTTCATTTCTTTAACCCTTACTTTCCTGCCTTTGCTACTTCCCTCATTCCTTTCTCTATTACTTAATTATTCTACTCCTTCCAGTATTTTTCTCAGTCCCTCTCTTCTCATACTTCTTCATTCTTATTCACTCATTCTGTCTCTATTAATGTTACTGTTTCTGAATGATCTCAAAAAAATTTTAAAACAAGAACAGTAAGTATAAGGATAGGAAACAGACATTTATGTTACAAGAAAGACAGCTATAGGAAGTAAACAAAAGATACTGTTACTCGCAATCCACTGCTGATGATGTCACTGACCATGTCAAAAATGATGTAATATATGACATGATCAGAAGTGAATTGCGGGTAACAGTATGTTTTCTTTACTCCCTATAGCTGTCTTTCTTGTAATATAACTGTCTGTTTCCTTTCCTTATACTTACTGTTTTTTTTTTAAAAAAAAAATTTTGGGTTCGCTCCTGGTTCGCGTACCGGAGTGCGAACTGGGAGCGAACTAAAAGAAATAGAGCTTGGCAGAGTTCCAAAAAATCTACCAATTTTTTTTATAATGGGGAGGTAGTTCTGAAAAGAACTTTTTTTTTGGTTTTTGTTGTTTTAAATTTTTTTTATTATTTTTCTGAACATTTTTTATATTTTTTTGTTTTTTGGGGGAGGGGGGAAACAAAAATGATTCATTGAAGAGGGCTCAACAGGAGCAACAAAAAAAAGAAGAATTTATTTTTTGGGGCGTTTTGGACATACATGATTTTTGATTGCTCTTATTATAAGAGTAATGCTACTTTCTCGGTAGCATAATATTTGATTGCACCACACGCACACTTGTTTCACTTCCCCCATGTCCATTTGAATGTTCGGGATCAACTCCCTTGCCTCTGGTCCTGATACTTCTGGCACGACAGATCTTCTCGCTATTGCCGGGGGATTTTGCTGTTCGTCGCGAAGCTGAGCAGCACTATAATTATTTGGGTGCCACCTACTCATGTGCCTGTGCATTGTAAAATTTCCAAAACTATATTTTTGTCCGTCCCCCTTGAAAGGCGTTCATCGCAAATACGGCAAAAGACATATCTTGCATTGACTTTCTTTTGCCCTGCTGGAAATTAAAAAAATTGCCAGATGAAGTTTTCCTTTCTGTTGTACCTCCTGGGCTCCTCAGGCAAAAACTCAGGCTCTTCCTCCTCTTCCTGATCTTCCTCTTCTTCAAAGATTGGTTGAGCAGGTGGTCCTTTCTTTCCATGAGGAGGTGGAGGTGGTGGTGGGGGAACACTACCAGAAGCAACAACTGAAGCCATTTCTCTAGAATGTAAAAGGGTCTTTCTCTCACCAAGATGAAAGTCAGAGTGAGGAAAGAAGGAGGGGTTTTCATCATTTGGGAAAAGCAAAAGTTCTAAACCAATGAAAAGTGTTAATTTTAGATCACATGACCTAGTATTACATCATTAGGAAACCAAAAGTGAAATGAACCAATGAAAAGTGTTATTACCGAGTCACATGACCTGCTGGGTTTACGTTTCGCGCTTTGCGCCGCTTTCCGGTCCGCTTCCGGGTCCGCTAACTTGGCGCGTCCGATGACGTATTACGCGACAACGCAAAACGTCATTCTAACGTAACAGTTACGCTAAAAGAACGTTTACCGGTTCGCGGACTGGGAGCGGAACAAAAAAATATTTTTTAAAAAAATGTATTAAAAACATGTAAAATATATTTTAAGATTTAAAGAAGAATACATTTTACAGCTACAGATATTAGCTTTCAAAAAACCATTGAAATTCAATGAAAAAACCATAGGTTATAGAGAATATATAGTTAGGAATTAGCATTTACAAAACCTTAAAAATTCACTGAAAAAACCATAGGTTATAAACCATATATAGTTAGGGATTAGCATTTACAAAACCTTATTTTACTCGCATAAAACCATTGAAATTCCATATATAGTTAGTTGCACTAACTATATATCGCGCACCCGCAATCCACTGCCGATGATGTCACACATTACATCATTCATGACATGGTCAGTGACATCACTGATGACATCACTGATGACATCTCAAATGACATCACTGATGACATCACTGATGACAACATCCAGTGACTGTATGTTTCTGTAAAGTTAAAATATGTCTTACATATTGAAGAATGAGTGGATGTATAAGTGTCTGGATGAAGGATTTAGTAGGTGCATGACTGACTGTATGAGTGAGTGATTAAATGTGTCTCACTGAGTGCATGGGTTAGTGACTAAACTGTCTTAATTTGTGCATCATTATGTCTGTTGTTCTGTAAACTGTTGCATGTGTTGATAAGTAGCTATATGAGTAACTATATGGGTTATTGATTGGTTGCCCAAGTATTTGTATGGGAGACTGAGTGTGTGTGTGGGTGGCTGGGAGTTGTATGACTCTGTGCATAGATGTGTGAGCAGTTGATTCACTAGATGTATGGTTTCAAAAGTGCATGTGGAAACAGCTGTATGGGCAGTTGACTGTGTGCATGAGTGTATTGGTGAGTGAATGGATATCTCAGTGCTACATGTCAAAGTAAGTACATATGTAAAACACAGTACATGTGAGAGTTGACATATATAAATAACTGATTTAGAAAAGGGGGTGGTGATGAACAGAGTGTCTGAGTTAAACAGACCACTCTTACCCAGTCCAAAGATCAGGGCTTGATCCATCACCGTTATTTATCTCACTGCCCCATCCCAGCTCAGAACCTGGCTATATGCAAATCAGTCTGTCCCTGGCCCAGTGCATCATGGGAACAGGGCAGACTAAACTACCAAGCCAATTCTTCACCAGAAAGGAGACAAGCTACCGGGGACCGGTTTCTGGCATTTCAGCCTTCTTCGGCCCGGCTTGCTTGAATCCTGATGGAGCAGTGAGAAAGGGACTCATGTCTGAGTATACCCTGCCACACCTATAGTGGCCAAAAACGATTTAGAAAAGGGGGTGGTGATGAACAGAGTGTCTGAGTTAAGCAGACCACTCTTACCCAGTCCAAAGATCAGGGCTTGATCCATCACCGTTATTTATCTCACTGCCCCATCCCAGCTCAGAACCTGGCTATATGCAAATCAGTCTGTCCCTGGCCCAGTGCATCATGGGAACAGGGCAGACTAAACTACCAAGCCAATTCTTCACCAGAAAGGAGACAAGCTACCGGGGACCGGTTTCTGGCATTTCAGCCTTCTTCGGCCCGGCTTGCTTGAATCCTGATGGAGCAGTGAGAAAGGGACTCATGTCTGAGTATACCCTGCCACACCTATAGTGGCCAAAAACGATTTAGAAAAGGGGGTGGTGATGAACAGAGTGTCTGAGTTAAACAGACCACTCTTACCCAGTCCAAAGATCAGGGCTTGATCCATCACCGTTATTTATCTCACTGCCCCATCCCAGCTCAGAACCTGGCTATATGCAAATCAGTCTGTCCCTGGCCCAGTGCATCATGGGAACAGGGCAGACTAAACTACCAAGCCAATTCTTCACCAGAAAGGAGACAAGCTACCGGGGACCGGTTTCTGGCATTTCAGCCTTCTTCGGCCCGGCTTGCTTGAATCCTGATGGAGCAGTGAGAAAGGGACTCATGTCTGAGTATACCCTGCCACACCTATAGTGGCCAAAAACGATTTAGAAAAGGGGGTGGTGATGAACAGAGTGTCTGAGTTAAACAGACCACTCTTACCCAGTCCAAAGATCAGGGCTTGATCCATCACCGTTATTTATCTCACTGCCCCATCCCAGCTCAGAACCTGGCTATATGCAAATCAGTCTGTCCCTGGCCCAGTGCATCATGGGAACAGGGCAGACTAAACTACCAAGCCAATTCTTCACCAGAAAGGAGACAAGCTACCGGGGACCGGTTTCTGGCATTTCAGCCTTCTTCGGCCCGGCTTGCTTGAATCCTGATGGAGCAGTGAGAAAGGGACTCATGTCTGAGTATACCCTGCCACACCTATAGTGGCCAAAAACGATTTAGAAAAGGGGGTGGTGATGAACAGAGTGTCTGAGTTAAACAGACCACTCTTACCCAGTCCAAAGATCAGGGCTTGATCCATCACCGTTATTTATCTCACTGCCCCATCCCAGCTCAGAACCTGGCTATATGCAAATCAGTCTGTCCCTGGCCCAGTGCATCATGGGAACAGGGCAGACTAAACTACCAAGCCAATTCTTCACCAGAAAGGAGACAAGCTACCGGGGACCGGTTTCTGGCATTTCAGCCTTCTTCGGCCCGGCTTGCTTGAATCCTGATGGAGCAGTGAGAAAGGGACTCATGTCTGAGTATACCCTGTCACACCTATAGTGGCCAAAAACGATTTAGAAAAGGGGGTGGTGATGAACAGAGTGTCTGAGTTAAACAGACCACTCTTACCCAGTCCAAAGATCAGGGCTTGATCCATCACCGTTATTTATCTCACTGCCCCATCCCAGCTCAGAACCTGGCTATATGCAAATCAGTCTGTCCCTGGCCCAGTGCATCATGGGAACAGGGCAGACTAAACTACCAAGCCAATTCTTCACCAGAAAGGAGACAAGCTACCGGGGACCGGTTTCTGGCATTTCAGCCTTCTTCGGCCCGGCTTGCTTGAATCCTGATGGAGCAGTGAGAAAGGGACTCATGTCTGAGTATACCCTGCCACACCTATAGTGGCCAAAAACGATTTAGAAAAGGGGGTGGTGATGAACAGAGTGTCTGAGTTAAACAGACCACTCTTACCCAGTCCAAAGATCAGGGCTTGATCCATCACCGTTATTTATCTCACTGCCCCATCCCAGCTCAGAACCTGGCTATATACAAATCAGTCTGTCCCTGGCCCAGTGCATCATGGGAACAGGGCAGACTAAACTACCAAGCCAATTCTTCACCAGAAAGGAGACAAGCTACCGGGGACCGGTTTCTGGCATTTCAGCCTTCTTCGGCCCGGCTTGCTTGAATCCTGATGGAGCAGTGAGAAAGGGACTCATGTCTGAGTATACCCTGCCACACCTATAGTGGCCAAAAACGATTTAGAAAAGGGGGTGGTGATGAACAGAGTGTCTGAGTTAAACAGACCACTCTTACCCAGTCCAAAGATCAGGGCTTGATCCATCACCGTTATTTATCTCACTGCCCCATCCCAGCTCAGAACCTGGCTATATGCAAATCAGTCTGTCCCTGCCCCAGTGCATCATGGGAACAGGGCAGACTAAACTACCAAGCCAATTCTTCACCAGAAAGGAGACAAGCTACCGGGGACCGGTTTCTGGCATTTCAGCCTTCTTCGGCCCGGCTTGCTTGAATCCTGATGGAGCAGTGAGAAAGGGACTCATGTCTGAGTATACCCTGCCACACCTATAGTGGCCAAAAACGATTTAGAAAAGGGGGTGGTGATGAACAGAGTGTCTGAGTTAAACAGACCACTCTTACCCAGTCCAAAGATCAGGGCTTGATCCATCACCGTTATTTATCTCACTGCCCCACGGTGTTGGATCTAGCCCTGATCTCTTGACTGGGTGAGAGCTTTCTGCTTAATTCAGAGACTCTGTCCCTCACCACCCCTTGTTGTAAATATTTTTGTCCACCCTAAGCGTGGAAGGGTATTCTCAGATGTGAGACCCTTGCTCATTGCACCATCAGGATTCAAGCAAACCGGGCCGAAGACGGCTGTAATGCCAGAAACCGGTCCCCGGGAGCTTGTTTCCTTCCCAGTGTAAGAATTGGCTTTTGTAGTTTGGTTTGCCCTGTTCCCATCATGCACTGGGACAGGAACAGACTAATTTGCATACAGCCAGGTTCTGAAACTGGGATGGTGCAGTGAGCTAAAAAACGGTGTTGGATCTAGCCCTGATCTCTTGACTGGGTGAGAGCTTTCTGCTTAATTCAGAGACTCTGTCCCTCACCACCCCTTGTTGTAAATATTTTTGTCCACCCTAAGCGTGGAAGGGTATTCTCAGATGTGAGACCCTTGCTCATTGCACCATCAGGATTCAAGCAAACCGGGCCGAAGACGGCTGTAATGCCAGAAACCGGTCCCCGGGAGCTTGTTTCCTTCCCAGTGTAAGAATTGGCTTTTGTAGTTTGGTTTGCCCTGTTCCCATCATGCACTGGGACAGGAACAGACTAATTTGCATACAGCCAGGTTCTGAAACTGGGATGGTGCAGTGAGCTAAAAAACGGTGTTGGATCTAGCCCTGATCTCTTGACTGGGTGAGAGCTTTCTGCTTAATTCAGAGACTCTGTCCCTCACCACCCCTTGTTGTAAATATTTTTGTCCACCCTAAGCGTGGAAGGGTATTCTCAGATGTGAGACCCTTGCTCATTGCACCATCAGGATTCAAGCAAACCGGGCCGAAGACGGCTGTAATGCCAGAAACCGGTCCCCGGGAGCTTGTTTCCTTCCCAGTGTAAGAATTGGCTTTTGTAGTTTGGTTTGCCCTGTTCCCATCATGCACTGGGACAGGAACAGACTAATTTGCATACAGCCAGGTTCTGAAACTGGGATGGTGCAGTGAGCTAAAAAACGGTGTTGGATCTAGCCCTGATCTCTTGACTGGGTGAGAGCTTTCTGCTTAATTCAGAGACTCTGTCCCTCACCACCCCTTGTTGTAAATATTTTTGTCCACCCTAAGCGTGGAAGGGTATTCTCAGATGTGAGACCCTTGCTCATTGCACCATCAGGATTCAAGCAAACCGGGCCGAAGACGGCTGTAATGCCAGAAACCGGTCCCCGGGAGCTTGTTTCCTTCCCAGGGTAAGAATTGGCTTTTGTAGTTTGGTTTGCCCTGTTCCCATCATGCACTGGGACAGGAACAGACTAATTTGCATACAGCCAGGTTCTGAAACTGGGATGGTGCAGTGAGCTAAAAAACGGTGTTGGATCTAGCCCTGATCTCTTGACTGGGTGAGAGCTTTCTGCTTAATTCAGAGACTCTGTCCCTCACCACCCCTTGTTGTAAATATTTTTGTCCACCCTTAGCGTGGAAGGGTATTCTCAGATGTGAGACCCTTGCTCATTGCACCATCAGGATTCAAGCAAACCGGGCCGAAGACGGCTGTAATGCCAGAAACCGGTCCCCGGGAGCTTGTTTCCTTCCCAGTGTAAGAATTGGCTTTTGTAGTTTGGTTTGCCCTGTTCCCATCATGCACTGGGACAGGAACAGACTAATTTGCATACAGCCAGGTTCTGAAACTGGGATGGTGCAGTGAGCTAAAAAACGGTGTTGGATCTAGCCCTGATCTCTTGACTGGGTGAGAGCTTTCTGCTTAATTCAGAGACTCTGTCCCTCACCACCCCTTGTTGTAAATATTTTTGTCCACCCTAAGCGTGGAAGGGTATTCTCAGATGTGAGACCCTTGCTCATTGCACCATCAGGATTCAAGCAAACCGGGCCGAAGACGGCTGTAATGCCAGAAACCGGTCCCCGGGAGCTTGTTTCCTTCCCAGTGTAAGAATTGGCTTTTGTAGTTTGGTTTGCCCTGTTCCCATCATGCACTGGGACAGGAACAGACTAATTTGCATACAGCCAGGTTCTGAAACTGGGATGGTGCAGTGAGCTAAAAAACGGTGTTGGATCTAGCCCTGATCTCTTGACTGGGTGAGAGCTTTCTGCTTAATTCAGAGACTCTGTCCCTCACCACCCCTTGTTGTAAATATTTTTGTCCACCCTAAGCGTGGAAGGGTATTCTCAGATGTGAGACCCTTGCTCATTGCACCATCAGGATTCAAGCAAACCGGGCCGAAGACGGCTGTAATGCCAGAAACCGGTCCCCGGGAGCTTGTTTCCTTCCCAGTGTAAGAATTGGCTTTTGTAGTTTGGTTTGCCCTGTTCCCATCATGCACTGGGACAGGAACAGACTAATTTGCATACAGCCAGGTTCTGAAACTGGGATGGTGCAGTGAGCTAAAAAACGGTGTTGGATCTAGCCCTGATCTCTTGACTGGGTGAGAGCTTTCTGCTTAATTCAGAGACTCTGTCCCTCACCACCCCTTGTTGTAAATATTTTTGTCCACCCTAAGCGTGGAAGGGTATTCTCAGATGTGAGACCCTTGCTCATTGCACCATCAGGATTCAAGCAAACCGGGCCGAAGACGGCTGTAATGCCAGAAACCGGTCCCCGGGAGCTTGTTTCCTTCCCAGTGTAAGAATTGGCTTTTGTAGTTTGGTTTGCCCTGTTCCCATCATGCACTGGGACAGGAACAGACTAATTTGCATACAGCCAGGTTCTGAAACTGGGATGGTGCAGTGAGCTAAAAAACGGTGTTGGATCTAGCCCTGATCTCTTGACTGGGTGAGAGCTTTCTGCTTAATTCAGAGACTCTGTCCCTCACCACCCCTTGTTGTAAATATATATAAATAACTGTGCATAAGAGCCAGTGAATGTGTGAGTGGCTGTATGGATCATTGTGAACTTGTATCAGGGATTGTATAAGAGAGTAAATATGTGTTAGTACATGTTTGAATAAGTAAAGTTTGTATAGTTGAGGAAATGGAGGTGTGAATGATTCTTTGCATGACTGACTAGGTGTGTGAGTAACTCCACGGATGACTGTCTGTTTACACTGATTGTATCTAAGGTTATATTAGAGTCTGAAGAGGTTCATCAAATTATCATATGAATAATGTCATCAGTGATGTGATCAGTAATGTCAAATGAGATGTCATCAGTGATGTCATCAGTGATGTCATCAGTGATGTCATTTGAGATGTCATCAGTGATGTCATCAGTGATGTCACTGACCATGTCATGAATGATGTAATGTGTGACATCATCGGCAGTGGATTGCGGGTGCGCGATATATAGTTAGTGCAACTAACTATATATGGAATTTCAATGGTTTTATGCGAGTAAAATAAGGTTTTGTAAATGCTAATCCCTAACTATATATGGTTTATAACCTATGGTTTTTTCAGTGAATATATATATATATATATATATATATATATATATGTATATATATATATTCACAGAAAAAACCATAGGTTATAGTGGATATATAGTTAGGAATTTGCATTTACAAAACCTTGAAAATTCAATGAAAAAACCATTGGTTTTAGGCCATATATAGTTAGGGATTTGCATTTACAAAACCTTATTTTACTCGCATAAAACCATTGAAATTCCATATATAGTTATAAGCGCTAACTATATATCGCGCACCCGCAATCCACTGCTGATGATGTCACATATTACATCATTCATGACATGGTTAGTGACATCACTGATGACATCACTGATGACATCTCAAATGACATCACTGATGACATCACTGATGACAACATCCAGTGACTGTATGTTTCTGTAAAGTTAAAATATCTCTTACATATTGAAGAATGAGTGGATATATAAGTGTCTGGATGAAGGATTTAGTAGGTGCATGACTGACTGTATGAGTGAGTGATTAAATGTGTCTCACTGAGTGCATGGGTTAGTGACTAAACTGTCTTAATTTGTGCATCATTATGTCTGTTGTTCTGTAAACTGTTGCATGTGTTGATAAGTACCTATATGAGTAACTATATGGGTTATTGATTGGTTGCCCAAGTATTTGTATGGGATACTGAGTGTGTGTGTGGGTGGCTGGGAGGTGTATGACTCTGTGCATAGATGTGTGAGCAGTTGATTCACTAGATGTATGGTTTCAAAAGTGCATGTGGAAACAGCTGTATGGGCGGTTGACTGTGTGCATGAGTGCATTGGTGAGTGAATTGATATCTCAGTGCTACATGTCAAAGTAAGTACATATGTAAAACACAGTACATGTGAGAGTTGACATATATAAATAACTGTGCATAAGAGCCAGTGAATGTGTGAGTGGCTGTATGGATCATTGTGAACTTGTATCAGGGATTGTATAATAGAGTAAATATGTGTTAGTATATGTTTGAATAAGTAAAGTTTGTATAACTGTATAGTTGAGGAAATGGAGGTGTGATTGATTCTTTGCATGACTGACTAGGTGTGTGAGTAACTCCATGGATGAGTGACAGTCTGTGAGTGTCTGTTTACACTGATTGTATCTAAGGTTATATTAGAGTCTGAAGAGGTTCATCGTATTATCACATGAATGATATCATCAGTGATGTTATCAGTCATGTCAAATGAGATGTTTTCAGTGATGTCATCAGTGATGTCATTTGAGATGTCATCAGTGATGTCATCAGTGATGTCACTAACCATGTCATGAATGATGTAATATGTGACATCATCAGCAGTGGATTGCGGGTGCGCGATATATAGTTAGCGCTTATAACTATCTATGGAATTTCAATGGTTTTATGCGAGTAAAATAAGGTTTTGTAAATGCAAATCCCTAACTATATATGGCCTAAAACCAATGGTTTTTTCATTGAATTTTCAAGGTTTTGTAAATGCAAATTCCTAACTATATATCCACTATAACCTATGGTTTTTTCTGTGAATTTCATTGGTTTTTTAATAGCAAATATGAAAAGCTTTAAAATGTCAAGTACGTGATAGATAAAAACATTTTCGTATTTATGCACGCTGATGTGCTTTGAACGCTGCACCCCCCCCTCCCCTCTTTTGTCTTAGTAGTACTCTCTCTTTGCAGATAGTGAACGGTAGTTAACGCAAGCCTTTGCCCCCGTTGTAATCCGTCGTGCCTGCTTGTCTCTCCATTTGATTGATTGTTGTCCAAGCATTTACTGTTTTAGAATTGGTTCTCTTTGGATCATTCTCTATTTACAAACAAGCACAAAGTCGCAATACTCTGTTTAGTCTTTGCAGATAGTGAAAAATCGTGTAAAAAAATAAAAGTAATCGAGCAAAATCAGTAGGCCACTAATTGGATCTCTTTTTGACCTCGCTAAAATAGAAATATTAGGAACAACCCTTCATGAGAAATACGAAAATAGTGAGATGAACTGAGCTCCACACCATGAGGGCTGCAAGACAGCTCGGCTCCATCACCCATCCCGCACAAAATAATGACAAACCCTATGCAAATATTAAAAATATAGACAACACACCAGCAAAGAAACAGGGTAAAACATTTTATTAAAAAACTATTTACATAACGTTGGTTTATAAGATGATGTCAGTAGTGGACCGATGTGTGAATAGATCGAAAGCAGCACAAGGCTCCAAGATCCAGATGGCAAGCTCCTGGATGTTGGGTGCCATAGTTCAGAGTTCTGAGTTTGAGCCTTTTTCAATGCCTGTGCTTTGTTGAATCAAAATGGCGGCTTGACACAAAGCTGACTCAAGCGTTGCTACTGATGCTAAGCAGACCAAAACTGGTTTTCAGTTTGTACATTTTTCTAGATTTTTCAATCCAAGTTTGGTTGACTTTGTAGAACGATGGCTTCAAATTTTCAACATACGGTGTGGTGGCGCTGACTGGGAGGGGGCGCTTCGCTCCTGCCCCCTCCCCAAGTAAGATTTTCATACGTGAAAGTACGTTAATGGTTTTGGTCCCTGAGTTGCTTCGATGTCACTGCCATTCTCAAATAGCATAAGTTCTGGATGTTGGGTGCCATAGTTAAGAGTTCTGAGCAGTGCTTGTAACACTGTCTGAAGCTTATTTCCACCTACTGCAGCTTCACTATTCTCAAAGTAAGTGAGTGTCGTTTGTGGACCTGACTGCATTAGAAAACAATGTGATATGTTACCTTCCTAAACAGCTTGACGGAGGCCCCTGAGGGGCGGTGTGATGGCCATGGACTCGGATAAGACGCTTGGCTCCGACACCCTCCCCAAGTCTTATAGCACTGGTGTAGCCTGAGATCGCCCCCGACATAGGCGGCCGGCTCCCGGGGTCCGGCGGAACTTTTTGCCTTTTGATGACTCTTCAATTCTGGACCTTGTCCCACAATCCGTTTCACCTGAAGACAAGCTGTAGTGGGGCGCCCCTTTACCGTTTTAGTTGCCATTCCGCCCGCTTTTGCTACACTGTACCTCTTCCGCCATTCAGCTGTTTACCGCCCGCTCTTGCGACTACAGCGTCTCGCTCACCATGTAGTTGAGTTGCTCCCGCTCTTGCGGTGCAGCGATAGGCGGCTGCCACATGGCTCTCAAAATGGCGGCCGGCTCTTCGGTTTTGGGCCTGGTCCACTAAAATGGCCCTGGGACACATTGGAACTCGGACGCTTCCCTGATAGGGCTTGGGTCCCATTCTCGAAAAGCGTCCCCTCAGCCGTGAAGATTCTACAAAAGTCTTGGGGGCCTCCGACTCCCGCAGGCTTCTGGTGGGGAGCGGCTGCCATGATTGCTCGTGGAATGGCCACGACGGAGCTACGAGATGGTAGTGGTCTCATGCTGACGCCAGCTTTAGTCTGAAACATCCAGAAACACTGTAGACTACCAATTCGATCAGTTCCGGTAGCGCCCCAACATGACCCGGAAGAGAAGAACTTGCCCTCCCCTCTTTGACTGATGGTTCTTGTTGCCTGTCCCCTCTGTTGTCATTTAACAGAACTTTTTGGACTGCTGAAAGGGGTTGTGTTCTGAACGCTGGTTGGTGGAGACATTTTGACTATATTCTTGACCTACGTTGTCGCGTAATGCGTTATATGACACGCCGCGTTAGCGCACCCGGAAGTGATCCGAGGCGCAGCGCGCAGCGCGTAACGTAAGCATAACAGGTCATGTGACTTGTTAATAAAACTTTTCATTGGTTCATTTTACTTTTGTTAATTTAATGATGAAAAGCTTGGTCATATGACCTAAAAATTACGCTTTTTATTGTTTTCGAATATTTTTTTTTCAAACATATGTTATAATATTCCAGGCTAATGTACTTTCCCGGAAAATTTACAACTGTCTTGCAAGTAAAATATATTCCTTTTTCGAGAAAAAGGGCGTTTCTTCCTTCCATGACGGAACCGTTGAGTAAAAGAGATTCGGCCTGCTGTCTTAGTCGCCGATACGCCTGATTATCAGATTCTTATCGATCACTTTATGTTGCAGACATGAAAAACACAACTGCCCTTGACCATTTATCTTTACTGCGTTCCTACATATTATACCTTTTATCCGTCATGTAATTGGACTGCTTTATTTCACTTGCCTTTTACTGATTCGAAAACAGTGACTAAAAGTAAAAACTTTACCAATGTAAATACTACTACCGTGTTTTGTTTTAAAAACCTTTATTGTGAAAATGTCAGTATACAAATACGGGCCTATAACCACGTGGGCCGGCCACGGAGCAAACTGAAATCGTATATGATGAGGAGACATTTACACTGTAGAGGAACGTAACGAGCGGGCCATTAGGTTGCAAGAACTAAGGTGTCTAACAGTTGCGGAATCGGTGGACATACATTTTGTAATTAAAATAGGACAGGGCCACTTACAATAACATTTTCTAGATATACATTTGCGGGCAAGGAGTTACGAGTCCCATTTATACCGGCGCCATTTTGGGCGAGGCCGGGCAGGTCCAAGATATAGTCAAAATGTCTCCACCAACCATCGGCCAGACCAGAACCCCTTTCGGCCCTTTATGCTACAAGATGGTGTCTTCCATTCAGAAAATATTGTTGGCAGCATTTTGAAAGGAAACAGAAACAGCCGTTCTCCTAGTGAGTTTCACATTGTTACATTTAGGAAGAATGTTGAAGAGTAGTATGTGGAAAATCTGAAGCCATTTTTCTACAAACTCTTAATCAGACTTGGATGGAAAAAAAAAACATGAAGAATATACAAACTGAAAACCAATTTTTGTCTGTATAGCATCAACAGTAACGCTTGAGTCAGCTTTGTGTCAAGCCGCCATTTTCATTCAATCAATAGCGTCCCCCTGCACACATTCAGGGACCTGGTCGTGTCTTCAGATGAAACGGATTGTAGGAAAAGAAGCAGAAAGGAAAAGGCAAAAAGTTCCGCCGGACCTCGGGAGCCGGCCGCCTATGTCATGTGCGACCTTTGGCCACACAAGGGCAATAGTGAAGCTGCAGCAGATGCAAATAAGCTTCAGACAATCTTACAAGCACTGCTCAGAAATCTCAACTGAGGCACTCAACATCCAGGACTTGCCATTCGAATCTTGGCGCCTTGTGCTGGTTCCGACCTATTCACACATCGGTCCTGGATCTCGGCGCGTTCGACTCACTGTACCGCAACAGTGACCGCAATTCAGCTGGACAAGCCGCCATTTTCATTCACTCAATAGCGTCCCCCTACACACATTCAGGGACCTGGTCGTGTCTTCAGATGAAACGGATTGTAGGAAAAGAAGCAGAAAGGAAAAGGAAAAAAGTTCCGCTGAACACCACCTTGGGCAATAGTGAAGCTGCAAAAGGTGCAAATAAGCTTCAGACAGTCTTCAACTTACTCTGATTCTTATAATAAACTTCAGATAGTCTTACAAGCACTGCTCAGAACTCTCAACTGAGGCACTCAACATCCAGGACTTGCCGTTCGGATCTTGGCGCCTTGTGCTGGTTCCGACCTATTCACACATCGGTCCACTACTGACATCACCTCATAAGCCAACGGGGCACCCCACGCCGACTTTCGGCGCAGCATTGTAGGATGGCCACACCAGTGCGGCAACTTGCTGGACACAACATCGGGGCCATCCAGATCTCGGCGCGTTCGACTCACTGTACCGCAACAGTGACCGCAACTCAGCTGGACAGGCCGTCTTTCGGCGCAGCATTGTAGGATGGCCATACCAGTGCGGCAATTTGCTGGACACCACCTCGGTGCCATCCGGATCTCGGCGCGTTCGAGTCACTGTACCGCAACAGTGACCGCAATTCAGCTGGACACGCCGTCTTTCGGCGCAGCATTGTAGGATGGCCACACCAGTGCGGCAATTTGCTGGACACCACCTCGGTGCCATCCGGATCTCGGCGCGTTCGAGTCACTGTACCGCAACAGTGACCGCAACTCAGCTGGACACGCCGTCTTTCGGCGCAGCATTGTAGGATGGCCACACCAGTGCGGCAATTTGCTGGACACCACCTCGGTGCCATGCGGATCTCGGCGCGTTGTGCTGCCTTCGGCCTATTCGCACATCGGTCCGCTACTGACGCCGCCTCACGTGCCAACGGATTTTCTACGCTTTTTGTAGCCCTATGCCGCATAACAGGTCATGTGACTTGTTTATAAAACTTTTCATTGGTTCATTTTACTTTTGGTTTCCTAAAGATGGAAGGCTTGGTCATATGACCTAAAAATAACACTTTTCATTGGTTTAGAACATTTTTTTTTCCCAAACGATGAAAGCCCCACCTTGTTTCTGGATCATTCAGACTGAAACTGGCGTCAGCATGAGAGCACCACCATCTTGTGGCTCCGTCGTGGTCATTCCGCGAGCAATCATGGCAGCCGCTCCCCACCGGAAGCCTGCGGGAGTCGGGGGCCCCCAAAACTTTTGTAGAATCTTCACGGCTGAGGGGACGCTTTTCGAGAATGGAGCCCAAGCCCTAGCAGGCAAGCGTCCGAGTTCCAAGGTGTCCCAGGGCCATTTCAGTGGACCAGGCCCAAAACCGAGGAGCCGTCCGCCATTTTAAGAGCCATGTGGCAGCCGCCTATCGCTGCACTGCAAGAGTGGAAGCAACTCAACAACATGGTGAGCGAGACGCTGTAGCCGCAAGAGCGAGCGCAACTCAGCTAGATGGCCGCCACCTGGGGAGGCCCGTTCACGCCGCCTCCCCCACCCCCGGGCCGCCGCACGCCAATTTTCGGAGCAGCATTGTAGGATACCAAAACCAGTGCGGCAGTTTACTGGACATCACCTGGGTGCCTGTCGTACATGTTGTGTCAGCCATGTGACACTGGACACAGTCCCATCAACATCTCAACGCGTTCTGCTGCCTTGGGACTATTCGCACAACAGACCGCTACTGACGAGGCCTCCCCCCGCACCACCCGGGACGCCCCACGCTGTTTTTCTGTGCTGCATTGTAGGATCCCAAAACCAGTGCGGCACCCAGGCGACATCACCTGGGTGCCGTCCAGAACTCTGCACGTTGTGCTGCCTTGGGACTATTCGCACAAAAGACAGCTTCTAACCATTGTTGCTTTTTGTGTTGAAAAATGTTTAAATGTTTTTAGTTTTTGTTCCGTTCGTTATAGTTAATAGTTAATAAAGTTTTATAATCTTACTTTGTTGGAGTGTTATCTATGTTTTTTAAAAACGGGTGAATGGGGCCTTGAATCGGGTTATTGTCATGTGTGGGCTTTGGAAGTGTGCTGCTGCAGGATCGGACATTTCAAACTCAAATGCACGTTCTTTTTCTTACCTTTCCGAAGCATGGAGCGCAATAGCAGGCAGAGAAAGGGTGATGCACGTGTTGAACACTACCTGACCTGGCAAGTTGCTGGCAGTGCCCCCCCGCCCGCTCCTGAAAGAGGGCACACACACACCGCCGCCCCGAGTACTTCACAAATCTTTAAAAGACCATGCGCTTGTTCATGAGGCTTAAATGGTTTATCACCTCTTCTAGAACCCCTGCATCGACCCTCTGACGTTTCCTGGAAAAATTACCATGTAACACAATACCAAGCCCTGTCAGCTGAAACCCCCAAGGAATCGTGGGGCATATTATCAAGGGGGTTTATCTCCGCTTTTTTGGCTTTAAAAGCCAAGAAAGCGGAGATAAAAATATCTCCCTATTACCAAGCTGTCGCTAACACCAGTTAGTGACAGCTAAAAGGAGATAGCGACCATCTTGGGCCCCGCTTTGCATGTCAGTGATACTTATCACTAATGACATGCAAAGCGGGCGTGCCAAGATGTTAGCGACTGGAAACAGTCCCTAACATCGCTATCTCCTATTACCAACTTTTGGAGATATTCGCGCTAAGCGCGAATATCTCCAAAATCTAACACCTGCCCTGAGCAGTTCTTAGCCATGTTATCCAATGGGAGGTGGATAACATGGCTAAGAGCATTTGCTCGATAATACATGAATATCGCTGACATTTCTGCGATAATAGCAAGGTTTATCTGCGATAAAAATCGCCGATGTGCGGCGATAATTTTTGTCTCTAAACAAATAAGAGACAAAAATTATCGCTAGATGTTGGTAATATGCCCCCGAGTTTTTGCTTGCAGAAATCGGGAGGCGGGAGACTAGCACTGAAATCAGTAGTCACACGCCTGAATCGGGAGGGTTGGCATGTCTGAATTCTCTACAGCTGGGACCATAAACTACATCCGCAGGGGTAGGTGATAGCCTAGGTCCGGCCTGGACAATCGGACACAGAGGAAGAGGAGTGTCAGAGGGTGCGGTAGTGAATAGGGTGAAAGAGAGGTGTCGGGAGGGCACAGGGTGTGATTCTCAGAGAAGAGCAGCGCAGATGGGGGGAAGTATATGGCCCATGCATGAGAGACAGAGCGGGGATGACCAGTGCGTGGGGGAGATGCTTGCGAGGGTGGGAAGCCATGCTGAGGATCGGCGGCGTGCAGAGAGTGGGCCTGGTCAAGGCATCTAAAATGGCTGCCGTGCACGACAAAATTGTGGCATTGGACAAAAAGGCAAGATGGCGCAGACAATGTTTTTCAATAAGGATTCATTTATGACAAAATATTTACTCGCAGTGACAAAATGGTGGTCAACACTTCCTGATTTCCATCGAATCGAACGTTAACAAACGTCACGCAGCAAAAAAAAAAAAAAAAAAAAAAAAGCTCACGCACAGAGCAGTTTTTAACCATGTTATCCAATGGAAGGTGGATAACACGGCTAAGAGCATTTGCTGGATAATACATGAATATCGCTGACTTTTCAACGATACTCATGCATTGTGGCCGATGTGCGGCGATAATTTTTATCTCTAAACAATTAAAACGAAGCACAAAATGGCGAATTCCCGTTTCGCTACCAGTTTGCGGCCCAGTTCGCGGCCCGTGAAGCGCTTCTACTGTGAAAAATCATTTTTTTTTCTTTTCCCCACGGGACCCTTTAATAACCCCAACAACATTCCTAGGGGGTCAAGAGGGGGATAACTTGCCCCCTTTCATTAAATTCCCCTTTCGTTTTTCACCTCTTCTTCTCTCTCGATCCTACCGAGAGACAAGATGGCGGCCGCTCCGGACTGTTTAGAATGTTGACAGACACCGGAGAGCCAATCAGCTTTCTGCACGCAAAGTTCCAAAACGCGAAAAGTAAGCGGACCGGATCGCTGCCCGGAGCGCTGTTACAGATATATATCTTGATTTAAACGTTAATTTCTCAAAATCCACTGAAGCACATATATTGAGACCTAGCAAAGGCACATCGGGCTAACAGTCCCTACAATTTTGCCAAGTTTCGTGCAAATCCATTCAGCCGTTCGAGCTAAAAGTGAGTCCAACCGCCCTATGGAAAACTCAATGCAAAAAACGCGTTTTGGGACCCCCCTTTTTTCTCAGCCCCCCCTTGACGAAACCCCACCAAATTTTCAGGGGCTGCTCAGAAACAAAATGTGCCATTTTCCTGAAAATTTCAGCCGATTCCATCCACAAACGCCAAAGTTATTAGACATAGAATTTTCAGAAATCCCATAGGGAATTAATCCTAACTATATATACCTACTGGCGATAGCCAGTAGGTAATATATATATATATATATGTATATATATATATATATATTCTATAAGAGAAACACACTGCACTTGCAGCATGAAAACCTGCCACTTCAAACGTGCACAGTATTTTCTTAATTTGAGGCAAAGATAGGCAGGCAGGCATTACGCGTTTCGACTCAGATGAGTCTTCATCATATGCCACTGTGTTCAGCCCTGCCGCTGCTCCTGACCAAAGGGTGCGTAGTCATATCGGACCACACAAGAAAAAAGGTCTGTTTTACATAGCCATTCACCTTTTTCAAAGCATGACGATGCCGTGTGTAGATGCTCAAAAGTTTTATTTGCCAGCCACCATTGAACACATTTTGGCTGTGCAGCAGCCTTGTTAACCAATACCGAGGCAAGGTTTTCAGCCAACCTATAAACATTTCTTAGCATGTGTCATGTGAGAACTACTATGTAGCCAATACTGAAGACAGATTGGTAGTTTTCATTGCATTACCCTTAGTACATTTACAAATCATGGTGATTTTCATTTCATTTGTGTACTAGTAGTTAAATAGTGATACAATGCTTGCACTAAATAAATACCTTTAATGAAAATTCATAAGTTAATATTTTTTGGCTTCGATTTTCAAATAGTATATATTTACATGAGCAGGCATTGTTATAACATTTTCAATCCATTGATTCTTTTTGACACTGTTTTTATACAACCATTAAACAATGGAACCTGTCGATGATATTGAAGATCAAACCATCTGTTTGATCTTATAGGCTTTAAATTCCTGCATTGTATTCTTTTCTAATTAAGCCCAAGTGGGCAATTACATTTTTAGTACATTATATTATATTTAAAGCAATGTCCATCTCGAAAGTGCAAAGTGGAAATGTGGATTAAAGTCAAAACTGATAACAATAATAAGAAAATAACTTATATATATAATATATACATATAGCTACCGAAATAATGTAATTGCTAAACATGACCAAGTCGTCCTCAGAGGTAAAAGATCGGGAGAAAGCTGCTCTACCTATTTTTGATGATTGTATCACTAGCATTAATAGAACTTCCATGAAAGTAACACCTTTTGAGAAATCAACTGATGTGACAACACATTTAAAAAGATTGAAGTGGTGGGAATCTAAATCGCTGCAAAGATACTTAGAAGTCAAGCGGGTACCAAGAGGATTGAGAATCATGGTAGCACCCAGTTATGAGGAACCCAACCCGAACATGCTCAGAGAGTGAGCAGAAAACAATAATATATCATCAAGGAGACTGTTAGCAATCCTGATTAAGTAAGCAGATATATATTGCCAAAAAATCATGGAAGAAATAATGAACATATCTGAAATTCTGGACAAAGAGTCTGATCAAGAACAGATCAATAAATATAAAGTTGTAATGAAAGAGCAATTGCGTAAATCAAAGAAAGGAAACTGCATACATTTTTATGCGATAAACTTGACTATGACAAGGGACAAATATTTACTTTTGCCCAAAAATGTGATACTCTACGTAGGCAAAAATCTGCAGTGATGAGCAAGCCTGCTCAGGAAATACACTCAGAACTGACTAGCCTACTCAGTTCAGAAATAGACACTGATGCGGATGAATGCCCAAGCGGACAGGCCACAGGCCCAGTACCATCCGTCATAAAAGAGTTGGACTTTTTACAAGAAGAGAGAAGATTCAATTTGCGACCGAGATTACAAGCAGCAAATCAAAAGCTGCTAAGAGGAAGAAGCAGGGGAACAAGTGGAGGAAAGGCACAAAACAAAGTAGACTCAGTAGAGAAAAAGAAATGGAACAAGAAGTAGGAGTTGATAATGAAACCTCCATCATCAACATAACGAATATTGTTCTTTTTTTTATTGAATATCTGGTGCATAAAAAAGATCAGTAAAAAACACAATTATTCCAATTAAGCAGCAATAGATCATGAATATGTTAGACTTAGTAATAAATACCTATAAATTCATCAATATACAACTTTATACATAAGTTCTCATTCCTCCTGCATGATTAAAAAGGCACAGCAATTTACACTCTAGCATCCCTCCATTTTTTAAGGGGAGCCCAAATATTCAGTCTCAACTCCCTCATCTTTCTTTCCCTTCGGGAGTATAGAGATGCTTCGATGTTATGGATGTCTAACAGCCTTGACAACCACATCTGGAATGAGGGCGCTGAGGAGTCCTTCCAACCAGCAGCCAGTAGAATTTTTAAAACTGCAACACAAATAAATACAAATCCTTCTTCCTCCTTTTTCAACCTCAGGTTAGAATCTATTCTAAATATCATCAGGACCGGGGATAGGGTAATTTAACACGAGTAGCCCCTCCCAGAATTGATCCATCTCCGAACCTATCTTATTCAGTGTGCTACAATCATAAAACATATGCATCAAATGTGCAGGCCCCTGGGAACACCTTGGACACCTGTTGTCGTCCCTTTTCCCCCAATCAAAAAGCTTGGCTGGAGTGTAGTACAACTTACATAGTGTCTTATAATGTTGTGCTCTGAGATTCGAGGAGCGAAACAGGTTACTTGCCAGTAAGCATGGGCGAATTTTGCGAATCTGGCGTTCGCCAATTTGCGTATTTGCGAACTCGCAATCCGCAAAACACGCGAATTTTCGGATTTTTTTTTGTGTTCGCAAGGGTTTCTGCCAGTTCGCGAGGGTTTGGTACCAGTTCGCAAATGCGAACTGACTTGTCGGCTCGCAACGGTCGCGACTATGTTGTTTCTACGTCTGGTTCATCATCACAGGTTCCCAGCACCCTCTGTTTCACCACTGCCACCCTCTGTTTCACCCATGCCACCCTCTGGTACATCAATGCCACCCTCTGGTTCATCATCAATGTAGATTATGGGGGGGAAAAGCAAGCACACCTGCCCTGCTTCAACTGACATGAATTAATTTGGGGTTGGTTTATTATTGTGTCACTGTTTTAAAATTCCAGTCTGGCACCTGCTTCCTTATCAGTAATTTGCTTTCTGTTGCAGTGCATTTAATTTTTCCAGGACCTTTGTGGCCTACTTGTAGCTATTCTATGAACCTGCTGTGAGGGTCAGAGCAGGGTCATACAATTGTTGCAACTAGCAACTGAACTCTGGAGGGGCCCCAGTCAGGAAGCACTACAGGGAATGATTACTAATGATGAGTTTGAACTTTTGCACCTGCTGAGTGCTTTCAGTTTTGCAAAACTCGTTTTTCTGCAATTTCGCGGGATTCGCACGGCGAGAACTTGCGCGAGATCGAATTCGGAAGCCGCGAATTCGTGCGAATATGCGATTTGTTTTTTTGCGGCGTGTTAGTTCGCAATGATTTGTGCGTTTTTGCGAGCCTCTTGTAGTGCAACGGCACGAAGTTACGCTCGCGGTCGTTCACGGGCGCCGCCATCTTGTTTGCATGACGTATTTCCGTTTCCGGGCGCGATATGTAATCTCGCAAAGCGTGCGGCTCGCTAGTACAATTTTGCGTGTGTTCGCAAGGAAAATCTTGCACGAACTTACCCACGCGGTCGTGAACGGGCACGGCCATCTTGTTTCTCATTCATTGCTATGGTTCCTGGGCATGCTTCTTCTATCCTCTCTGAATCTCTGCCATCCTTTGCTTGTTTGAAGTTTTTTTTGATCTATTTTACTTATTATCTATCCCTCTATTTTTCTAGCTCTATATTTTTTTGTTTTCTGCTACTTTTGGTTAATTTTAAACTACTTTTTTAAACTATTTTCTTTTCTTCTCTTCCCTATTCTATTTTCTTTATTATTTAGCTTCCTTTCTGCCCAGACCATGGTAAAGTGAGCCGGGAAGCATCCCGAGAAGGGGAAGGGTCCCGCACCCCATGCCCGGCTCCCGTGCGGGCGTTTGAGGGGGGAGCAGGTCGCACCCCAGGAGATCTTCAGCCCGGAGGAGGTGGCCGCACTAATTTTTTATCTTCAGCGCCGCCTCCCCAGGACCATCATGGCAGGCGGCAAGATCGCCAGCGGGTACGGGATCCAGGAGCGCCGGAAGCGGTGGGAGAAGGTGTGCCGGGCCATGTACCACCACACTCGGGTCCGGCGCACCTACAACCAGGCCACCCACCGCTGGACGGATGTCCTGGACCGGGAACGCGATCTGCTCGACCTGCTCGGCCTTGAGATCCCCGGGCTTGGTGAGTAGTAGTAGCTATTTCTTTACTATGTTTTCTCCTGCTCTGTGTGTTATTATCTTGCAAATTTTTGTTTTTTACCAAGAGCAATAATGCTGTTGATTACATTGTAGGTAAATTATATTTCAAAATCTTCTGTGCATTTCAGGTGCACTGCTCTCCATCTCAGTAGCGCTGCTACTATGCTTATTTGTTTTCGATTTTGTGCTCATTTCAGTGGCCTGTGAAATTATGCATGAGTGTAGTTTAAAGAACTGCCTAATGCTAGACACTAAGGGTCAGATTTTTAATTACCGGCGCATCCCTGCAAAGTAGCAGGGATGCGCCAGTAATTGTGCGCCACGCCACCACCACCCATGGTGCGCCGTATTTACAATGCGGCCCACCATGGGCCCAAAACATCACCAAAGCGTTACGCATCTGTGCCGTAAAGGCGGCGCATTGCTGGAGTTGTGTCACAACGATGGAGCAGCTCCAGCAATGCTCTGGGGTGCCCTATCTCCCCAATGCTGCGTCAAGCCGTACGTCTGCTTCAAGCAGGCGCAGGGTTTAAGTCACGCATTATTGTCCTCAAAGTGACTGATTAAAATTTGTAAATTTCCCTCAGCCACTTTTTACAATGCGTTCCTGCGCAGGAACGCCCTCCCTGATGGCGCAGGGCTTTACAACGTGATGCATTTCCCATATGCGTCACGTTGTTATTATACGCCGCATCATGGCACCTCTTTTGTTCTGCCGCTGCGTCACAAAAGTCACGCAACAATGGAGCAAAAGAGCCGCAAGGGGCTTCTAAATCAGCCCCTACAGACTCAAGTCCAGTCCTTCCTTTGTACACATGGCGATAAGAATAAATAGTGGTGGTGGATTGATAGTTTGAGTATTTTAATGACTGGTTAATGTAGTAGGAAACTTTAGTGTTGTCTCTGATCTGCAATCACGATGGATTTTGTCTGTCACTTCGCGTGCTGCGGACTGCTGCCTGCCAGTCCTAGGCAAACCTTTTTAGTACTTTGTTTAGTGAGTTACATAAGAACTTTCCAAGTCGACGGTCCGCAAATCAAGCAATACTAATAACGCAGTAGACCACATGAGATCGGTCAATATACCCAGTGAAATAGTTGTCTATTTACTATTTCGCCAAAATATTTTGTTATTGTTCTTTTGAAATGTTTGATTTGGTTGACAAATCTCATCCATGTTTTCTGGTCTTTCTTTCTTTCATGTTGTACATCAGCTCCCCCCAGGGGCAAGAGGGCATTGGAGGAGGCTGCTGCTGCTGCTGAACAGGATCGGTCAGGCGAGGGCTCCTTTGCTGGCCCCGGTAAGTTTTAATTTTAATATAGAGTACCTATTTTTTCCTAGCGTTCCTCATTAGATTTTTTCAAAAACGTCTTTGATCTTCTTGTAGACTGTATCTAAATTCTTATCCTGCCTCAACTATGACTCCCTGTGGTATTACTAGATTATTCTTATTAGTCTGTCTGTGTAGCTAAGTAAGATTGCACATTTGGCAATTCCATTGGACACCCATTCTAGTCAGCAATAGCTCTATGCACTGAGTGCAGTCCTCTGGGATTGTCCATAATGTCTTTTCAAGTCTTCTAAATGTTTATGCTTTGACAATTGCCAACAATAAAAAGGTGAATGACCACCAAGAATGAATAAGATACTACTTTACTTTTGGTTTGGATAGGAGGACAATCCATTCTACTACTGTTGCAGGGACAAATCTGCACAAACAGAACTATGGACACTAAATAGTGCATTGTTTATCAATTATAATAGGCGCAGGTAGACTTTCCACATACCTCAGTGATATCAGACTTTGAAGAACCCCCAATCTCCTTACTGACTAGATAGTGTGGCAGAGTCATTTAGCTCCCGAATTCATCGATGATTTATCCCCAATGATGAATATCCAACGCAGGACAAGAGTACGGAGTCAGAGTCCAGAAGTGTCAGAGGCACGGGCTCATGCTTGCAAATTGCATAACCTTTTGCTCATTCACTCATGACCAAAACCCACAGAGTCTATTTAAGTTTTAAAGCTTTATTAAAAGTAAAAATATTTATTAAAATCAAGCTTGTCATAAAACAGAAACGGTTGATTAAAAATGGAAAAGTGCTAATAGTGATTTATTTAACACATTTATTGTGGGCGAGCCGAGCCCTCACCTCGTTTGAACTTTAATGTTTCTTTTTGGTGATGAATCGTTGGTCCCTCTGTCCTGGTGGTGATGATGATGATTTTTTCTTAGAAGTGAAGCTTCTGTCTGTTATGAGAAAAATGAAGCGTGTTAAAAAGCAAGCATTCATCAGTTGTGCCAAAAAGTGCAGCAAGACAAGACCCTTCACTGGAAAATTTGACTTTAGAGTAGACAGTCAAACAAATTATTAGATTGGTTTCTGTATTCACATTTCTCCATTCCTAGACAAAATGCTAGTGAGTGGTGTATGTCTATGACATCTAACATTCTTAAATGTACTTTGTAGGTGGAACATCTGGTGCTGGGCCCAGCGCGAAGGTGGAGGAGAGAAGCTCTGGGGAGGAGGCGGTGCAAGTGCCGGAGCCGGACCAAACTGATGTGCGGGTTTCCACGGTAGTGGCGGGCAGTGGTAAGCTCTTATATTCCTTACTTATTGAGATTGCAGACTGCATAGTGTGCTGCTCCCCGTGAGAAAACGTAAGGTTTGTCCAGAGGAGAGACATGAAGAAGAATGATTGACATTTAGGGGCCTATTATGATGGCGGACGGACCTGAGTCCATCCGCCACCATAGAGTAGGAGGGACCGTCTGCAGGTGCAGTGGCGGTCCCTCCGTGGTAATTAGGATGTGACCGCCACCCTGGCGGTCACATCCTGTATTTTTATCATTGCGGCGGGTGCTGCTTGAAGCAGCACCCGCCACAATGATAAAAATGTAAGTTGTGCATTTGCATGCACAAAGCGGCAGGCACCTTTTGGTGCCTGCCGCTTTGTGCAGGCAAATGCAGTGGGGTACCATAGGTACCCCCCCATGTGCACCCCACCCCCCCTTCACCTCTGGGGGCCTGCAACGGGCCCCCAAACAAAAATGCGTATGCCTTTGCACGTCGGAAATGCCGCCGTGTAAAGGCATGTGTTCCTCCAGACATCCTAATATGGCTGGCGGTGTCTGATAGACACCGCCAGCCATGTTAGTGCTTTTCCGCCGCGGACGGGAGGCGACAGCGGCGGAAAAGCTGCGGACTGAAAAACGATCCCCCAGCCATCCTAATCTGGCGGGGGTCTTTTTCAGTGTGCTGCGAATTTCCCGCATCCTCCGGGCCGGCGGTGGATTCCGCCGGCCTGGAGGATGCGGGAAATCCGCAATCCTAATCTGCCCCATAGTTTGAATGGATGGATGCCTGGATCATGGTACTATCTGAGTCTTAGATAGCATATGTGTATCTAGAGAGAGTAGACGGTCACTGGATGAACTAAGTGTTACTTTGAAGAGCATGTAACACCGCACCCGTACGTCCCAGTGTAGGAAAGGCAAGGAAAAGAAGTTGTAATTTTGTCCGAATACTACCATGCATAGTAGCAGTAGTTTGTATTGCAAGCACAGCATATATCCGGCTATTACGATGACCACTCACTACCTCTGTTAATAAGTTTAGTAGAACTCGGTCATTCATGTGTGGATGTATCACCGTTCACTCAATAAAAAGCAAAGCACCTAAAGTCATCCCATATGTAAGTAAATACATACCATGTGCAGTGATAGATAATCCGATTATTTATCTTCTTCATTTTCCTTTTCTAGTATTCATTGGCACTGTAGGGTGAAACTTAAATCAATTAAGCAGTAGCCCTTGTAACAGTGTATTCTCAGTGCCACCCATAATAGAAAAGTAACAGCATCACCACCTGTATGTACTGGACTGGTACAGTAACGCAAGTCTGTCTCACTCATCATGGCGGGCGTCTGTTTTCCTCGGGTGCAAGTTGACTGCGCTGGCATGATGCCGGCTTGCAGAAGTTAAAGTACCAATTTTGCTAAACAAGAGAGAAGAAGAAGAATAAGACTGGTGTACTGTCATACTCGACTCTAATGGAGTGAGTCCATAGTGCTCGTAGAATTGATTCCTTAAACTCCCACTAATGTTAGAGCAAGGGTGAAGAAGTGGGAGGTTAGATAGATACTGGCCACAATAGTTATGTACTGCACTTGCAAGTTGCTAGTTCTACTGTGACACAACTTTCTGCTGAATCATTTTTTTTAATCTTAAAGAGCATTGGTTACAGACTATGTCTTTCTTTCTTCATATAGATGCTCCTTCCAAACCAACCCGGAAGGAGCTGGCTACACGGGCGCGGCAACGGAGGCTGGAGGCCACTGTCGCTGAATATCGGCAGCTGGTCGCCCAGGAGGAGGGGGACACGCAGTCTACCACTACATCTACAGGGACTGCTGCATCCTCCTCTGCACTCCCTGGGCCACCCAGACGGCGCAGGTCTCCAGTGGTACGGAGCCGGGGTACCGCAGCCACCCACCACCGCTGAGCGAAGAAATCAGCTGCCCCCAACAGCAGTTGGAAGAAACATATGCACCGCCTTTCCCCGAGGGTTTCCTACCTCGAGCAGGAGCTGCTCAACACCAAAACCCTGCTCGAGACCCTCCGCAAGGAGCATTCCGACCTGGCCCAGAAATTCAACAGCAGCAGCCAGCAGTAGGAGGAGACTGTCCCTTGCCCCTTTTTTAAAGACTTCTGGGGGGTGGGAATTGGGAGTTGGGTTTTTCACTTTTTTGGACTTTTCACTGACATTTGTTGGGGTTAGGGAGTGGGGGTGGGTTGGGTCTTGTGGCATATTATTTTTGTCAGGGATATAAATATACTTTAAACTCTATCTTAGCATACATGTTTTTTTACTGCTTTTGAGGCTGGTGGGTGGGGGTTTAACAGTAACTTTGTTTTGGTGACACTTTGATTCAAGTTGTGTAAATAATTGCCCAAATGTTTTCAAAACTAAGTGCCTCTCACAGAGTAAGTGAATTCAAGAGTGCTAGGACTTTAGTAGTACTACTGTCAATCTCTCATCTCTCCTAATACTCCATTATACTACCTCCCACCAAACGCTTATCTTACCTGTAATTTGTGTTTGAAAGTAGGGCTAGGGCCAGTGCTGGCTCCACGGGAAATGGCGAATAAGGTTGGAAATCCAGGACGGATTAAATGTCCTCATTGCGGTGGCACTAGTGGTGTGACAGAGTGGCAGTTGCATGCCTATGGAAAAGAAGAAAATGAAACCTGGTTTGTCCTTACTGTAGCATTACAACGGTACGATAGAGAATATAGCAGGTGACAGTACACTAGAACAGTGCCACAATGTAGCCTAACAAATGGTAAAGTATTGAAAGTATAACTAGTACTTGCGTTGAATTTCTTTGACATTGGCTACTACTGCAAGAAATAGTACTGAAGCTGAGTAAGACTAGAATATATCCTCGGATTCCTTCACCAGCCTGTTGCTATGACCTTATCCTCCCCAGCAAGTGTGTGGAATTATTGATGTCATTTAGTCACACATCAATCAAAACCACACAGCCCGGGGGAAGAGGGTTAGGGTTTGGAAAATGGATGGGAATGGGGGTTTCTTTTTGGGTAGGTTTTGTTGAGAGAAAAAAAAGCACAGCATGGACAAACAATACTTGAACATAAAGAAATCTTTGGGTACAAAGCTAACCATGCATCTTTTACGTGACATAAAGGAAGTGCATGCACTACTGCATGCATTGTTACTGAAAAGTAAGTAGTACTTTCGACAATCGTGAATGACAGAATGCAACAGTACAGGGCTACATTAAATTAGGTTTAAAAAATAGCCAAAGGAAAACCTATAGATTGGCTGTAGGGATCACTTTAGAAGCAGAGAGAGATCCAAGAAATGCTGTCACACTCATAGAAGAAAACAATGGATACTGTATCTGTATGTTGTTGTAGTTGTCCTGTTGAATTTGGTAAGTAAGTTGCATGCAGCAAACCATTCCTCTTATTAGCGGCACTCCTCCATTCCAGCTGACGCTTCGTCCATCAATGTTGGTGACCAGAAGACACCCTGTCCACTGTCTGCCTGGCGGATGCTGAATTGCGGCTCGCTAATGTGAAGCCTGACTCCATCCTCTTTTCCCCATTGCACAGACTGAAACCCGGCCTGTAATTATTGAACGAAAAACAGGAAGTGATATTACAACACCACTGATAAATAAATATAAGGTATGTACGCTGTGTAGTGCAAAAAGTCACACTTTGAGGTTCCTAATAGACTGTACAATATTTTTGAAAGTGCGTACTCTGTCTGAGTCTCCTTTTGAAGGATAAATAAGTATGGGCAAATTTATTTAGCGGATCTTTCCCCTCAAGCTAGGTGTACTGTAAACTGTGTTTTAGAACAAAATTAGACCTTCCCAGCAGTGCTCCCACCCAGACCCTTACTAAAACCAGTCGCAAAAATGTAGAAGACCCCCAATTAGATCTCAAAGAACGAGGCCTAGCAGAAAACTGGTGACAAAAAGTACTTTGAAAGCAAAAGTAGGCCCAAATACCCCCTTACCCACCGTGGATTGTATTCAAACCACTTGCAAGCAAGCAAAAGTATCCATAGCCAGCATCGCTCCAAGACTCGAAACCCCCCCCACCCAAACACATGCAATAGAAATACTGCTAACCCTAACGAGCCCTAAGTTAAGAATAGTGGCAAAGGCTTTCTTTAACTATGCCAAATCCCCCCTTTCCCACCATGGATTTTCTTCAAATGACTTGCAACCAAAATTACACATTCCCACGAGTGCTCTATGACCCCAGAACTCAGTTGCAAAAATCTAGAACACCCCGAAACACATGCAATCCTGCTGCTAGGGCTAACCCTAACAAACCTTAAGTTACAAAAAGTGGCAAAAGGCTTTTCCATATGGATTTTGTACAAACCACTTCTATCCGGTTTTAGACCTTCCCAGCAATGCCCCAAGACCCGCCAACCCACCCGCAAAAAAGCACAACACCCCCAAACAGCCAAAAAGGAAAATCTCATACTTACAATATTTCTGGGCCTTCGGTCCAAACGCGTTGTGCAGCTAGGTCACAACTCCCGTTTTCCAGCACGGATTTCCTGAAAAGCAAATGCAATCAAAATTAGAGTGTCCCAGCAGTGCTCCCAGACCCCAAAACTCACCAACAAACACCCGGAACCCCCCCAAAGAGCACCTCAAAGGCAAGCAAGTCAGCAAAAACGCAAAAAGAATTTCGCCTCCGATTTGGTCCAAACCACTTTTATCCGGTATTAGAGCTTCCCAGCAATGGCCCCAGAGCCGCCAACCCAGGCGAAAACTAGTAGAAGACCCCCAAACAGCCAAAAAGCAAAAGTACAAAAATGGGGACAGTCATTTTTTTGGCAATTTCCAAAATCACTCCGCGCGTGCTCTGCAGCTAGGCCCTAACTCCCCTCTGCCACCATGGATTTGCTTCAAACCTCTTGCAATCTAAAGTATCCATAGCCAGCAGTGATCCCAGACCCCAAAACCCACCCACAAACACCAGGAAGCCCCCCAAACAGGCCCCGAAAACGCTACATTGAGCAAAATGTCAGAAATAGCAAAAAAAAATTCTGCATGGATTTTGTACAAACCACTTCTATCCGGTATAAGACCTTCCCAGCAATGCCCCAAGACCCGCCAACCCACCCGCAAAAAAGCACAATACCCTCAAACAGCCAAAAAGGAAAATCTCATACTTACAATATTTTTCGGCCTTCGGTCCAAACGCGCTGTGCAGCTAGGTCATAACTCCCGTTTTCCACCACGGATTTCCTGAAAAGCAAATGCAATCAAAATTAGAGTGTCCCAGCAGTGCTCCCAGACCCCAAAACTCACCAACAAACACCCGGACCCTCCCAAAGAGCACCTCAAAGGCAAGCAAGTCAGCAAAAACGCAAAAAGAATTTCGCCTCCGATTTGGTCCAAACCACTTTTATCCGGTATTAGAGCTTCCCAGCAATGGCCCCAGAGCCGCCAACCCAGGCGAAAACTAGTAGAAGACCCCCAAACAGCCAAAAAGCAAAAGTACAAAAATGGGGACAGTCATTTTTTTGGCAATTTCCAAAATCACTCCGCGCGTGCTCTGCAGCTAGGCCCTAACTCCCCTCTGCCACCATGGATTTGCTTCAAACCTCTTGCAATCTAAAGTATCCATAGCCAGCAGTGCTCCCAGACCCCAAAACCCACCCACAAACACCAGGAAGCCCCCCAAACAGGCCCCGAAAACGCTACATTGAGCAAAATGTCAGAAATAGCAAAAAAAAATTCTGCATGGATTTTGTACAAACCACTTCTATCCGGTATAAGACCTTCCCAGCAATGCCCCAAGACCCGCCAACCCACCCGCAAAAAAGCACAATACCCTCAAACAGCCAAAAAGGAAAATCTCATACTTACAATATTTTTCGGCCTTCGGTCCAAACGCGCTGTGCAGCTAGGTCATAACTCCCGTTTTCCACCACGGATTTCCTGAAAAGCAAATGCAATCAAAATTAGAGTGTCCCAGCAGTGCTCCCAGACCCCAAAACTCACCCACAAATACCGGAACCCCCCCAAAGAGCACCTCAAAGGCAAGCAAGTCAGCAAAAATGCAAAAAAAAAATCTCGCCTCTGATTTGGTCCAAACCACTTTTATCCGGTATTAGAGCTTCCCAGCAATGGCCCCAGAGCCGTCAACCCAGGCGAAAACTAGTAGAAGACCCCCAAACAGCCAAAAAGCAAAAGTACAAAAATGGGGACTTAGTCATTTTTTAGGCTATTTCCAAAATCACTCTGCGCGTGCTCTGCAGCTAGGCCCTAACTCCCCTCTGCCACCATGGATTTGCTTCAAACCTCTTGCAATCTAAAGTATCCATAGCCAGCAGTGCTCCCAGACCCCGAAACCCACCCACAAACACCAGGAAGCCCCCCAAACAGGCCCCCAAAAACGCTACATAGAGCAAAATGTCAGAAATAGCAAAAAAAAATTCTGCATGGATTTTGTACAAACCACTTCTATCCAGTATTAGACCTTTGCCAGCAATGCTCCAAGACCCGCCAACCCACCCGCAAAAAAGCACGACACCCCCAAACAGCCAAAAAGGAAAATCTAATACTTACAATATTTCTCGGCCTTCGGTCCAAACGCGCTGTGCAGCTAGGTCATAACTCCCGTTTTCCACCACGGGTTTCCTGAAAAGCAAATGCAATCAAGATTAGACTGTCCCAGCAGTGCTCCCAGGCCCCCAAACACACCCACAAACACCCGGGAACCCCCCAAAGTGCACCTCAAAGGCAAGCAAGTCAGCAAAAACGCAAAATAATTTCGCCTCCGATTTGGTCCAAACCACTTTTATCCGGTATTAGAGCTTCCCAGCAATGGCCTCAGAGCCGTCAACTTACCCGCAAAGAAGTAGAACACCCCCACAAGTGCAGAGTCTTTCTTCATTGGGCGTAATCCAGCCCTCTGCTTTGAGGGAAAAAGGAATCTGGAGGAGGAGGATAGAGGAGCATGTTCTTGTGAAATTGTGAACCTGAGGAATGCAGACTGCGGCACCTTCAAATCAATAAGCAAACAAGTGAAGACAGTTCTGCTGATGGGCTTGGTTTTGTGATTAGGTGATTAAACTTTGAATTATATTAACTGTGCACAACAAAGAAAGACAGACACACAGGAATAAAAGTGAATAAGGATGAAAAAGAAAGTTATTGATTCATTGTCTCATTTTCAGGGCTCGGTGTCAGTGAATAAGAATAAGGCTTCGTCATCATACTCTGCGAATTCAGGCAGGGTGAGGTCAGTGTCACCTAACAGAGAAGAAATTCCCTCATCTACGTTGCTGTCCATCTCGTCTTCATCCGGTGTGCTTTCTCGTACTTTGTAATCTGATGGTATGAGGTGCTGATTTATCTTGATCATTGTTAACCTCTCCACATTTTTGGGCGAGAGGTGGCTCCGTTTGGAAGTTACAATGCCACCATCAGCACTGAAAACACGTTCAGAAGACACGCTTGCGAGTGGGCAAGACAAGTAGTTTATAGCCAGGTTGGAGATCTGTGCCCACAATTCTTTTTTCCCATGCCAATACGCCAATGGGTCAGTATTAACATAGACCTCTGTTGAGTCATTCAGATAGTCCTGCACCATCGACTCAAGGTCCTCCAAGGTTCCTCCACTTTGCTTACTTTTTGCTGTGACCTTTTGAGAACCAAACCCAATCCGAGTTAGCCAATCCTCTTCTGCATCCAATGTTACTGTTGTGTCTGGTGCAGATGATCCGGTTGCCGGTGTCTTTAACGGCTGAGAGGTCACTTGTGCCACAGCCACAGGTGCAGAAGTGGATTCTTTTGACTTGGGATGGCCTGCTGATGCTGATGTACTGCCTTTTCCTTCAATTTGCTGCCGTTCTCTTTCAAACCTCTTGGCTGAGAAGGCTAGCCAACGTTTGTACTTTGTAACATCTTGATCACCAAAAGGAAAGAATGCTTGGCCTGCCAGCGCCTTTTTGTAGCGTGGATCCAGAATAGTAGCACAAATGTAATGTTGTTCTGAGTGGATCATTTTAAGACCTTCATCACCAAGTAGGCGCTCTAATAATTTCTCCGCCAAAAGAAAAGCGTCTTTCTTTTCTTCATCTTTTTCAAACATAGAAGACACCGCCTTCAGTTGGTGCTCCAGCATGCGCAACAATGGGATAGCTTTTCCCAAATTACAGTCCTCCTTGCTGACTGAACGTGTGAAGACCTCAAAAGGGCGAAGCATGTCTGTCAGGCTTTTAACTAGGTTCCATTGCGCCGCATCTAGCCTCATGTCCTTCTGAGCTGTACCCAGTCTTAAGAAATAGTGATCGAGTACCGTATACTGCTCTTACAGACGCTCAAGCATGTAGAAGGTTGAGTTCCAACGTGTTGCCACCTCCTGGATGAGTGCTTTCACTGGCATTCGACGTTCATGAAGCAGGCTCCTCAGATGCTTCTGGGCCTTAAAAGAATGACTGAAATGGTTGCACATTCTTCGGCAGGTGGCCACGAACTCGCACGCTGGAGTGTCTTCATCACTCAAGAATTTTTTAACAACCAGGTTTATACAGTGCGCCAAACACGGCACTCTGAAATATTGACCCAGCTCCATGGCCTTAACTACATTGGCGCCATTATCGTTGGAAACATAACCAATCTGGCGTTTTTTTGGGGACAGCCAGTGAAAGATCTTTGTGTTAAACTCATTCAAAATGTTTTCTGCTGTGCGACGTTTCTCCAAGCCAATGCTTGCACTAAATAAATACCTTTAATGAAAATTCATAAGTTAATATTTTTTGGCTTCGATTTTCAAATAGTATATATTTACATGAGCAGGCATTGTTATAACATTTTCAATCCATTGATTCTTTTTGACACTGTTTTTATACAACCATTAAACAATGGAACCTGTCGATGATATTGAAGATCAAACCATTCGATTGATCTTATAGGCTTTAAATTCCTGCATTGTATTCTTTTCTAATTAAGCCCAAGTGGGCACTTACATTTTTAGTACATTATATTATATTTAAAGCAATGTCCATCTCGAAAGTGCAAAGTGGAAATGTGGATTAAAGTCAAAACTGATAACAATAATAAGAAAATAACTTATATATATAATATATACATATAGCTACCGAAATAATGTAATTGCTAAACATGACCAAGTCGTCCTCAGAGGTAAAAGAGTGGGAGGAAGCTGCTCTACCTATTTTTGATGATTGTATCACTAGCATTAATAGAACTTCCATGAAAGTAACACCTTTTGAGAAATCAACTGATGTGACAACACATTTAAAAAGATTGAAGTGGTGGGAATCTAAATCCCTGCAAAGATACTTAGAAGTCAAGCGGGTACCAAGAGGATTGAGAATCATGGTAGCACCCAGTTATGAGGAACCCAACCCGAACATGCTCAGAGAGTGAGCAGAAAACAATAATATATCATCAAGGAGACAGTTAGCAATCCTGATTAAGTAAGCAGATATATATTGCCAAAAAATCATGGAAGAAATAATGAACATATCTGAAATTCTGGACAAAGAGTCTGATCAAGAACAGATCAATAAATATAAAGTTGTAATGAAAGAGCAATTGCGCAAATCAAAGAAAGGAAACTGCATACATTTTTATGCGATAAACTTGACTATGACAAGGGACAAATATTTACTTTTGCCCAAAAATGTGATACTCTATGTAGGCAAAAATTTGCAGTGATGAGCAAGCCTGCTCAGGAAATACACTCAGAACTGACTAGCCTACTCAGTTCAGAAATAGACACTGGTGCAGATGAATGCCCAAGCGGACAGGCCACAGGCCCAGTTCCATCCGTCATAAAAGAGTTGGACTTTTTACAAGAAGAGAGAAGATTCAATTTGCGACCGAGATTACAAGCAGCAAATCAAAAGCTGGTAAGAGGAAGAAGCAGGGGAGCAAGTGGAGGAAAGGCGCAAAACAAAGTAGACTCAGTAGAGAAAAAGAAATGGAACAAGAAGTAGGAGTTGATAATGAAACCTCCATCATCAACTTAACGAATATTGTTCTTTTTTTATTGAATATCTGGTGCATAAAAAAGATCAGTAAAAAACACAATTATTCCAATTAGGCAGCAATAGATCATGAATATGTTAGACTTAGTAATAAATACCTATAAATTCATCAATATACAACTATATATATCAGTTCTCATTCCTCCTGCATGATTAAAAAGGCACAGCAATTTACACTCTAGCATCCCTCCATTTTTTAAGGGGAGCCCAAATATTCAGTCTCAACTCCTTCATCTTTCTGCCCCTTTGGGAGTATAGAGATGCTTCAATGTTATGGATGTCTAACAGCCTTGACAACCACATCTGGAATGAGGGCGCTGAGGAGTCCTTCCAACCAGCAGCCAGTAGAATTTTTAAAACTGCAAAACAAATAAATACAAATCCTTCTTCCTCCTTTTTCAACCTCAGGTTAGAATCTATTCTAAATATCATCAGGACCGGGGATAGGGTAATTTAACACGAGTAGCCCCTCCCAGAATTGTTCCATCTCCGAACCTATCTTATTCAGTGTGCTACAATCATAAAACATATGCATCAAATGTGCAGGCCCCTGGGAACACCTTGGACACCTGTTGTCGTCCCTTTTCCCCCAATCAAAAAGCTTGGCTGGAGTGTAGTACAACTTACATAGTGTCTTATAATGTTGTGCTCTGAGATTCGAGGAGCGAAACAGGTTACTTGCCAGTAAGCATGGGCGAATTTTGCGAATCTGACGTTCGCGAATTTGAGTATTTGCGAACTCGCAATCCGCAAAATACACAAATTTTCGCGAATTTGCGGATTTTTTGTTTGTGTTCGCAAGGATTTTTGCCAGTTCGTGAGGGTTTGGTACCAGTTCGCAATTGTGGACTTACTTGTCGGCTCGCAACGGTCGAGACTATGTTGTTTCTACGTCTGGTTCATCATCACAGGTTCCCAGCACCCTCTGTTTCACCACTGCCACCCTCTGTTTCACCACTGCCACCCTCTGGTACATCAATGCCACCCTCTGGTTCATCATCAATGTAGATTATGGGGGGGAAAGCAAGCACACCTGCCCTGCTTCAACTGACATGAATTAATTTGGGGTTGGTTTATTAATGTGTCACTGTTTTAAAATTCCAGTCTGGCACCTGCTTCCTTATCAGTAATTTGCTTTCTGTTGCAGTGCATTGAATTTTTCCAGGACCTTTGTGGCCTACTTGTAGCTATTCTATGAACCTGCTGTGAGGGTCAGAGCAGGGTCATACAATTGTTGCAACTAGCAACTGAACCCTGGAGGGGCCCCAGTCAGGAAGCACTACAGGGAATGATTACTAATGATGAGTTTGAACTTTTGCACCTGCTGAGTGCTTTCAGTTTTGCAAAACTCGTTTTTCTGCAATTTCGTGGGATTCGTGCGGCGAGAACTTGCGCGAGATCGAATTCGGAAGCCGCGAATTCGTGCGAATATGCGATTTGGTTTTTTGCGGCATGTTAGTTTGCAATGTTCCGGGCGCGATGTGTAATCTCGCAAAGCGTGCGGCTCGCTAGTACAATTTTGCGTGTGTTCGCAAGGAAAATCTCGCGCGAACTTACCCACGCGGTCGTGAACGGGCGCGGCTATGGTTCCTGGGCATGCTTCTTCTATCCTCTATGAATCTCTGCCATCCTTTGCTTGTTTGAAGTTTTTTTTGATCTATTTTACTTATTATCTATCCCTCTATTTTTCTAGCTCTATATTTTTGTGTTTTCTGCTACTTTTGGTTAATTTTAAACTACTTTTTTAAACTATTTTCTTTTCTTCTCTTCCCTATTCTATTTTCCTTATTATTTAGCTTCCTTTCTGCCCAGACCATGGTAAAGTGAGCCGGGAAGCATCCCGAGAAGGGGAAGGGTCCCGCACCCCATGCCCGGCTCCTGTGCGGGCGTTTGAGGAGGGAGCAGGTCGCACCCCGGGAGATCTTCAGCCCGGAGGAGGTGGCCGCACTAATTTTTTATGTTCAGCGCCGCCTCCCCAGGACCATCATGGCAGGCAGCAAGATCGCTAGCGGGTACGGGATCCAGGAGCGCCGGAAGCGGTGGGAGAAGGTGTGCCGGGCCATGTACCACCACACTCGGGTCCGGCGCACCCACAACCAGGCCACCCACCGCTGGACGGATGTCCTGGACCGGGAACGCGATCTGCTCGACCTGCTCGGCCTTGAGATCCCCGGGCTTGGTGAGTAGTAGTAGCTATTTCTTAACTATGTTTTCTCCTGCTCTGTGTGTTATTATCTTGCAAATTTTTAATTTTTTATCAAGAGCAATAATGCTGCTGATTACATTGTAGGTAAATTATATTTCAAAATCTTCTGTGCATTTCAGGTGCAATGCTCTCAATCTCAGTAGCGCTGCTACTATGCTTATTTGTTTTCGATTTTGTGCTCATTTCATTGGCCTGTGAAATTATGCATGAGTGTAGTTTAAAGAACTGTCTAATGCTAGACACTAAGGGTCAGATTTTTAATTACCGGCGCATCCCTGCAAAGTAGCAAGGATGTGCCAGTAATTGTGCGCCACGCCACCACCACCCATGGTGCGCCGTATTTACAATGCGGCCCACCATGGGCCCAAAACATCACCAAAGCGTTACCCATCTGTGCCGTAAAGGCGGCACATTGCTGGAGTTGCGTCGCAACGATGGAGCAGCTCCAGCAATGCTCTGGGGTGCCCTATCTCCCCAATGCTGCGTCAAGCCATACGTCTGCTTCAAGCAGGCGCAGGGTTTAAGTCACGCATCATTGTCCTCAAAGTGACTGATTGAAATTTGTAAATTTCCCTCAGCCACTTTTTACAATGCGGTCCTGCGCAGGAACGCCCTCCCTTGCGCCGGAACGCCCCCTGATGGCGCAGGGCTTTACAACGTGATGCATCTCCCATATGCGTCACGTTGTTATTATACGCCGCATCATGGCGCCTCTTTTGTTCTGCCGCTGCGTCACAAAAGTCACGCAACAATGGAGCAAAAGAGCCGCAAGGGGCTTCTAAATCAGCCCCTACAGACTCAAGTCCAGTTCTTCCTTTGTACACATGGCGATAAGAAGAAATAGTGGTGGTGGAATGATAGTTTGAGTATTTTAATGACTGGTTAATGTAGTAGGAAACTTTAGTGTTGTCGCTGATCTGCAATCACGATGGACTATATCTGTCACTTCGCGTGCTGCGGACTGCTGCCTGCCAGTCCTAGGCAAACCTTTTTAGTACTTTGTTTAGTGAGTTACATAAGAACTTTCCAAGTCGACGGTCCGCAAATCAAGCAATACTAATAACGCAGTAGACCACATGAGATCGGTCAATATATCCAGTGAAATAGTTGTCTATTTACTATTTCGCCAAAATATTTTGTTATTGTTCTTTTGAAATGTTTGATTTGGTTGACAAATCTCATCCATGTTTTCTGGTCTTTCTTTCTTTCATGTTGTGCATCAGCTCCCCACAGGGGCAAGAGGGCATTGGAGGAGGCTGCTGCTGCTGCTGAACAGGATCGGTCAGGCGAGGGCTCCTTTGCTGGCCCCGGTAAGTTTTAATTTTAATATAGAGTACCTATTTTTTCCTAGCGTTCCTCATTAGATTTTTTCTAAATCGTCTTTGATCTTCTTGTAGACTGTATCTAAATTCTTATCCTGCCTCAACTATGACTCCCTGTGGTATTACTAGATTATTCTTATTAGTCTGTCTGTGTAGCTAAGTAAGATTGCACATTTGGCAATTCCATTGGACACCCATTCTAGTCAGCAATAGCTCTATGCACTGAGTGCAGTCCTCTGGGATTGTCCATAATGTCTTTTCAAGTCTTCTAAATGTTTATGCTTTGACAATTGCCAACAATAAAATGGCGAATGACCACCAAGAATGAATAAGATACTACTTTACTTTTGGTTTGGATAGGAGGACAATCCATTCTACTACTGTTGCAGGGACAAATCTGCACAAACAGAACTATGGACACTAAATAGTGCATTGTTTATCAATTATAATAGGCGCAGGTAGACTTTCCACATACCTCAGTGATATCAGACTTTGAGGAACCCCCAATCGCCTTACTGACTAGATAGTGTGGCAGAGTCATTTAGCTCCCGAATTCATCGATGATTTATCCCCAATGATGAATATCCAACGCAGGACAAGAGTACGGAGTCAGAGTCCAGAAGTGTCAGAGGCACGGGCTCCTGCTTGCAAATTGCAAAACCTTTTGCTCATTCACTCATGACCAAAAACCACAGAGTCTATTTAAGTTTTAAAGCTTTATTAAAAGTAAAAATATTTATTAAAATCAAGCTTGTCATAAAACAGAAACGGTTGATTAAAAATGGAAAAGTGCTAATAGTGATTTATTTCACACATTTATTGTGGGCGAGCCGAGCCCTCACCTCGTTTGAACTTTAATTTTTCTTTTTGGTGATGAATCGTTGGTCCCTCTGTCCTAGTGGTGATGATGATGATTTTTTCTTAGAAGTGAAGCTTCTGTCTGTTATGAGAAAAATGGTGCGTGTTAAAAAGCAAGCATTCATCAGTTGTGCCAAAAAGTGCAGCAAGACAAGACCCTTCACTGGAAAATTTGACTTTAGAGTAGACAGTCACACAAATTATTAGATTGGTTTCTGTATTCACATTTCTCCATTCCTAGACAAAATGCTAGTGAGTGGTGTATGTCTATGACATCTAACATTCTTAAATGTACTTTGTAGGTGGAACATCTGGTGCTGGGCCCAGCGCGAAGGTGGAGGAGGGAAGCTCTGGGGAGGAGGCGGTGCAAGTGCCGGAGCCGGACCAAACTGCTGTGCGGGTTGCCACGGTAGTGGCGGGCAGTGGTAAGCTCTTATATTCCTTACTTATTGAGATTGCAGACTGCATAGTGTGCTGCTCCCCGTGAGAAAACGTAAGGTTTGTCCAGATGAGAGACATGAAGAAGAATGATTGACATTTAGGGGCCTATTATGATGGCGGACGGACCTGAGTCCGTCCGCCACCATAGAGTAGGAGGGACCGTCTGCAGGTGCAGTGGCAGTCCCTCCGTGGTAATTAGGATGTGACCGCCACCCTGGCGGTCACATCCTGTATTTTTATCATTGCGGCGGGTGCTGCTTGAAGCAGCACCCGCCACAATGATAAAAATGTAAGTTGTGCATTTGCATGCACAAAGCGGCAGGCACCTTGTGGTGCCTGCCGCTTTGTGCAGGCAAATGCAGTGGGGTACCATAGGTACCCCCCCATGTGCACCCCCACCCCCCCTTAACCTCTGGGGGCCTGCAACGGGCCCCCAAACAAAAATGCGTATGCCTTTGCACGTCGGAAATGCCGCTGTGTAAAGGCATGTGTTCCTCCAGAGCCACCTGTTCCACTGTTAAGTTCCATTGAGTCAGAAACAGACAGGATTTGGCCTCTTTTACACTAATCCCTGAAAACATGCCAAATCTCCCTACCTCTCCCATAGATGCTGATAGAGACTCGCTGAGACTTTGGAGGTACAGAGGCCATCATCCGCATATAGCGGAATTATGTGCCAGGTCCCCCCAGAAAATATACCCAGTCTGGACCTTTTTTGTGTACCAAGCATGCCAAGGGCTCCGTTGCCATGGCAAAGATAGTGGGAGGGAGAGGGAAACTCTGCTGGATGCCTTGGCCGATCTCAAAACATTCAGAAATAACTTGACTGTTTTTACCCTACCTAATGGCCTTAAATATAACAGCTGCACTTATCCCAGAAACTGCAGAATCAGATAATTTTTCTTGAGAAATGCCATTCCAAGAAGGTCACCAATCATGTCGAAGTCATTTTTGGATATCTAAAGGCACCGTCACTGCGTATATCCTTCTCCAACCCTAAATCCATCAGAACAAATAGTTGTATAATGTTCATAAATGTGTTACAGGCGAGAAGGAATCCAGTTTGGTCTGCCTGGATTACAGTCTAGAGAGGAGACTATTTCCAAAATGCCCTGCCTACCGGCCCTGGGTCCAGACTAACTATAGGGGTTATGCAGCCCTTTGTGTGGAGATGTGACACAGCCTATTCAAATGTAAGTGGGGCTGTGCCTAGCTTCTCCTACACATCCTGCCAGTGATGGCCCATTCACTGACACATTAGCTCCCCATTGGGTGTGGCTGTCTAGGGGGAGTACACAAAGCTCAACTGTCAGCTACTCCCATTCATGTGACCTAGGTGCAGGCTACAGGCACTGAAGGGCTAAGGCAGGAAAATGCCAACTTTCTAAAAGTCACGATTTTAAAATTCTAACTTAAAATCTGACTTTTCCCAACGTTAGGATTTTTCAATTCCAATTCCAGAGACACCAAACATGACCTAGTTATCTCTTTCTATTTTTAAATTACACTTATAAAATGTAATAAGGCAACTACCAGGACATGTAAAACTTAAGAGTACATCCCCTAATTTTTAAATAATTTGCACCCTGCCCTCGAACTGCCCAGGGCCAACCCTAGGGCTGATTTGTATGTATGGCAATTGAGGATAAGCCAATATTACCATGTTTTGAGAAGTGAGCACATACATTTTACCACTGTTTACCAGTGGTAAAGTGCTCAGAGTCCTAAGGTCAGGAAAAGCAAGGTCAGAAAATTGGAGGAGGAAGGCAAAATTTGGGGAAAGGCATCCCTAACGATGACAGGAGTAACATGCTGGAACACACAATCATCCCAGTGGCTCAGGCCAATTGCTAACATGTAGGATCAACAAGCAAATGAACAACTTCAACTCCCACCACCAGGCAGAGCTCCCATCATCTAAACAACAATCTCATAACCAACAAAAACGTTGATTCCTTTGCACAACCATGTCTAGATTGGATTTGGGGAGTGTGCATTTTCAAAACCTTCCCTCCAAAGCTGGCCATATGCTGGGCTCCCAATATTTGCAATACTCCCAACTGTGCCTTCGGACATGCTACCCAATGCCTCCCTCCAAATTCAAAAAACATTCAACAAACAATGCCCCGATCTGCATGTTGAGGACAAGTTTCAAATTACGTTGTCAGGTGCCCTAGGGCTGAGGACTCACTCCTGTGGGATATTTTATTGGACACCACAGCATCTGCCTCCACTGAGTCAATGACAGCCTCATTGTGTGACAAGACCATATGATGTGGACAACCATTTTGTCTCAGGATGTCGGCCACCACATTTGATTCTTTCTTCAGTTGGTTCCTCCTGGTTTCCTGGGACATCTCTTTCGGGCACGCCATGTCTCCCAGGGCCTAGTTTACATCGCCTTAGTCGGGTGTACTGACCCCTTTCTTCTGTAGCCATGTCCAGGCATTCCCTGGTGTTCAGAAGACGAAGGACTTGCCGTTGTCTGTGACGCACAACTTGACAGGATACATGAGAGCATAGTGCAGGTCCAGTCCTTGGAGCCGTTCTTTAATCTCAATGAAGTTATGAATGTTTTAATAAACACATTCTAGAGCACTGTTGGGGGTCCTCACTGAATATTATGACACTGCAGGGGTGGTCAGCATAGTAACTTTTGAAACCTTTCAAATTTTTTAATCAGACCAGAATAATTTGCAACCCTGAATTCTAAGGCACCCGAAACGTGATGCTTTAAGAATGCTTGCTAATTCCTTCTCTACACCCTTTGCTCTAATGCTTTCAGCTGGTGCTGTTGTTGTGTGGACATTTATAGTTGCCAAGTGTCCTAATGGTAAATGTCTCACTTTAAGTCAGTCTTGACCTTTTAACAGACATCACATTGTGTTTTGGGGCTGGGATTTTGTTGTTAACATTGTAACTAAGGGCTCAAAAAAGCCTGCAGTGAAGTGCAGCTGGGTAAAAGGTTTAGCTAAAGGTATCATGCAAAACAATGGGACGCCCTGCAGCTATGAATGTTGTTAGTATGTGGAAAGATTTGTGATAATACATATTGGTCAAGCTTCATATAAGCGAGTCATTTCACCAATCAGTGAAAGAATTAAACATTGCCAAAAGATCAAATATGATTGTAATATTCCCAAACTCTCTACATTGAGCAAAATATTTAGATCAGGCCCCAAACATGCATTAAATCTTGCACCTTGTATCCAAGCACAAAAATTTGGTGAAGCAAAAGGAAGAAGAAACAATATCTTAGTGACATCCCTAAACAATAAAATCACATGAAAAATAATCTGCTATTTCATAAAACAAATTAACAAAGTGCACTGTGCCCTGAGGGGAATATTTGTCAAATCTCCTTACAATCAGGCAGAAAATCACACAATATATATTAAAATTTAAATTAAGGTGAAAATCATAAATAAAAACAAGTAAATAATAATGCATGAACCTCAATAAAATAATGCCTTCAGATGTCTATATTTAATTTTCCACCTCATATTGTTTAATCACAGAAGTAAAAGAATCCAGCTGAATTTTTACCCCGTTTGCAGTTCTGGCAATAAGTACTGCAGCGTCAGCATAAAGGAAAGTTAGGATTCTAGTCGAGGAGGCTAAAAGCGAGATGAGACAGTAGCAGCTCGTATGATTCCTAGCCCCTTTCTTAAGAATATTTTGGGACTCTGACTGCCTCTTTCCAAGACTTGGGAATTGGGGCAGTACCAGTGTCATGTAATACATTACTAATTAATGGAGCCCACATAGCAGTTTTCACTTTAAAGATTTCTATCGGGAAACCATCCGGTCCAGGCACTTTTCCCATAGACCTTTATTAATGGCTACCATAACATCTTTATTGCCGATTGATTGACTCAAAGCAAAAGCAGCCTCTGGTTGAAGCTATCACGTCACCATCTTCCCCAGTTTTCTTCATCAGACTGTCTTTCCTTTCTTTTTTCTTTTTTCACTTCATACCTTCCTCTTAGTATTTCGGACTGTGCGCTTATCTGTAAAACTTTTTGCTTTACCTTTGTTGGAGAGAAAATTACGACATTTCTGAAAGGAAATTAATAAACCTGCATCAACTAAACGGTCAAGAACAATGACAAGCTAAGAGAATTTTAGTTAGTGCATCATAAAAGCATGCAGAAAAAGATGTAGTCTAGATAGAATCTTTTGTTTACATAATATAGATTGTGATTTATTGATTGAAAGTACTATATTTTGATAATGTGTGTTAGAAACTTGTAAGTGGTGAACTCTCACTCTATGGGGTTTACCTAGAATCATTCTTTATTTTCATTTTATATGTGTGTATAACTCCTTGAAACCAGTTACTTATCAAGATTTAACCTGAATAATGACGTATTCAACTTGCATTTATCTTTTCTGTGTAAACATGTGCACCGAAATGACAAAAGAAAATAGGTGCTACACATCCCTAATTAATGATGAATTTGAGCAACTTTCAGAGAATGTATTTTACACATCTACAAATGCTTTATGACTAAAACGTCTTTTTGATACTTTGAGTTAATATATTTTTACACGTTAGTACTTTTAACGCAGTAATACATCATACTGACAAGTATTAATTGTTTATGTTTGGAATTTGTTTATGTTTGAAATTTGTAAAGCGCATGGCTGCCCGAAGGCTTCCCAGCGCTAAAGAGTACTGTTGGCAAAGCTCTGTCCATCGGTAGCTACAAAGGAAACAGCAGAGTTTTCTGAAGGAGGTTTCATTTAGTAGGGTTCTGACTTCAAATGGGAGGGTATTCCACATCCTTGGTACTAGATGGGCGAATGATCTGCCACCCCACCTAGCTCTTTTGGCTCTGTTTGTCCCGAGGAGCTGTATCTGGGAAGATCTTAAGTGTCTTGTCGGGGTGGGGGGGTTGTACCTCGACATCAATTGTATAAGCTTTAGTGGGCCTTTTTTATTGATGGCCCTATAGGCCATACAGAGGGATTTAAACTTTATTCTTGCTTCGATAGGCAATCAGTGTAACTGTTTCAGTGAATCTTTAATAGATGCGCGGTTGGTAGTAGTCTGGCTTCTGCCTTCTGCACCAACTTTAGTCTCTTCTTCACATATTTAGGCGCACCCACATAAAGCGAGTTGCTGTAGTCCAATCTTGAGATTATAATGGACTGAATGACTGTTTTTTCAGTGATTTAGCTAGATTATGGGGGGGGGGGGGGAGCTGGATCAATCGATGAGCTGGATTTTGTTGATTGAATTACATTTCAGACATTTTCCTCCTCAATTCTCATGAATTGATCTAATTGTGGAGAGGATGTTAGTGCTTTCACCTTGATTTTTTTTATCTGAGTCAGAATCCCTATTCTTTGGGAATTGGTCATATATTTCTGTAACTTTTTTATGTCAAAAAGATGCTATGTCATTACACCTTTCTACTGATGTAGGGGGTGTTAATGTTTTCATTGGGACTCATTAAAGTTTTAACCACTCTAAATAGTTCATTTGAGGAGTTAGCATATTGGGAAATGTTGTTCTCATAGTATTTGGCTCGGGCACTCTTCATGTCGATACGAAAATACGAAAATGCTTTATTCGATTTTTGTTTTAAAATCATAAAAGCGTACTTAAAAAAAGTCTTAAAATAAGTACATACATTCAATAACAACATAACTTCATGTAAAAAGACATATCCCCAGCCTCAAAGTTCCATAGTGTGACATCTTATTCAAGCGGTTTGTCCCTGTCAGTTGCAAAAAATACACAAAATTGTCCCTTTAGGTGGGAGCACTCAAAAGTTGCGACAATTGTACAACAAATCAAATCAAATCTATTGGGAACGGAGAAACTAATACCACTGGGTACATGGACCCCCTCCCAGCGGGTGGTGGTGCTCTACTGTTTGTCTTAACAGGGGGATATTTGGCGTGCATGGATAAAAGTCAAGTAAATCCCAAGTGCGTATTGGGCCATCTCCTTCTTGGGGAGGGCAGGTTCTTAACCTCATAGATGCTATTAAACATTCCTCCCCAGTGCTGCGCTGTCCATTGGAACTAGTGCTGAATGGACGTCCAATGGTCGTGCGCAGCACTGGGGAGGTAGTGCTGCCGTCGGCCAATGCACCGAGGCAGCACTTAAGGGGTTAAGTATGGGACGATGTTCCGGTTCCTGAATTTAACCAGTACCAAGTCCCCCGGAATGTTTTTTGGTAGTGAGCCCAGCCAGCCCACCCTTCTCACACTCAGGATTCCGCCATCTTGATCCTGTGGTAGGGGTCTGTTTTTTCCCATCCAGAATATGACTTTGTTCAATAGGTCCTGCTGTCTTTTGGCTTTTCCCATCGCAAGTGCTGGTACTCCTGAAAGGACGGACACATATGGCGCACCTTCTGGGGAAAGGTGTATGTATGGTGGTTTGCGTGCTGTTTTTACCCCTAGGGGCCTTGATAAAGCAGATTTGAAGGGAGCTTTGGAAGTGGTTGGATCTGGGATTTTAGGTGGTTGTAATGTGGCTTGAACGTTTTTGTGATTGGAAGTTGACTTGGCTGTTGGCAAGATAGTAAATGGCTGGGAACGGTTCGGTATTACTGAGTTATTGATAGGTGTCAGGATGGCCGTGATTTGGTTCTGTAGACCCGAGAGCCTTTCCCCTATGGAGTTTATTTTTTCTACTAGTGGGGAAATGATGGTTTTAACAAGTTGCTCGATCTGGATCAATAGAGACAACTGGGGGTAGAGTGTTGAATCATCCAGTTTGTCTACAGACTCCGTGGTGATAGGGGGATTATTAACAGATGATGTAGGGCTTACGGATGGTTTATGGAATTTAGATTGATTCCCTTCAGCATTGTCCTCATCATGCTTTCTTTTAATGGGTAATGGACAGGGGAGGACTGATTCTTGGATGTTGTCTTTCTTAAAGAAAAAGGGGGATTCCCGTATACTGCCTTTGGTACTTGAAGTGCTGATGCCTTTGGGAAGAGAAGGTGATTCCACTGTGACGAACTTACTATTGCATAGGCTGTTTAGTTCATCCCACAGGGACAGATTTTGCACTCTTGGGGAAGTTTGTGGGGGAGATTGCATACTAATTGGAGAGTTACAAGGACAATTTTTGTCTGTCTCAAGGGCAGTAGGCAATGTGTTTGTGCTAATCGTGTGATGCTTTTGTACCACTTGTCCTTGGCCCCTCTGCGTAGCTAAGCTTGTTCCTCCCTTGCATGGCATGATTAGAGTTAGATTAGTTGAACTACAGAGATTGTCAAATAGTCAAATAGTATGTGGATACACTCTACCTCCTCTCGCAGTAGAATCGGGGGAGGGGGCCTGTCCTGTCCCCTTCGGGCGTGTCCCGCGAGCGTCCTCGCGGGCCGAGAGGCGTGCCTCTCTTTTCTGGTGCCTCCGGGCGCAGAGGTGGCGTCAGGGATGCGACTCAGCCGCCGGGGCACCTGGGAGGTGTAGTCTTTGACCCCCCGGTGGCTGCAAGCCAGGTTGCGATGTGGGAGAGACAGCTGTTCCCCTCACCGCGTCTCCCTGGTGTTGGTGGGGATAGAAACTCGAGCCGTTCCCCTCATGGCAGGTGAGCAAATGATTTCGGCGTCCTTCTGTGCAAAAGTGTAATTACATGAAGTGCTTAATGCAGTGTCATTGGCGCCGCCAAAAAGTTCAATGGTCAAAATTACAAAGTCCAAGGTTAGCAGCCTTTAGCCTCTCAGTCTCTCGGAACCAAAGATATACTTAACAGAAAATGCTTGGTGCAGTAGCATATGAAACTCAGAGGTAGTCCATAAAGTAACAAAAGAAACAATACCTTGCTCCTTAATAAAGTAATTGTCTCTGGGCTGGCGCAAAAAGCGGCCAAAAGGATGCTGGGAGGTGTAGTTTTCCAGGCACTCCCAGCGTCTGTATAATAACGATGGCCCTAGCGCTTGGTGAACAGTTTTCCGTCCTCAGAGGGGAGAGACAAACAAAGTTGAATGACCAGGTCAGCGGCAGATAGGGCGAGTTGCTGCTGCAGCCTCCTCTGCTGCTGGTGGCTGTCGCTGTCAGCTGATGTGAGTGCCTACCCTCCAGCCAGGGAAAGGGGGCCCCTTACCAGGCCCCTTGCCAGGCTCGTTGCCTTTGCTCTGTGCTGTATTCCTTGCAGGTCGCCACGGGAACAACTTGTGTTTTTAGCCGCCTTCAGCCACCTTACAACGGCTCTGCTGCAGCTCACTCACACCTCCTCGTTAACCTGGGGGGTGCAGGAGCCACACAGGAGCCACACGGAGCGGCAAATCAGTAGCTTTGGCAGTCTATTGTAAGAATTGGGGGTGAGGGGGCTACGGCTACGGCTACGGCTAGGCGGGCGGGTGATTACTGTCCGTGTGTTGCCTCAAACTCCTGCTCAGACCGGGTGATTAAGGGTGAGAGCAAGCAAGGCAAAGCGTGGCGTCCTCCGCCTCCTCGCACTGCTCAAATCTCACTCGCAGCGTCTAGCAACAGGTCGCAAATCCCGGACTGGATCCCCTCTCCCAGATTTGCCAGGAACCCACTCTTCATGTCATTATGATAGTCCTAATTAACAATTTGTATTTATTTTTTAGGTCAGGATCATACTTCTTTTTCCAGAGTCTCTTCAATTTCTTACATTGTTTATTGCAAATCAGAGAGCTGTTCATTGTAGCATGGAACTCTTCTGGGGTGTGTTTTATTATTGATAGTTCCCTTAGGAGCACACATCAGCCGACTGAGTGATCCAATATTCCAATTGCTGATATCTCTTTTCTACATTACCAGAAAAAATGGGAGTGTTGTTCCTTAGGACCATCTGTCAGGTTTCTGGGACCAGTTTAGCCCAACTTCGTGTTATGACCGTTTGGGCTTTAGATCTAGTCTGCAGTACCGGTGTCGATAGCCTAAAAATGAGAAGAGAGTGGTCTGACCAGGGGACCGGGATTGTTTCCAATACAGTGATTTGGGGGTCATTGGAAAAAATAAGATCTAGTATATGCCCTTTCTCATGCATAGGTGATGTCACAAGTTGAAATAATTGTAGTGCTTCCAGATCGCCTTGCAGCCGTTTAATGTGGGGGGTTATCCTGTGCATCAAAATGAAGATTGCAATCACCCATAATAGTCATATGGGATTTCTCCATCGTGAGACTGGTTAGGGAGTCAGGTAGTGCCTCTATAAATCTGCAGCTAGTACCTGGGGGGCCTATAGATGAGTACTCCTGGGAAGGTGTGGGTAGGGGACAGTGCTATGTGAAACTGGAAGCTTTCACACTCCGGGAGAAGGAATTGAGTTATAGTACATTTAAATTAATCTTTTAAGATACTAGCTATACCAACCCTCATTCTCTATGTCCAGTCTAATCTATGTATCTGATAACCCAAGGGGAGGGTGAGATGATGTCCGGACCTGACCTGTCATTGAGGCAGGTTTCAGTCACAAACAGTATGTCTAGGGGATCTTCCTCTAACAAGGCTCTTATATCAGAGGTGTGCCTTGTAATAGAGCTGGAATTAATCAGTCCCAAGTTCCATTTGGACCCTTGAGGGTTGTTAGTCATAGGTTACCTATTCAGGTATCTGGTTCAGGTGTGGCTCATAGTTACATTGGGCGCATGCATTTCTAGTGGCAGGGGTGTTATCAGCTCCTGGTTGTGGGGCACAGGCAGGGTGATCGGTGATCTGATTGATAGCAACTGCTTCCTGGAGTAGGTAAGTGTGCCTGGATTGTAGGGCCTGTTCGTGCCTGGACAGTGCAGATAGACTTGCCTTTGGAGCGTCTGCGGCTCGCCCAGTGAGTGCCCAGCATGCAGTGGACATTTAAAGAAGAGGTGGAGTCGACAACTAGACCACCAACCTCCTTCCCCTGAGGACTCTATGGTATGTGAGGCAAATTGACTCTCTATGATCGCTCCGTGTCGGTCCCGGCTAAGACACTGTAGGGATGATTCCAACTACCCCAATTGATTTTACCGCTTTAAAAATTGAGTTCAAATTCAACACAGTTCAGTTCATAAAAATATGAACTACCCCAATTGATTTTACCGCTTTAAAAATCGAATTCAAATTCAACACAGTTCAGTTAATAAAATAATTGATAAAATACTCAGTGCAAATCATAAAATGCTTAGTGCAAGTCAATAAAATAAAGTTAAAATGCAGCAAGTACGCGAGTCAGAGCTTGGGAAACAGCGCTATTGTAACCACACTATATGATTTCAAATTATACAGAATTATTTTAGAATAATCAAATCTTTATATTCTCTGTGAACATATGTCAAATGATTATACATATATTTTACGTTAAATTAGCTTGATTTAATGTGGTTCTGACTGAAAATGTGAAGTCCCTTGTTGAATCCACTGCTCATGAGAGAATTACTCGATACAATAAATATTGTGAAACATGTGCTGTACAAGACACTTTGCTATATTTTAGTTGCCGTAATGACCATCTGCCTAGGAAACCGTCCTCTTGAACTTGCTCATGTGCTCTTGCTAAAGGAGCATTGTTCAGATGTTTCACATACTGAATTGCCTATGGACTGCGTAATTGTACCACCAAATTCTCTAAATTTTGTGTTTTCTTTATGACACCTGTCACTCATTCTATATGAACTGAGTTGTCTGAACAACTGAGGTGACCCCAGAAGGTGTCACCCCAGGAACTTCATGAATATAATATTGGCCGATTGAATGGACAAAAGAGTTGGACTTCTGGCTGTCTTGCTGTCTTGGAGTTGTTGCTGGCTCTCTCTTCTCTTGATGGTCACGGATGGGTTGCTGATTATCCATTATTAGATTTGCAGAACTCATTTGCATCTTTGAACTTGCCTGATACAGACTCACCCGACTTCCCTTTCGAACTGACACATATGCCATATTTGAGCTAGTGGTCTTTTCTTCTCTGGGAGACTGCTTGAACTGGCTTATTTCATGTCCCTTCCTGAACTCTTGAGCTTTGGTATATCTATTTAGAATTGTCCGAATTGCCTTATGACCCTGATGTCATTTGATGATGCATTTATTTATTACCCTTTGGAAAACTATACTAAAAGTTCCTTATCGACTCAGCTATCCTGATTTATTCCTTCCAAGTTGAGTGTTCATTCCAAATTTGGGTTTACTAATGATTAGGAGGGATCAAATTAAGTAGATCTGAGATCATCAAATACTAATGTTATTATTTTGTATTGCTTTAATTGAGGTTTAGTGTGTATGAATTTGGCTCACTTACGGTTCTTAAGGAGATTTGGGCTTGTCATGGTAAACCTTTACCTTTGTAGCATTGTATTGAGAATAATTCACACAAGCTTAATTTCTAGTTTGCATTTCAGTTATCCGATTCCTGGTCCTCATTGCATGACTTATATCCAACCCCTCTTGCCACAAAACAAGGTCCCTCAGGGGACCAAGAGAGTGGTAAAATCATTTGACAACAAGAAAGGAAAACAATAGTTATACGGATTGGGCCCAGTAAACGCTACAGCAACTTCTTATTCTCTAGCTCAGCAAGCCTTGTCTCTACGTTCTCTCTCTCAAGACTTCTTATAGGCAGTTTCCTAATGCTCCACTGGTGAGGCATTTCCCTTTAAAGGATTAGTGTGGTTTTGTTATTTCACTCCCTTTTCGACCTTGGTTCCCACCTGCATGGCACTCACAGCCACAAGGTTTCCATTTTATGTACTCTTTCCCCACCTATACCCAGTTTGTCTTGTCTGCTAGAATTCCTTTTACAGGGTAGCATTAAGAAACAAAGAGTGGAGCAAAAGGGAAAACACAAACAAAAAATGAAATCGCCTTTCCCCTTTACTCACCCTCCTCAGCACCTCTTCATCCACCTGTACAGCCATGATCCTACCCTGGGTCATGCTGGGTCCAGGATGGGAAGACACGGGACCTGTCTTGCCTGACTCTTTGTGTCCAGAAAGCCACTCTGTGTCAGATGCCTTCACCACAAGTTTCCTTCTTAGCGTTTGGGCTCTCTCACTATCTGCTCCAGCATCCTTTCCACGACTCTCTATTGATGCTATCGCTTCGTTTTCCCGATCCCCCTTTACTCCATCCGGTTTTTGCGCTTCATAGACAGGCATATGCATGAATGTTGTTTCTTTTCTTCCACTTTCCTGGACTTATTCATGTCAGTGTTTCCCTCTCTTAGTCTTTTTTTTCCTTTTTAACATTTACCTTTGTTTTCCCTACTAGCCATAGTGATACGGATATGGAACGTCTGACTGGGAGCTCCATGATCTGCAGTCCTGCCAGTTCTCCTCAAAATGCATAATCACTGTTTCCTCACTAAGGCAAACTTTGTGGTTGCTTTAATAGACTAAAAAAATACACCTTTGACAAAACTAGGTTATTGAATAAAGACGTGCCCATTGTACTGAAACATAAATTAAATATTAATGTTTTTTCTAATCCTTTTTTCTAAATTATAAGCATTGAACAGGTTTTTATTCAACGGAGGTGACTGCATTTTATTCTGGAATCCTTAGACTTAGTTCTATAAATTAAACTCTAAATTGTTGCATCACTGGGGAAAAACAGAAATGCAGCACTTTTCATAGAGCCCTACTTGCAACACCATGGATGTACTGTGTTTACACTACTGCTCTCCATGTTACAAGGATTGATCAGATACGTCAGGAATCCTGACATATCTGGTACCTCAGTAATGATCCATTGCTGGAGTGTGTCAGTAACCTGACGCAACTCCAGCAATGTGTCATTACACATGGGGCCAGTCCCATGTGAAAGGCTCTCTGTCACTCCTTACGCCTTCTTGAAGCAGGCGTAAAGATTTGACATAGTGAACTCGTAAAACTGGTGCCGTGAAATCTCATAGATTTCACTGTGCCACTACTACAAGCCTTTTTTATGGGGGAATGCCCACCCTGCATAAATTGTACCTGATGCAGGTATAATGTGCCTCAAGGGTTTACAAAGTGATGTATCTGCCTAGATGCTTCACTTTGAAACTATGGTATAGAGTGGCACATTCTTTACATAGCCACAGCAACTCAAAAAGTGACGCAAAAGCAGTGTAAGGCCTTCATAAATAAGGCCCTAAGGTAGGTGAGTACTGAATTTATTCATTTGCACACATAAAGGATGATATGGGAAGCGTTGCATAGCACAGTAAATTGCAGACTTTAATTGAGCCAAGAAACATTTATTGAGGAATCACTTAGTAAATGGGTTATTAGAAAAAAGATTAAATAATTTATGACACGGAGTGGAATTACTAAGAAAATATATGGGGGCTTACTCTCAAACGCTTGTTAGAGTATGTAAAATTGTACTTTTGTAGTACTATTTTACATACCTTCGCGAATCAGTCCCATAACATCTAAAAAGGCATAAAATGGGAATATTTGGATCATATACACATATAATTAGTACAAATAGAAAATACCGTGTCCTCTTTCAACTTATACTAATACGAACTAGAGTTGAATGTTACAGAGCAAGTTCACATAGACATGTAGAAGTACATAAAAGAGTACTTCTGAAGTATTACTTCCAGTATTCATAAACGATTTTGTAAATAAGAACCATCTTGGAATAATACATAGTATGTTGTCCTCCTACCAAATTCTGAATAACAGCTAATTCAATGATAACACAGAGACAGGGTCACTGGAGATTCACGTATACATAAACATCAACGATATGTGATAACTTAATACAGCAATAGCATTGTTTTAGACGTCTAAAATATTTTGTGAATATTTAATATGAAAAGTGATAGATTACAGACCCTGTGTGGTATGTAATACATTGTATAGCATGTTTGCAATACATTATTTTATATACCTGTGTCACAGTACAGATATTTTATTTTATATACAACTTATATTTATGTATTTCATCACCTTGTGGGAGCCAAAACTTGTGAAACATGATTTGTCTGATTTAGTGTATGTAAGTATGTATGATATGCCAGATAATTGGAGACTGGTGGTATTATTGCCACTTCATTACCTTTACGAGGCCATGACATGTTTCTGTTCTCGTCGTTTCCTGGGCACCCTTTAGGAGCATTGTAGTTGGAAGGATTTACAAGGACCTATATGGAAGATGTTGGTTGAAATGCATGAGGTTTGAAGGTGTGCTCCAAGCATCGGGGCATACGCCACAGAGCACATATTTGGAGTGTTGTGGAGAGAATGAGAAGTGCAACAGCAACTTATATCGGCTTCCCATTTTGTGTGGACCATAGACATTGTCTTTTATTTATAGTGAAGAAGGGATAAGTCACGTTCTTGGTGCTTTTAGAAACTATAGGTGATTGTCAATACTCCTTATTCTACGGGCACTGAATTCAAGACTTTGGATGCCTGTACAAAGAAGTCATTTCTGCTAGTTTGAGCATTTCTGTATAGAGGTACAGAGAGTAGTGGGGTAATCCAAAGATACAGAGGTACTGTTTGGTGATGCAACTCAATCAATCATTCAAGATTTATAGAGCACAGCTAATCACCCTCAAGAGTGTCCAGGTACTGACAGTCAAGCTGCTTGGGTGACATCAGTTCAATAGCCAAGTCTTGAGTCCCCATCTGAATCCCTTAAGAGAGGGCGAGGTCCAGAGATGGAGAGGGAGGCTGTTCCAAGATTTTGTGGCTAGGTTGGAGAAAGAGCATCCTCTGATTTTGCTTCTGCAGACGCATGGGCTGTGCGCCCGGGAGGCATCTGCAGGATTGATGGAAGCTTAGTTGGTGGTTGATATTAAACTGCTCTAGGTTGTGCAGGGGTTTGTAGGCATGGGTCAGCATGTTCACTTGGCATCTCTTGGGGACAGATAGCCAGTGGAGTTACTTCAGATGAGGGGGGATGTGGGTCTGTCTGGGAAGGGCAAGGATGAGTCTGGCTGCTGAGTTCTGAATGGTCTGCAGTCTCTTCAGGAGGTGTAGTATGTCTTGCATAGAGTGCATTGCCGTAGTCCAAGTGGCTGGTGACAAGGGAGTGAGTGACAGTGCTTTTGATGGCACCTGAGAGCCATCTGAAGATCTTTCAGAGCATGCACAATGTGAGGAAGAAGGCGGGTGGAGACAGCTTTGATATGGTTCTTCATGGTGGGTTTAGTGTCCAAGATGATGCTGAGGTTCCAGGTGAGGTTCTTGGGGGAGGGTCCCAGTTCAGCAGGTCACCTGGAGTCGGTCCATGGGGAGGTGTTGTTCCAGATGATCAGTACTTCTGTCTTTGTCTGCGATGAGCTTGATGGAGTTGTTTTGTAGCCAACCGAGAACACTGGACATTCACAGATGCAAGTTGGATCTTGATGTGGATGGGTCTTAGGATAGAGAGAGGGGAGGAGCTGGGTGTCATCTGCATAGGAGATGATGTTCAGTCCAGGACTTCTGACAATGCTGGACAGGGGGATCAAACAGAGTAGGGCTGAGGGATGAACCTTGAGGGACAATGCAGAGGATGTTCTTGCTGCTCTGAACTGAATGGTGGGAGGTGGATTCTCTGTGTTCTTCCAGTGAGGAATGATGCAATCCATTTGAGGGTGTCCTCTTGGATTCCAATCTGATGAAGCCTCCTGATAATCTGTGAAGAGGTACGCAGTGTCGAAGGCAGCTGAGAAACAGAGGATCAAGGCAGCTGCTTCTCCCCGGTCTAGGAGGGTCCTGATGTCTGCATGCTCTGCATGGTGAGCTAGTCCCAAGATGTGACCTGGTGGTTGGAGATTGCAACTGTGGTAGCGAGGAGGCTGAGGGTGTTGGCGGCTGTGGGTTGAGGTTCGAAGTGTTTGTAGATGGTTGAGATATTGTCATGGAAGAAGTCCACCAGGGTGTTGCAGAGTTTGTGGGAGGGTGTGATGATGTTCCCAGTTGCTGAGGGTTGGGGAACTCCTTGATGATGCCGAAGATCTCTTTGCTGTGGTTGGAGCTGGCTTTGATGCGGTCAGCTAGGGCATTCCTTCTGGTCTCTTTAAGGAGTTGTTGATAGTGTTTGGGTAATGTCTTGAAGGTGGTCCATTCGGTGGGCTCCTTGCCAGTGCGCCATTTCTTTTCTAGTTGTTTGCAGTTTTGTTTCGTGGGTCTTAGTACCGTGGTGTACCAGCTGGCATATTTGGTGGATCTCTAGAGTTTGGTGAGTTTGATCGGGGCAACTCTGTAGGTGCAGGCTGCGATCCAGGTGGTGAAGTTCATGACAGCCTGTTGAAGGTGGGTAGTAGTGAAGTCCGGGTGGAAGGTATTGAGTACATCGGTCTATTATCTTTTGGATACTTTGTTCCAGATGTGTTGTGAGGTGCTGGGTTGGCTGGTGGCATTGCTGGGGTCTGCTGTGATAGTAAAGTGGATGATTGAGTGGTTCATCCAGGTGAGCTCAGTTACATTGCTGTACTTGACTCTGTTGGTCGTCCGGGAAGGCCAAAGAAGATGGCATGGGTCCTAAACTCGGAGAGCATCATAGAATCTAAAAGCCATTAGTGTTTAGGAGTCTACTTTGATAACAATGGAAGATACAAAAGCCATCTGGAAGGGCAAAAAAGGAAAGTAACAGCTCTATCTTTTGTACTCAGATCTATCCACAAGAAACTATGTGGTCTAACATTCGCTCCAACACTTCAGGTGGCACAGGCAAAAGTCCTCCCAACCCTAACATATGGAAGTGAGGCGCTAAAAGGACTAGACAGTGACCAACTAGATAAAATCATAGTTAAGATCTTTAGAACAGTCTTCCAGCTACCATCTTTTACATCACCGGCACAAATCAGGCTGGAACAGGGTATTTGCAAACAATCACTGGGCACAATGATGACTTTTTTAATGTGCTGCCACAAGCTGAGGTTGTCGAAAGAGGGTAGCCTAGCGGAACACCTATGGTCCAATTTAAATACCAAACGATGGCTAGCAGGGCACCGCTACTTGTCAAGCGGGCTAAAAACCCTAGTCCTGAGTGAAGTCTGGGACCTACATGTTAGCCAAAATGAGTTTAAAAGGCTAGCAAAAATAAGTGCAAAAAAGCTCTCCTTCATGGGAGACAAGGCGAGTCTTGCAAGAAGAAGCCATGGTTGGATGACCCTCATATCGTATGACCAGCTGACACCTCAAAGACACTTAACTTGTCCTTTCAACGCACACACCAAACTTTGTTTCTTAAGACTAAGATTGGAGGTAATCAACTTGTCGTGCCATCTTCCTAAATGGAAAAGAGTTTAAGCCCAGGAACAAAGTCGATTTTGTGGCAACCAAAGGGAAGACATAACTCATGTTCTGTGCCTGTGCCTAAGTCTCTTGAAAGAAAGAAGGACCCTTTAATGGAGAGCCTGGAATGACAAGGAAGTTAGATTGTGCAGATCTGCAGTATTGGCTTGCTTTGACCCACGGAACACACATTTAAATTGTGCACTGGTGAGGTTTTTGGACTGTGCAGTAAAAAAATTAGGGGAGGGGAGATGTCGACCTTAACCTCAGCTAGAGGTGCAGATCCACGGTCCTCAACAATAGCAGGAAGTCTGCCTAGATACGTAACTGTAGGAAATACCAAAATAAAACCCATATTAAAAAGGGATGGGCGAATAGGCTGGACATCTTTGGGACTCAAAACACAATCTTGGCTAAGACCACAATTGCCCTGATGGGATTGTCCTCATAGGCATCCGCGGAGCAGCGCACCCACAAGAGAGCTCGGACATGAGGGGGCTGGGTGCTTTGTATTATTGGAACCAGGGTTCCATTTCACCAAACCTACTAAGTTTTATATTGTTATATTTATTAATATTTTAACAAGTGCCATCATTTTATCTTTTGTACTTTGCAAAGGTTTCCTTTTAAATCATGCAATAAAAAAAATATATTTGACTCTGTTGGTGACTGTGAAGATAGTGTTCTGCGTGTGCTGTGCAATGTGTGTCTGTGGTCTAGGCCTCTGAGCTTGCCACCGGTGTATGGAAAAGGCAGAGTTCTGATGCTGGGTACAGTCCAGGCACGGACAGGTGCAGACAGGCTTCCCTGTGGCTGCAGCCTAAATTAGGTAGGGCCTGGGAGAGGCACTGGAAGGTGGGAACAGCAGGAAAGTGGGAGAGAAGGAAAAGCAGGAGCCGCTGAACACGATAACAAGAATAATAGGCTAAAGGCAATGATTTACAGACGGCAAAACAAAAGGGAAAATTAACAAGAGTGCAAGAGATAACAGGCATGGATTAAAAACTACAGCAAAATACAAAAATAACCAAGTGGCAGAACGAAAGGCAATAATGAATGGGAGATCAAGAGATAACAGGAACGGGCAAAACAATAACATAGAGATAACAGGCACATAAGACAATGGGCAGCAGGCAAGGAATAACAGGCATGTATGTAAAGTAAAGGCCAAGCAGAGAATAACCAAGGAAGCAGTGGGTGGAGGTAAGCAACTGAACACAGCGCTTGGCAGCAAGGGGGAGCTGGTTAAGGGATTTGCTCAATGGGGCCATGCTGCGACCTCCATTAAGTAGATTCTGGGATGTGCACTGGGAGGCAGGAGGTGGGAGTGGTGGTAAAGTGCGAGAGCAGGAAAAGCGACAAGCAGCAGGTGCTTCTGAGCAAAATAACAAGAATAGCAGGCAAAAGACATCAATAAACAGATGGCAAAACAAAAGGGAAAACTAACAAGAGGGCAAGAGATATCAGTCACAGATTAAAAAGCAAAAGTCAAAAATAAGCAAACAGCAGAATGAAAAGCAACAATAAACAGGACCTTAAGAGACTGGCAAAAAAAAAACAAGGGCACAAGCGATACCAAGCACGGAATGTCGTAGGCAGCAGGCAAGGAATAACAGACACCTAGTTAAAGCAAAGGTCAGGCGAAGAATAACCAACGACCAGAGGGCAGTAGGCAGCAACTGAACACAGCGCTTGGCAGCGAGCGGGAGCTGGTACAGTGATGTTTTGCTGAAGGAAGAGTGGGCGTGCCCCCTAGATTGCTTGGTGTGCTATATACATTGTTTAAAGATGATCCTTCTTGCTATTGAGAGCTGGTGAAAAGAGATAAGAGGTGTGGTATCAATCCATATTGGTTTGTACAAAGCTGTCTGGAAGCCACCTTTCAAATGTTTCTTTTCTTCTGAGTATTAGTAATAGAGTTTGTAGGTAGAATCATTTGGCATGGTCAGGGCAGAAGAGTACTAGGGCGATGGATGGGTGGACTTTTTATGGCATGGGAAAATCATGCTGAAGTTTTGTTTGAACATTTGATTAAATTGTGGGATGAGGGATAGTTTAGAGTCAATGATTACCATCAGCTTACTCACTTCATCTAAACTTGATGGGGTGGGTGGGAGGTCCTGAGGCCGTATGGTCCATTTCTGTTTTCAAAGTTTTGACCTTAAGGCAGTTAGAACCATTCAAGTGGACAAGTGCTCAGAGGTATTTCTCCATGATACATTAGTCAAAATCAAATCCACTTTTGAGTTTTTGAATGATTTGCACAAGAGCAGAAGCACTTACAATTAAAGGATCTATGAGATCTGGTGGTGTTTGAGGCAGACATCGAACAAATGAGAGATAATGCTTAATTTTTATGGTGCACCTGATGTACAGTGAAATGGTCCAGATGACAAAGGGGGAAGTGATAAACTGAGCATCCAAGCACCAAGATAAGACATAATCTATTTCAGAGCTGCGCCTTCAATTCCTAGATAATGAAGAACTGAAGGACGAATGAGTGATGAACTATGCCTAAGGAAATGAAAGATCAAATAGAACTAGTGCTTTTAAACCCCAGTAAACAGTTGTTTTCATGTCATCCCATACCAATGATGTCCCACAATCATGGCAGAATCAGTTTTGCTAGTTGCACAAAAAGTTTTTATCTTTGAAGAATGCCAATTTTTGTTTGAATGCGCATCGTTCAACTCATTTGTCTTAGAAAGGAACATTTGCTGCTACATGGACATGAAAAGACTATCAACTCTTCATTCATTCCAGTGTGTCACAAGTTATTCAACATTGCACACTGCTGAGATTATTTAGAAGTGACAAAGGTTAGTCTTAGCTACCACATTGAAACATTTGTATTCTGTCTGCAAGAGTACAATATGTTATTGTACAGAAGCCTAGAAAGATCACAAACCTACCAACTATATGTCCAGACAAGTTGCCATTATGGAAGACACAAACCTTTACAGCTGAAGATGATCCCAACTTCATTTTTGAACACGCGACCCCCACCACTCGTATTTATCATATTAATAAGGTCACAGGTTGACCCTCCACTGACAATAGTGAAACGGTTAGTTGACAAACATCAATGAAAATAGATAAATATTTCATTCCTCGGTTAAGGGTATTATCAACAAAGAAATGTCCATGTCTAAGTAGTTAAGTGAAACCTTATCAATGATAGATAATCTGGAGTATTTTGCTGTGAAAACTATGGATCATAATCCCTGTAGACATCTGAAAGTGACTTGAAGGTAATTGAGAGATAGTGGGCAACAAGAAAGCCCTACAACAGTGCATGTTTTGTGAAGAACACACTGTATCAGCCGCATCAAATGGCAAATCAAGGTGAGTAATCACCCATAGTGTAATGTCTTTGTTGTAAGAGGGTTCAGGAATTTTTCAGACCAGTGCAGCCATTAAAATTTACAAAGGCATGTTTCATCTAGTAAGGTTATTAGCAATTAGTGTAGTCAAAGTGATTGAGGCACTTGGAGAAACACTAACACTCTTGGTCATTCTTGAGGTAGTCAGAAGTACCATTAGTCCTTCATTCAACAAGCATGGATTCAAAGTCTTTGCAATACTACTTTACTTCTGACACCTGAAGATCACCCCATTATGGCCATCTGCCATTGAGATATTGGGAAGGATCATGTCCGCCCTGAAGACCAAGAGGAGCTAAATAATTCTCCCTGCACACAGATTTTGAAGCCAATTCTTGGAGAATACGGAAACACCATTCTAATCACAAAGAGCCAGTCATTTGCGATGCTGAGATGACAAAAGTGGACAGACTTCCAAGATATACGGCTCTCTACAAAAAAGTAGGAAAAGGAGGATAGGTCATGATGAAGAATAACTGAGAAAATAGCATCAAATGAGAAAAGGCAACACAAAAACCTCTGCAGATGAAGGAGAGACAGGAATGAAGCCGACAAATGTTTGGTGGACTGGGTATTCATTAGTCAACAACAATAATGGACTATGTACTTGATACACAATCCTGCAATATTGTGCCTTTGTACTGGACCTTTCCTATTTTGATGCACATTCACACATAAATTACTAGTACTAAACAACAACAGTACTGGAAGGGGTCCATAATGCCCAGGCCAGAAACCATTAGGTAACTACGAACATATCAAACCTCATGTTACACCAGCAGCTCGCCCATCATCCCAGATTCTGGCACAGCTAGATGAAGGCATCCTGTGTGCTAATTCTGATTTCCTATATATAAAATATAATTTGGAACTCACTGACAATCCATCAGTAACAATGTAGTCATCTAGCCACCTATTCTAGAGATCATTGCATCTCACTGAAGATGTATAAGGTAGGAAAACTTAGAACATACCATTCATTTTGTCAGTGGGAGAAGTATTGTCATGCAAAGAAGAATCAAGATCCCAAGTCACCCAATTTGACCCTTACCTCAGACACATGATAGTACTTCCTGGATAGGACAGGAAATAAGGGTAGAAAAGAACACTTAGGGCCAGATGTAGGACAGCTATTACCAGTCGGTAACGGCCGAAATTAATGAATACCGACCGGTAATAGGCTTTTGTTATGTAGGGGGCCAATTTACCGATTCGGTATTTACCAAATCATCATTTACTGATTCGGTATTTACCGAATCGGTAAATGACATGTAGGAAGCACTTTGAAGAGAGCTTCTGTGCTTTAAGGATTCGTTATTTACCACCAACTATTAGTTGGTGGTAAATAACGAATACCTCTGTAAATGAAAATATGTGCATTTACACCAGTGCCATGTGGCAGACATACATGCCCTTAGGGCATGTATGTGTGCCAAATGTGCACAAAAGCACTATTCAGGGGTGCAACAGGGTGTCAATGTGACACCCTGCCACCCTTGACTCTTTCCCTATTTTACCAAATTGGTATTTACCGATTCAGTAATTGACATTCATTCCTATGGGCCTCCAGGCGGTATTAGGTAAATACCGAATCTTAACGATTCAGTAATTTTTACCGAATTTTTAGCTACATAGCATTTACCAATTAGAAAATACCGAAGCGGTAAAATTCGGTATTTTCAAATCGGAAAATACTATTTACCTACATCTAGCCCTTAGAGCTAGGACAGCTTGGGGACAGCATGATAATTGACCAACTCCCTTAATAGTAGATGAACAAGCTGTAGCAAGGACCAAGAAGAAAATAAAGAAGCATAATCAATTAACACTGTTATCAACATAATTATCTGCCTTGAGGAGTCCCACTAAACAGATTCCACAAAGGGGTTCCTATTATTTACTCTATGACCGCACGTACACATGTTCACAGTTGATGTAATAATATTTTTGAAAAACAAATATGAAACCAAATATCATGTTTTCACACCAAATCTTTATTTTACTCCCTGTTCAAAATAAAAGACTTTTTACATTCTATTTAAAGGCTATTTTTAAGAAAATGACATATTGACAGCAAAAAAGTAAGACATTACAGCTTTTTTCTATCTTCTTGCAGATAAATATTTTAGTAAGTGCAAAGTGTGCTGGCTTGCCTTTTCCCTATTTATTCAAGTAGATTGTGAAAAAGGTAGCAATTGTAACCAAAAGAGCACAGAATGCAGGTTTTGTTTGAGGGAACTTTCACCTTGTAACTCTGTATGCTCAATTATTTGATCACAATTTGCTAGTAATGATAGGCTACCAACCCTGCCCGTCTGAAATTATACTGTTCTGGGATCTTCTAAGCTTTTTGCTTGTTGCAAGAGTTTTATAAATAGGTGCTTGAGGGTTCATATCTTCAATATATACTAGATGTTTTGCTCTCCATGTGTTTAGGATGATAACCACATTTGAGGAGCAATTCTGGAGCTTAAATGTTTTCTCTGTGAAGGGTAAATTATATAATATTTACAGATGCCTGAGTCAGAATTTTTACGATATTCCAGTTTAGAAAATAACAGGCATAGACAAATCATTGAATGATCAGAAAAAAGCCGCACCGTAACTGAATTGTAAGACAAGACATTTGAGAGGTTTGTCTAACATTCATTTTATATATTTTACAGGTATAAATATTTCTTTACATAGCAGGTTTCCCATTGTTTTTGCAACAAAGTTCAATTATAAGAGGGCATTTTAGATGGCCTATAACATTCTATCTACACTTAACCACTAGGGCTGATACCATGAAAATGGCATCTTGAGGGTCATTGCAATTGTTAGACCAGGAACCTTTTAGAGTGATTTCCCCAGTCTTTTTGCTTCTACCTCCTGTTTCTTGACTGTACACTGGATTTTGCTTTTGCTGGTTTTATGGCTATGGGAACTTTACCACTGCTGTCCAGTGCAAAAGTGCAAATGTTCACTATGTAAAAGGTCATGGTAATTGGTTGGTCCATGAATGGCATGTTTAATTTACTCGAAAGTCCCTAGTAAAGTGCACTATTTGTGCCCGGGGCCTGTAAATTAGATGCAACTAGTGGGTCTGCAGCACTGATTATGCAATCCCACATGAGTAGCCCTGTACACACGTCTCAGACCTGCCACTGCCACATCTGTGTCTGCAGTTTTAAACTGCATTTAGACCTGGCGGGTGCACATACTTGCCAGGCCCAGACCTTCCTTTTCATTACAGATAAATTACCCCTAAGGTAGGCCCAAGAAAGTCCCGTGCGGAGGGTGCAGTGCATTTAAAAGGTAGGACATATATTGGTGTGTTTTACAAATCCTAATAGTAAATTACATCTAAATACATATTCCACTATTACAAGGCCTTTCTTTCCCGTTAGGTAACAAGGGGATTGCCTTAAAATATATTTTAAGTGTGATTTCCAATCGGGAGCAGATAGAAATATGGAGTTTGGGATCTCTGATCTCACAATTTGAAAATTCATCTTTTTGTGGAGTTGGTTTTTAAATTGATTGTTTGAAAATGCCACTTTTAGACTGTGAGCCTTTTCTTGCACAACCATTCTCTGTCTCTGCCTGTCTGTGGAATCCATATCTGGTTTGGTTGACAGTTGGGCTCTTATGCAGTCACTCTAGACAGTCACACAAAGGCAGCTGAGGTGTGTGACCATAACATATGCAGTATATACAGGTATCCTTTATACATTATTTATTGGATCTGGAGACAGGCGCTGTGTATCTCCTCCATTCTCTGTATTAACTGACTTATCTTTTAAAATAACATTTCCCTTCCACCCTATAACATTTCTCCTTTATCCATTCTGCATGACATCACAGTGCCACTGCATCAAATTACTACATTTCTCCTCCTCCCCCCTTTTTTCTCTCATTTAGCACAACATATCAAGAAGGAAAAGATAAGAATAGAGAGAAAAAAAGAGAAAGAACAAAATCATTGAAATTGTTATGTATATATCAGTTTAGCAATGTTCAATCAATCGAACAAGCTTTCTGGAAAATCTTTCAGATTTTCTGTGCACCTGTTCATCCTGTTGAATATTCAGTTGCATGCTTTCATTCCCATTACTTGGTTCAAGTTTTTTTGAAAAATATTGTATTTCTTGTTATTATTCTGCTGTCATCTTTTGCTGTTAATGCTGTTCCATGAGCCTTTGTTACTTCCAAAGGCACGGGGAAATCTGCTTTATGACTTCCATATTTGCTGTTGTCTTACTAATACCAAGTCACCTATTTGATACTCTTGATCCTAAAGATTTCTTCTACTCTCTACATAAAACTTCATTTTCTTCTTTGCATCTTGATCTCTCTGCACTAATTCTTCATAATTCTTTGAAGGATCTGCTAGCAGATGGGGTAACCAAGTTTTTCTTGATTGACCAAACATTAATTCTGAAGGGCATTTACCAGTTGACCCATGAGGAGTATTTCTATACTCTTGCAATAGTTGAGACAGTTCCTGATTTATTGAAATTTGTGAATGTTTTGCCCTCTGCACAGCCTTACTAATAGTGCCCATTCACCTCTCCACCATTCTATTCGCCTGAGGACACTTTGGAGTTATTCTTCTGTGTACTATTCCCAAATAGCTCATATATTTCTGAAATTGATTTCCACTTAAGGGCAGTCCATTCTCTGTTTTCAATACATTAGGGATTCTCCAGGTAGAGAATATTTAATCAAGAACAGGAAGCACAACTGATGAGGATGTTGATGGCACCATCTGTACAATAAGGAAACTAGAATCTTTATGTATTATTGCTAATAGATAATGTCCAGAGTCCAATTTTCCATAGAAATCCGCAGCTACATTGGACCATACAGCATTTGGTGACTCAGACATATGCAACTATTACATTGCTCTTTCTTTGGTAGTATATTGACGTAAAGTCTGGACTACTTCATCTACCTAACTTGTTACTTTGGGAAACCACAATTTCTCTGTTAAGAAATATTTGCATAGCATAAATACCTATATGACTTTCATGTGACAAATTAATAAAACGCCTTTGTAGACGTGAAGGAATTATCAGTTTATTTTCTCTTAAAAGTATTCCAGATGAAGCTATAGACAGTTTGGATTGTATATTTTTGAGCATCAACACATCTTGTTTTCTTATGTTAGATCGAAATAGAGTTGCACTATTTATTAGCCTCCAAATATTTGTGTGCATAATTTTCTTCACTTCCTTAATTGTTTAATCATTTTTTATGCTTCTAAAACATTTTTCTCCATAATGATTCCCGGCACTGAAGACCTAATTATGAAACATATATATTCCTCTGCCTCCAACTGCTGTTTTATCTCCTTTATGAATGAGTGCCTGGACAAATAATCTGCTGGATTATACTCTTTTCCTGGATTATGAATGATTTAAACATTATAATCCATTAATCTCATTCCCCATCTTTCAATGCATGGGGGCATTTTCCTTTTTGGATTTCAAAAAATGGAAGTAAGTGCTTGATGATTTGCTATTACTACAAATGGCTTTCAATAGATGAAATAGTGATGTCCACAGGCCCAGACAACCAACAAACTGTCTTTTTCTGGCTGAGAATATATTTGTTCCACATTAGATAAACCTTTGCTGGCATAAGAAATTACATATCTAGGAGTTTCCCTCCCAGGCTTGTGTTGTACCAAAATTGCCCCCAAACCCACAGGTCTGGCATTCACTACAAATTCTGTACACAATTCTGTGTCGAAATATTTCAAATTAGCTGCAGTTGATATCTCTTCTTTTATTTCTTTAATATAATACCCATATTTATCAGTTAAACAATGGTCGCAAACATTTTAACATATTTTGAACAATAACTAGCCATTCCCAAGAATGAGCCTAATTCCCATACATATTTAGGTCTGAGTATTGCTTTTATTTATACTACTTTGACTGGGTCTTGCCTTATACCTTTCCATGAAATTATGTGGCCAGAAAATGTTAACTTAATTAATTTCACAGTTTTAAAAATTAAGCATTAATCCAGCCTGCATAGGTTGTCGACATCGAAAGTTTGTACACCATCATCCCACAAGATGAAACCATTAGGGTGCTGAGCAAAGCACTGGCAAAGACTGATTGGGACTATCAGACCCCCAGACAATTAATTGTAGAGTGTGCTACCTTTCCACTCAAGAAGAACTATTTTGAATATGAGGGAGACCTGTTCCTTCAAATCACAGGAACTTCAATGGGCAGCACCGTTGCCCCGAGCGTAGCCGGCTTGTAAATGTATGACTTTGAGCAGAAGTACATTCTTGACAAACGCAATCCGTTCAGGTCATATATCTCTTTCTGGAAGAGATATATTGACGATATCCTTGACATTTGGAAAGGACCGAAAAGCACAATATCTGAATTTCTACTATCCAGCCCACTAAACCTCCTTTGTTTTGCTGTTTTGTAGACTATAGTGCAGCATTCGACCGGGTAGACCGTGGCACACTATGGAGAAAACTCACCAACTGGGGTATACCACAAAAGCTAATAAAGGCAATAAGATCACTATATGATGGGACCTGGGTAAGGATCAAGACTAGTCAAACATCACTGACCAACAAGGTCCACACCAACAGCGGCCTTAAACAAGGGTGCGTTCTTGCACCTCTTCTTTTCAACATCTATACATCCGACCAGGGTCAAGCGCTGGAGGGGGCAAACTTAGTCATCCCGAAGATGGGGAAAGTGAGGCTGCAAATCCTTCAATATGCCGACGACCTTGTAATTTTGGATCATACCAGGATTGGCTTGCAGAAAGCCTTAGATGCGCTACACAGCTTTAATCAAAAGCACAACCTACTGGTAAACCAGGACAAGACCAAAATCCTTATCTTTGGAAAGCACCATCGAAAACAGACAGCTCAATGGCGCCTAGGGGATCAGCAAATTAGATCTTGCAAAAAGTACACCTACTTGGGCCTCAGGTTCACGGAAGGGGCAAAAACAACTGCTCATTTGAAACACCTAAGAAATAAAGGTGCTGGGATCATTTGCAGCTTGAGAAATCTCAATCGAAAATTACATAGCCCATCCACGGAACCCATCTTGAAAGTTCTAAAAGCAAAAACAGTGCCATCAATTAATTACGGCCACCTAACCTTTCCCTGCGCCTTTGACAATTTCTACATGAGCTTTCAATCTTCCATATATGAGAAAGTGCTGGCAATCCCACGACAGGCCAGGAGAGCCAGAGTAAGGCTGGAGCAGGGTCTTTCTCGACCAGACATCTCTTGCCTGGGGGACACAATAAAATACTACATCATCACTTTGAGAGCTCCAGCAACAGCCTTGAAAGCACAAATCAAAACAATCTTTGAAGAAAATGGTTCACCATGGCAAGTACAATTGACAGGAGCTATTCAATCGCTAGAAATAGAGGAACAAAACCTGGTCAATATTAATATTTCAATTGCAGCATGGAAAAAAGCAGTGAACAGACAGGTGAAAAACATTTCATTTTTGAGAGATCTGGAAAGTCTGCATCACCATCCAAATCTTTCCACACTGGATGCCTCTTACAAAGTGGGAAAAGCACAACCTTATTTTGAGCAAGCACTATCAGTTCAAGCTAAAAAAAGATCACTTATATGAGGCTTCTGGCATTACCCATTGTGGAGTTTAATCAAAGTTGGGCCCGTGCGGACAAATTAGTAGCATGCAGACTTTGTGACTACTATCAGGAATCTTGGTATCATTTGCTGTGTTGCTGCCCAAAGCTAGCCAGTGAGAGGCATCGCTTGGTCATCCCAATCTGCAGAGCTCAGGCCTCAAGCGATGCAGCGAAATCTCGGACTTGTGTTTTTCATCCACAGAAAGTCAAATAGCAGCACGGCTGGGGAAATTTACAGACCTAATCCGTGCAGGACTGTCCGCAAATGCTGAGCGACAGAAATAAATCTGTAGGACTGGAAGTAGGGGAGAGGTGGACAAACCCCTGTCTCAAAAACGAACGCTCTTTGTTCTAAAACTGTATTACTAGAATATAAAACTGTAACAAATGTTTTAGGTCAAATAAGACTGTGGCAATAATCAGGAGTTTTAACCTATTTGGTTTTTAGATAATTATTTTAGAATGTTAGCATATTGTAATGATTTTAATTAATCGAACAATAAAAGCTTTTTCACTTTTCACTTTCGAATTTCTACTATGGATTAACAACAGTGATGTCAACCTTAAATATTTTTCCTGGATGTGACCATCTCCAATGTAAATGAGAAACTACTCACAAAAACATACTACAACCCTACTGCCCAAAACAACCTCTTAGAGTTCTCAAGTTTCCACCCCAAGACACTGAGAGAAAACTTGCCATATGGGCAGTACCTCTGAATTAGGAGGAACTGTAGTAGACTGGACGACTACCGTACTCAATCTGCTGAGTTGTCAAATAAATTGAGAAGTCGTGGATACCCTGAAAATATCCTGAAGAAGAGCCAGAAAAGAGTGAGAAATCAGCCCAGGGAAATCTTCCTAGAGGATAATCCCAGACATACCAATGAAATTCCCCTGACCTGTGTGACAACATACAGCACTGCATTTAACGCTATTAAGAAATCCATCACCAAACATTGGAGGATATTACAGACCAACAACAGAAATTGGAGAAAAAAAAAACTTTTCCCCTTCAAAAGGGAATAGGAGCCTTAGTGACTCCTTAGTACACACATGTCCAAGAAAAGTAGAAGGCAATCCCAACTCGTCAGTTCTCAATGCCTGGGGCCTACCTAGCGTCACAGGGCATTTCCTTTGTGGGAACTGTAGTGTCTGCCATTTAACCACCCCGACTAAGGCTTTGAATCTTGAGCCTAACAAAATCTGGACACAGATCCCACACAAACTGTAACTCCATCAATGTGGTTTACTTGATCACGTGCCTATGTGGCCTCAGATATTTGGGGATGACCGGCAGGAAAGTAAAACAAAGCATTTGTGAGCACCAAAGTAACATCAGGTGCAGGAAGAGCACTACCAAAGTGACTGAACACTTCCTGCAACTGAACCATACCACCAATGACTTGAAATGAACTGTCATTGAGCAGATCAAAGTAAGCAAGAACACCCAAAGTATTCTGTTTGAAAAGGAACAGCATTGGATTTATCGCCTCTCCACGCATTAAAAGGGTCTGAATGAGAATATTCCATGGGGGTCTGTCCTAAGAAATAGTTATGGTATTTTCATGATTTAAAGACACCTTTCTAGGTAGCTCCTATCTTCAACTGGGTTGCTGTCACTATATGGGGGACCTCTTGTAACTCAATGAGAGGGTTATAACCTGCACATCGCAAGAATACATTTTAATCTTATTTAATCAATAGTTCTCCTAATGGTGCCACCCTGTTGCCCTGCCCAGCTCTTGTCAGTTAAATGAATCAAAATACCATGAGAACAGAAAACTGTCACATAAATACAAGGTGCGCTTTTCACCGGCCCAAAATTGGTGCTATATAGTTCCAATGATTTATAAAGAAAGTGTTTTGATAAATTAACCCATGAAATTTCCAAATAATATAATATTAATATCAGGGTGCAAATCTTCAAGAGTCAATCTAAATTTTGCTCCTGCAGTCAGTGATTACACAAAAAAGTTATAATGATCTATGACATCATATTTATTAAACAAGAAAACCAAATATGAATTACTTCTTCAAGTTTCAAACTACGGGTAGTGTTTACCTAACCCAATTCATTTTGGGAGGACCCTTCATCAGGAGGACACTGAAAGTAACTGTTGGAAATGGCCACTTTTGCAGGGTTATCCCCAAACCTTTTGCTTTTTCTCCCTATTTTTTCCTGACCAATGTGTGTTGGTTTTAGGACTCTGGGCACTTTGCCACTGCTAATCAGTGCTAAAGTACATATGCTCTCTGTGTAAACTGTGTTATGGATTGGTAGTTCCATGATTGGCTTATTTGATTTATGTGTCAGTCCTTAGTAAAGTGGTCTGCGAGTACCAGGGCCTATATATGGGATGAGGACTCATCTCAACATAAAATCCAGTTGAAAAATCAACCAACTGTACCAAGGCAGTACCCAATTAAGCAAGAAGCTAAAAAACAGGTCAGGGAGATTTTAGATCAACTTGAATACCAAGGGGTGATTGGAACATGCACCTCATCAATGAACAATCCTTTGTTTCCTGTCTCAAAACCAGACAATACATATGGTCTAGTATTGGATTAAAGACATCTAAGCTCTTGTTGCAAAACATTTGCAGTACACACAGTACAGCATTATTTATTTATTTATTTATTTATTTGTAGGTTTATAACGCGCCGGAATCACACCCGAAGGTGTATCTCCGCGCAGTGCTGAGATGAAACAGGTCTAGCAGGCACTAAAACTGAAATAGGGTTGTCTTAAGACTTTTCCTGAAGGCTAGATGACTAGAGCACTGTCTAAGGGAGAGGGGGAGGTTGTTCCACAGGCGCGGACCCATAACAGAAAGAGCCCGTCCTCCCTGTCTGGTCTTATTATGTCGTGGAATCTGTAGTAACAGCTGGTTACTGGACCGTAAATTACGAGGGGGGTGATGATGAACACATTTTTCGGCCAGATAGAGCGGCCCTAGGTTATGGAGACTTTTGTGAACCACACAGCAGGTTTTAAATTCCACCCGTCTCCGGATAGGAAGCCAGTGGAGCTTTTTGAGAAGGGGCAGAGATGGTGTTCTGGGGGGGGCATTTGTCACCAGGCGTGCCGCGGTGTTCTGCACCACTTGAAGTTTGTTGAGCACTCCTTCGTTGGCCGCTAAAAGAAGACCATTGCAATAGTCGAGGCGACTCAATACGAGGGCCTGGACCAAGGTCTTCCTTGTGTTGTCAGGGAGAAGAGGAAACACTTTCCGGAGGAGGCTGATGATATGAAAACAAGACCCCACCGTGGTGTTGGCGTGATGTACAAGATTGAGGTCATGGTCCAGAAGGACCCCCAGATTTTTCACCACCTGTTTGGGGGAAGGTGCCACTCCCAAACTCGTAGGCCACCAGTCAGGGGTCCACAGAATTTTTGCTTCCCCGAACAGCATGACTTCCGACTTCCCCACGTTGCACTGGAGAAAGTTCCTGGCCATCCAACCGGCGACCGCAGTCATGCCATTCGAGAAAGCTTGTCTTATCTCCGGGGTAAAGGTCTTAAAGGTAAACAACAGCTGAGTATCATCAGCGTATGAAATGGGTGAAAACCCAAAAGACCTCATAGTATCTGCTAAGGAGGAGACATAAACGTTAAATAACGTGGGGCTGAGACAGGAGCCCTGCGGGACTCCTCTGGTGATTTTGGTGGAGATGGAACTGAAGGATCCCATGCTGACCTGCTGGGTGCGATCTGCAAGGAAGCTGGTGAACCACGCCAGGGCAGATTTCTTTATGCCGATCTCCTTTAATCTTGTTAGGAGAATGGTATGGGATATGGTGTCGAATGCTGCGGACAAGTCCAACAGCACCAACACCACAGAAAGACCCTTGTCCAGAGACATACGTATGGTATCCGTGACGGAAAGCAGAGCCGTCTCGGTACTATACCTAGGTCTGAACCCTGACTGAGAGTGGTCCAGACAGCCGATCTGCTCTATATAACTGGAGAGGTTGAGATTAACATGTTTCTCCATTATTTTGCCGACAAACGGCAAAAGGGAGATAGGCCTCAGGTTGGTCATATCCGACCAGGGAATAGAGGTGTTTTTCCTTATGGGCTTAACCAGGGCCTTTTTCCACTCCAGAGGGACCAATCCTTCAGAGAGGGAACGATTAATCACCATCTGAATGGTGGGACTCAGAGCATTCCCTATAAGATGCATCACTCGGGCGGGAACAAGGTCCGCCGGGCTGCCCGATTTAATCGTCCCAATCAGTGAGTTGACATCTTCCAAACTGATCTCGGGGATAGCGGACAGTGCCGGAGGGCCAAGGCCAGCTGTTCCGAGTTTAGGGCTAGGCGAGGAATCCTCAATATCAACCAAGGTGGTGGCTTTAGCAATATTTTGGTAGATAGTGTCGATTTTATTTGCAAAAAACCCAGCAGTATCATCGCACAATTGTTGGGACACCGTCTCTGGGCTGTCGCACGCGATGGGGTTGGTAAAGGTTCGAAGAACCTGATACAATATTTTAGGGTCATTACCAGCCTCAGATAGTTGGAAAACAATATGGGTTTTGCGGGCAGCTCTGATATTTCTATGGTAGGATCTCAAAGCAGAGTGATAGCGGGATTTATCTACTACACTGTGGGAGATCCTCCAGGCCTTCTCCAACTTCCTACATGCTTTCTTTTCTGCACGCAGTGAGTCGGAGTACCATGGTTCCTGCCTGCGATTACACCGCTGATTACAGAGTCTAAGAGGGGCAATAAGATTGACTGCAGTATTCAAGGCCACATTGTATTTGGAGAGGGCCGTGTCGGGAGTATCCAAGGGGGAGAAGTCCGGGGGGATGAAAACATCTTTCAACGTTTCTGTGGACACCTTGTGCCACTGCCTACGCCATAAAGGGAGGAAAGCAGGTTGGGGACGTTCCTCTGTAAGGGTAGGGAGGGAGAAGTTTATCAAGAAATGGTCAGTCCACTCCACCTGTGTGGGAGGGTAACAGGTCAGAGTGTGTGAATTAGACAGAATAAGGTCAAGAGTGTGACCAGCACGGTGAGTAGGGCCCTGGTTGCATTGTTTGAAGCCCAGAGTTGCTAGATCAGCCAGCATGGTATGGGCTTCAGCATTATCGACCAATTCGCTATGGACATTGAAGTCTCCAAGGAGTACAAAATTAGTCCCCATGCTAATATGTGGGGCCAGCGTCTCCATAAGGGTAGTGGAAGCATCTGAGCAAGGGCCCGGAGGGCGATACACCAATGCTCCCTTCCAGCTGGTCTCCAGGTTGGAACCAATTTTGAAGACCAGGATTTCAATGTCCGTGGTAGTACATTGGTCTAGGATGGTGATGGTAAAGGTGTCCTTATAAATAATGGCAACCCCTCCGCCGGTCTTAACAGGGCGGTCCAGCCTAAGTATCTTGTATCCCAGAGGAATCCCCAAAGTGATAGAAGGAACCAGGTGGGGTTTGAGCCAGGTCTCCGTGCAGAAACAGTAATCTGGGCGAGCAGAGTGGATCAGATCCCAGACCTGTGAGTGGTGCTTCGAGAGAGATCTTATGTTACACAGTATACTATTTCCCATAGGGGGACTGGGTCTAAGGTCCTCAACAGATAATATGTCAGAGGGAAGTATACCGGGGTATGACTGGAAATGGCAGCATCTACATGAAAACGGGCATAACATTGTGCGTAAAAAATATAAAACCACATTAGATATTTCAAATGGTTTCTTTTGTTAAAATATTGCACCTGAAAGTAGGTGTTTGACCGCTTTCTCAATAATGGGGACACAGCGTAACTTCTGTCCTCTCCCTCAAGGATTCAAAAATTAGTCCTGGGTTATTCTCAGCAAGGGTAACAGAGTTACTACAAAATTATGATGACGAGGCATTGTCATATGTCGATGATATCTATCTGACAGACAATGACCTGGATAGGCACTTGAAAAGGGTGAACACCATTATACTGGGCTTCGCCTCTGAAGGGTACAAATTCAACTTTAAAAAATCAACAATTGCCCATCTCAACGTCCTTATCTAGGATATGAACTGTTGTAATTTGGCAGCGATCAGGATTAGCATTTAGCTGAAGCCATCTTGGATTCGGCAGCCATTTTGTCTGCCAAGTGCTCACCATGTGCACTGTCCTACCTTGCTGTCATTTTCTCTTGTATTCTGCCTAGACATAGACTATATTTAGACTCTGCTACTCTGCACATGCACAGAGGAGACTGTGACTTTCCATGAACCTGTCTATAGTCTGTAACTGTCAGGGTATTTCTGTTGGAACCAGCAAACTGTTAGCTCCTCCCACTTGTTGACTGTGCATTTGTGTATGACCTTTTATGTATGTAAACCTTCTCTTCTGTACTTGTACCGCCTTTTTTTGAGCCCCTGTGTGGGTATAAGAGGAGCATTTTCCTTCTGTTCAGTGTGCTACTTCATACACCACCGAAGGGTGTTGTGTGAATGTAGTTCCACCTCTTGAGGTTAATAAAGCGCTCTGTTTAATATTGTAGTTTCTGTGCCAACTTCTTTCCTATTGGTCTGAGGACTTGTGCAGAGAAGGGCGAACTCCTAGCACTGGTAGGCCTGGCTGAGGCCCACCGCAACAGATTGGGAGCCCAACCAGTGGGGCTCATCGGCGACTCGGATGCCTGAAGGGGTGGTCGAAACGAAGGATTGGAATCTTGCTACGGATGATTATTGCCTGCGTCATGGCTAACCACAGCGTTTTCCTCTCTTTCTGATCGGACCATCCAGGTGGTGCTGGTCCTCGACTGAGATCTCTTCTGCTTGGTTGCCTTGCAGTGACCGTTTGGTCGATTTATGAACTTGGCAGTTGGAATCTGGACACCAAGGGATTGGTAAGCATTGTCATGCTACAACACTTGCTATTGGTTTTTATTTTCTGGGATTGGTAGGGTCGTTTTTGCGGCGCTTGCTGTGGCTTTGGAATTGAATTGTATTGGTCAATTTTGGATTTGTAAGTGATCGATATATGAATTTCAATATATATAGGCAGGTAATGAGGAGATTTTTCTCTGTTTGAATTGATTTGAACGACGCACCGTACAAGAGTACTTTAAGCGCTACTTTGCATACAATACTGCATATTTTGCACTATTTTTATAGGTATATGTATATTAAATGTGGTATTTCTTTTATAATGTACAGCAGGTTATGGAAAAGTATACTCGTAAGGATCCTCAGTTGTGTTGGCCTATGCATGAGTCATTTGATTTACGAAAGATTCAGTATGTGGAGCAATTTATGTTCAAGCGAAAGACTAGGCAAGATATGTTCGACTGTGTACGAATGTGGGTGAAAGAAGTACGTGAACGAATGAAGCGTGAGCAAGCCGTACATCAAAAAGATCAACGGAAAAACATTCATGCGAAAGTATTAGAATTGAAAAATAAGGAAATGAAAGAAATAAAAGAGAGAGATGATAGGGAGCGCCATTTGCAGGTAACTGGCCAATACGCTATTCAGCAACCCTTTACCCTGTCCTTCATAGCCCGCAGGATGATTTCTTGTTATTAGATCGTTCTTCGCCTCCGTATATTCCTCCTTCTGCTCTTTTGCATCATGAGTCAGATGAGGACTCTGCTTCAGAGCAAGATAAAATACGGGAAACTCGTTCTATGTTGTCTGTTGAGCGTGCGTCTCAGCTTAGACACGCTGCTTGCAAAGCTGTCCGTAGTGCTGCCCCAGCTTCTGAACTTTTAGATGAGAGGAAAGTCTGGCAGGAAAGAGAGCAAATATATTTCACTGAGGTATTTGTTGCAGAGGTTTTCAAGTGGTTTAGAAAGTATTCTGATGAATTAGAGCCTGTTGATGTAGCAAATGATTGTTAACAAATGCGTGATGTTTTTTTTGCCTTTTCTCAGGTGGCTGATTCTGTCACGGTTTCCCCGGCCGCTGGTAAGTCACTGCCTGCCTAGCTGAGGTAAGCGGTACGGGAAGACCGAAAGACACAAAAACTTAATTTCCCAGCAATACTTGCGGGTCGCGCAGCGCGTGAGGCTACGCGACCGTGAAACAGGATTAGAGGCGGCTGCAGAGGAGCCGCGGTGCCGATAAAGTTTGTTCCTGTGATCGGCTGGTTCCTTTAGCTGATTCTATGATTCCTGGGTATTGGGGTAAGAGTGCTTTCATCGCTGTTCCCAAGCAGCTTCAGTTTTCGGCTTGGACCAGCCGGATGTCGTCCCCTTGATACAGTGATGTTGTTGATGGAAATTGGCGAATCCTCCTCTACTTTACGGAGGTATCCTTGCCCTGACAGTGTTCAATGACCATTTTGCTTCTCTGTTGGCTGGGACCTAGTTTGGGGTCTCTTGCAGAGGAGTGGGTTATTGCCGATTTACTTGCTGGATGTGGCCTACGTTACGCGGTCACGAGTTACAGTACATTTGGTGCATTACAGTACTTTTGGTCTACGTTACTCCTCTGTTGGCTGAGGTCTGGTTCTGAAGATCTCTTGCGGAGGAGTTCCTTTTTGCTAATTACCTGGAAGAGCATATCAGTTGTTAAATACGTTTACTTTCTTTGCCATTCAAGTGTCCTTTCTGGGGAAATTACATTAGGAAACTTATTCTCAACGGAACGGAGAGATAATATTGTGGTCCTTAGATTATTTGCTTTTTCTTCTATGAAACCGAAGTAGGAACAAGAGGGTTATTGTTCTTGGCTTCTTTCTGATTAGGCTACCGTTTTCTTTGTTGTTTCCTCTTACTTTAGAAGAGAGGTCAAGAGGGTATGTTGCCATGGTTAGCTAGGTGCCAAATCTTCCTTTCCATCTCATTAGTAGGTGCAGCAGGGATATGGTCAATGTATGTACAGTGTTTGTGATTTACAGTGATTCATTGACATACTGTTCTCTAAGCCTTTTGTTTTGCTAACAAGAGCATATGGATGTGAGCGTGCTACTGCCCTCTACCCTCTTCTCTGATTTAGGCTCATCTTATCTTGCTTTACAGGTGAGGGATAGGAGACGGTTATAAATGGGGTCCTTATGGTAACGAGTCATGAATATTATATGAGCTTTTGTGCTTACCCTGTGTTTGTTCTCTTCCTCAGATCTCCCTCCCTGTAGTCCCCAACCTTTCCTTCCCCCGCTTGATTACCCCAAGAGTCTTCGTAGTTTCCTAAGCCAGACTTGGGGTTATCTAGGGGTGGGCCCCTTTAGAGCATCAATACAACCCTGGGGATTATCACGGAGGAGCCTTACAGAATTATCAGCCCACAAATGTTATTTCCTCTCGGTTGTATTGATGTTAAGGATGGCCTCCTTAGATGATGTGATGGCAGCCTTGGTGTTAGTACAGGCAGAACTGGCTGCCTCACATCAAGAAACTGCAGTTCTACAGACAAGAGTTGATTTGCTTCAGAGAAACCCGTTTAATGTGGGCACCCCTCAGCCAACATCAGTTGTGGTGGAAATGCCCTCCCAGGTACCTTTGGCCCCACCAGAGACATTTCTTGGGGATAGAAAAAAGGTTCAGGTGTTCATGACCCAGGTAATGCTACACTTTACGTGTAAACCCAAATCGTTTTTAACTAATCAGTCGAGAGTGGCCTTATTAATATCCTATTTAGGTGGGGAAGCAGCACAGTGGACGGTTCCCATAGTCAGGGGAGACAATCCCATGCTCTATGATTGGGACAGTTCCGAAACATATTTGAGAACACCTTTGATCGAAGGGCAGAGACATTTTCAGCCGACAAAGATTTGCTTGAGCTCAAGCAAGGGTCTTCGGATCTGGTCAGTTACCTAAATCATTTCCGGAGACTAGTAGCAGAAACTGATTGGCCAGAAACCAAGCAATCAGTAATTTTCTATCAAGGCCTTACTGATGAATTGAAGGATGTCCTGGGGCAGATTGAACCGCAACCCCGTACCTGTGCAGCCCTTATTGAATTAACGCCTCGTTTGGATCATTGGCTACGGGAACGGAAAGGGATCATAAAAGGAAGGAAAAACATCTCCCCTTCAGTGATTGAAGTTTTCTGTGGAAAAACAGGAAGGAAGACCCGAACCAATGGAGGTCGGAACTGTGAAATGCTTCTCTAACGCTTAGTGAGAGGGATCATCGCCATAAGCAAGGCTTATGTCTGTATTGCGGCAAAAAGGGACATTTCCTCCGGGAATGTCCTGTAAAGCCCAAGTCCGGATGGTTTCACCGGGGACAATTGGCCACAGTGTCGGTGGATAAAGGGGCGGAAAACTCCAACGCTTGAGTACATCAGAAGGGATATACTCAGACGAAATCACCATCCCTTCAGTCAACCTTGATGTGCTTAGCTACTCTGAACACTTTTTTATTGCTATGGACATCTGCATAAACCAGGAAAGTAAACACATCAGAGCTATGGTGGATTCAAGAGCTACTGGGTGTTTTATGGATGGAGAGGAAGCCATCCGGCTAGGGGTAAAATTCATTTGCAAAACCACACCAGAATTGGTATACGCGGTCGATGGACAAGAACTGGAATCCGGTCCTATTAGCCACCACACCCAGGAGTATGAGCTCATCTATGGAGGATATCATCGGGAATTCATCTCCTTTAACATCATTCAGGCCCCCCATTATGGAGTGATTCTCAGGCTCCAATGGCTGAGAAAACATGAGCCTGTTATCGATTGGGCCAATAAGTCTTTACATTTGCAATCCAACTATTGCCTGGAGCATTGCAATGTAGTGTTAACCAGACCTTCTACCATATTAGCCACATTGCATCACATCGCTACGGCAGCGGAAAAAGAGGTGGCTCTTCCTAGCTGCTATCAAGCCTATGTTGAAGTCTTCAGTGAAGTCAAGGCAGAAGAACTCCCACCACATAGGGATTAAGATTGTCGTATCGATTTGGTCCCTGGAGCTGTGATTCCTTGTGGTAGAATTTACGCCCTTACTCAGCCCGAGAACCACCATTTAAGGATTTATTTGGACAAACTCCTGAGTCTCGGTTTTATTCGACCTTCTCGGTCCCCGACCGCCCTTTCCCTTGTTTTTATACCAAAAGCCAATGGCAAGTTGAGGTGTTGCATCAACTTCCAGGCGTTAAACGCCATTACCGTGAAAAACCAATACCCGCTCCCATTGATCCCTGTGTTGTTGGAGCAGGTAAGGGCAGCCGGCATCTCTACAAAACTTGATATGAGAGGGGCGTATCACCTTGTACGCATGCAACAAGGTGATGAATGGATGACCGCCTTCAAAACGTGGTATGGGCTATTTGAATACCTTGTAATGCCCTTTGGGCTATGTAACGCCCCTGCAGCATTCCAATTTTTCCTCAACGAGGTCCTGAGAGAATATCTTGATATTTTCGTGGTCGTATACATTGACGACATCCTCATTTACTCCAATACCAAAGAAAAGCACATCTTTCATGTGTGTCAAGTTCTGCGGGCATTACAAGTAAACCATTTGTTTTGTAAACTCACAAAATGTGGGTTCTATGTGACCACTGTGGAGTTCCTAGGTGTTATTCTCACCCCATCAGGTCAAGTCATGGCAGAACGGAAAGTGAAGGCCATAGTGGATTGGCCGCGTCCAAAGAACATCAAGGATATTCAGAGTCTGTTGGGATTCGCAAATTTCTACAGGAGATTCATTGGTCATTTCCCAGAACCAGTGGCACCACTGACACGTTTGACGAGGAAGAATACCCACTTTGAATGGACAGCAGAAGTACAAAAGGCATTTGATCTCCTGAAAGAAGCTTTTACCACGGCACCTACTCTTACCCATGCTAATCCGGAGTTGCCTTTTATTGTGGAGGCAGATGCGTCCCAAGTCGCGATTGGAGCCATCCTGTCGCAAGACACAAGATGACCGGATACCTCCATCCCATTGCATTCATGTCTCAAAAATTGAACACTGCTGAGCAGCATTACACGATAGCTGAGAAAGAGCTTTTGGCTATCAGAGACGCCATTCTAGAATGGATACACTGGCTTATGGGAGCATCACATCAGCTTACGGTATTTACAGATCACTGCAACCTTCAGTCCATGCGAGCGGCGAGACACCTCACTCCCAGACAACTTCGGTGGATGTTGTTTTTTGCTGAGTTCCGATTTATAGTTACCTTCCGTCCAGGCCGACGCGCTCACACGTCAAGAACACGCCCTACAGTCAGAAGTGACCCCTGAACGAGCGATCATAGACCGAGTAAGGTGCTATGTGTCTTGAAGACTGATGACTTCCTACAAAAGATCAGAAGAGGAATACAGACCTTCGAGTGGAAGAACTGGCTCAAACGTCATCCTGAGTGGAGGTTACGTCAAGGCCTTCCCATGAAAGATCAACAAGTACTGCTACCTAACATTACCTTGCGGAAAATGGCGTTCAGGTGGTGTCATGACCTTCCGTGTGCAGGCCATAACGGAGGAGCAAAGACCTTAGAGAAGATGCTTCTGCAATTCTGGTGGCCTGCTATTTGACCCGAGGTTCTTTTATGGGTACGGAACTGTACTACCTGTCTCCAATCAAAGACTGATCACCGCCAAGCTCAGGGATTACTCCAAATCATGCCCACACCTGAGAAGCCATGGGAAAGGTTTTCGATAGATTTTGTGGTGGGACTGCCTAAAGACCAGAGAATGACAGCTAGTATAGTGGTTATAGACTATCTGACCAAAAATGGGCCATTTTATCGCATGCAAGCAAGTCCCCACAGCTAGCCAACTGGCTCACCTCTTACTTACCCACATAGTCCGTCTACATAGTCTTCCCCAAGTCATAGTGTCCGATAGGGGGCTCAGTTTATGGCACGGTTCTGGAAAGCTTGGTGTGAGAGACTACACATTTCCTCTTCCCTCTCCACAAGCTTCCATCCCCAAACCGATGGCCAGACAGAGCGATTAAATCAGACTCTTAAACAATACCTGAGGTGCTTTGTTGATACCACTACTGATGCTTGGGTTGAATGGTTATGGGCAGCTGAGATAGCCTACAACAATGCCATGCACACTTCCACTAAATACACCACATTTTCTGTACTTATGGGTTTCATCTACGGTTTACCCCTTGTGTTTGCCCTCCAATCAGGCCAAGGTGCCTGAATTGCACACATGACTTGTACAGAAGCGCAGGACTCTGGTAGGGGCTAGGAAAAATCTGATGCAGGCCAAAGAGAGGTATAAACGTCAGGCTGACAAGCACCGCAGACCTGGTCCATTGTGGCAGGGGGACTGGGTATGGTTGTCTACCAGGCATATTAAGTTTCGAAAGCATAGTGTTTTCAATCCCAAGTACATTGGCCCTTATCGGGTGGTGAGGCACATCAATCCCGTAGCGGTTAAGCTGCCTCTCCCTGCGCACTTCCGTATACGTCCTGTTTTCCATGTGACCCTCCCGAAACCCTCTGTTCGTCCAGTGTTGAAGCCTCCCAAACCAATATGGGTTCGACAGGATCAGGAGTATGAGGTTAAGGGTATTCTGGGCACTAAGTGGGTACGGGCAGGTTGCAGTACTTGGTTTTCTGGAAAGGTTATGGTCCGGAGGAGGACTCCTGGTAACCTGCCACGGCGGTACACGCCACCAGACTGATCGCTAACTTTAGCCATTTGCATCCTGGCAAGCCCCATGGCAGCCAGTGAATCTCAGAAGAGGGATGTTCTGTCACAGTTTCCCCGGTCGCTGGTAAGTCACTGCCTGCCTAGCTGAGGTAAGCGGTTCGGGAAGACCGAAAGACACAAAAAAACTTAATTTCACAGCAATACTTGCGGGTCGCGCAGCGCGTGACGCTACACAGCCTGGAAACAGGATTAGAGGCTGCTGCAGAGGAGCCGTGGCGCCGATAATTCTTGTTCCTGTGATCGGCGGGTTCCTTTGGGTGATTCTACATTTCCTGGGTATTGCGGTAAGAGTGCTTTCAGCACTGTTCCCAAGGAGCTTCTGTTTTCGGCTAGGACAAGCCGGATATCTTCCCCTTGATACAGTGATGTTGTTGATGGAAATAGGTGATTCCTCCTGTACTCCACAGAGGTATCCTTGCCCTGACAGTGTTCAATGACCATTTCGCTTCTCTGTTGCCTGGGACCGAGTTTGGGGTCTCTTGCAGAGGAGTGGGTTATTGGCGATTAACTGGCAGAATGTGACCTAGGTTATGCGGTCACGAGTTACAGTACATTTGGTGCATTACCGTACTTTTGGGCTACGTTACTCCTCTGTTGGCTGAGGTCTGGTTCTGAAGATCTCTTGCGGAGGAGTTCCTTTTTGCTAATTACCTGGAAGAGCGTATAAGTTGTTACATACGCTCGCTTTCTTTGCCGTTCAAGTGTCCTTTCTGGGGAAATGACATTAGGAAACTTATTCTCAACAGAACAGAGAGATAATATTATGGTCCTTAGATTACTTGCTTTCCTTCTATGAAACCGAAGTAGGAACAAGAGGGTTATTGTTCTTGGCTTATTTCTGATTTAGTTACCGTTTTTCTTTGTTGTTTCCTCTTACTTAAGGAGAGAGGTCAAGAGGGTATGTTGCCATGGTTGGCTTGGTGCCAAATCCTCCTTTCCATCTCATTGGTAGGTGCCACAAGGATATGGTTAATGTATGTACAGTGTTTGTGATTTACAGTGATTCATTGACATACTTATCTCGATGCCTTTTGTTTTGCTAACTAGAGCATATGGATGTGAGTGTGCCACTACCCTCAACCCTCTTCTCTGATTTAGGCGCAACTTATCTTGTTTTATAGGTTAGGGATAGGAGACAGTTATAAATGGGGTCCTTATGGTGATGAATCATGAATATTATATGAGCTTTTGTGCTTACTCTGTGTTTTGTCTCTTCCTCAGATCTCCCTCCCTGCAGTCCCAAACCTTTCCTTCCCCCGCTTGATTACCCCAAAAATCTAAAGAGTGTCCTAAGCCAGGCTTGGGGTTATCTAGAGGTGGGCCCCTTTAGAGCATCAATACAACACTGGGGATTATTGTCCATTAGCAAGAGGAGAAAAAGGCAGCAGAGGCAGCTGCACAGACATCTCAGACCAGCGTGACACAGGCTTCTACTTCCGGAACAGATAAGACTATGATAGTCCATACGAAACCCATGCGGGAAGCCGTACCTTTGTAAATTCCTCCTAGGGGGCCCTTTTTGAGACATTGTTGGTGACCTGTGTTGTTGTGTTGCCTGGACGAGACGCCCATTGCACGTGTCCTGCTGCCCTGGTGGGACTCGTGGTCCCAGGGTGCACTGCCATATCCTTCCTGCCTGCCCGAGTTCCTGAGTGCTCACAGCTGCTGCTGGAAGGGGAGGTGCTGTCATCACGCTATAAAGCGCCGCCTTCCCCCACGCAACACGGGACACGCGTGGGCGACGCCGGGAGAAGCCCGGGAGAAGGGCGGGGCCGTCTAAGGCCATCCGAGGCCGGAAAAGGCTGCGCTGGGCCACCCCTCTTGCGCTCTATAAAACTTTAAAATAAATAAATAATAAACAAATCGAAGGTACACTTGGTGTAATAACTTTTAAATCCCCGCATTGCCCCTTTTTGTTAACTGTTCTAACTATCTGGGTGCTTATCTTTATTGACTGCCCCTGTATCCTGCCGCTTTACTGACTCTACCTCGTGGGCAACTATTGAAAACTTTGTGGCAAACGGGAGATATCCTGTTAAACTCATGGTACGTCGCAAGGCGCAAATTTAGGCGATCTATCATCGAGCGCCATACCACCTAAACCGGTTCATTTTAGCCCTAAAAACTTGTCTGGCTGGATTATATAAATAGTTAAGTGGGCTACGCCAATCGAATATCTTGGTTATATTTGTTTACTTCTGTTATATTTATTTTGACTTCAGAGCTGGTGGTGGGTGGCTTTTGACCCATTGCAGCAACTTGGAAATACTTAGCGTTTGCATGTTTATTATGTCAAGGGGCTAACCTAACAATGAGTAAACGGAAGGGAACTGCTGGAATGCTAGATGATTTTATAACGCGAGCAGAATCTGTATTATGCCATGAAATTGAACTTGCACAAAGAAGACTTTCATTAGACCCCACTAAACTCACCACATACATGCAAACTGGGGCAAAGTCGCCAATAAATGCATTGCAGCCAAACACAGGTATGGATACTCAACATGATAATGCCCAACTTGTTTTGAATAAACCCGCATTAGACCTAATGGGATCGCTTGGTGTAAACGACCAAGCAAGTCCGGGGATTTCAACAAGACTACAGGTACAGAAAACAGTGGGAGTATCTAAAGAAAAAGGTGATAAAAGTGAAAAATTACAGTGGGGAAAAGAACTGGTGAAAAAAAAGGGGAAAGTGGGTGGAAAAGGGGGTTCATGTAGTAGGGATTCTAATACATTGGAACATGAAGGCAGCAGGTATAGAACAATAGGGGTGCAAACTGATATTAATAACCACTTTGGACAAGGCAGGGATAATGAAGTCATAGGAGCAGTAGAACAAACTGTGGTAGATATTTTTTTAACTGCCTTAGGTTCTATTCAGACCCAGATAACTGAATGTATGGATAGCAAAATAAGGGCTATGGATACTAAAATAGTAATAGCCGATTTAAAGATGCTTTCAATGGCCAGCAAAGAATCCCATGGTGTTGATAGTACTTTGAACCAACCGAGCACAGAAATCTTAAATAGTACTCAGATAGGGAATAGAGCAAAGGCTTTAGGGGTACATGAGCCAAATAAGAAGGCTCTTCCCCGTCCCGATAATAGTTTAATTAATCCAGAACGTGCTAGTTGTGGGGCATTATTGTATAGCCCAAAGGGGACAGACTTAATTCCTAACTCGGATATCTTGAATCTACCTCCTGCTACATGTCATTATGTTTTAGGTTTAGCTGGTGTCCCAGCATTGAAAAGAGACCAAAATGATTCTTGGCACAATCTTAGGAACAAAGTTGTTGATTGGTTATCCAAATATAAAAAGTTAAATTTTAACAAAATAAGCGAAATCCTGATAGGGTGGGTGGGAGATTCTCCAAAGGATATACAGGGAGACTGCATTGTTGTCAATTTTAGACATCCTCACGTAGTTCGCACCCTATTGAAAGCACATGAGGAAACGCCAACTTGGAAAACCAATATCTATGCCCTACCCTTGAGATATTTTTATAAACCGACAGTAATTGGAGCTAATAAAAAGCAATGTAATTTACTATTCCCAGGAACCTCTAATAGCTTCCAAGATTTGTCTTCCCTGGAAGTGGTAGATTGACTGCATCAGCCAAATGTTATTGTAAATGTATTGAATGTGGCAGAGAGGAAAGTAGCGGGGATAAATATAGTACCAATCACAAACTCTAGTGAAGAAATTGGACAGAAAGAAACATGTTGTGCGAGCGAGGACGTGTTACCATCTTCAAGAGGCATTAACACAATATTCAGATAAGGACCCATGAGAGATGTAAGCCATAGGGCCCGCCCTGATCTAAAAGTTATCCCATGGAATATAGCGGGCCTCAAAAAGAATGTCATGGATCCTGAATGGAATGAATTTATCGAAACAAGTTTCATTTGTCTACTACAGGAGACCTGGGCAACTAAGATTTTACACAGGGTAGGACATAAAACTTTTTATATAGCAACTGTTCCATCCGTAGTCATCTGGGTCATCTGGGTCAAAGTGACCTTTGATATTAGTGTAACACAAGTAGTTACGTATTCTTTAGATATACTTGGGATTAAAATAGCGACTAAGGATAGAAGGGTGCTGTATATATATAATGTTTATAATCAACTTGGCTTGGCATCAAAGGAGTCGCTGATAACTGAGCAAATGGACTCCATTTTAAATTTAGTGGATTCAAGTGCAAGCATAGTAATAGAAGGAGATCTTAATTGCAATTATGAACCTATCGCAGGGCTCGGAACGATTTTAGAAGATGAAGACCTGGCTAACAAGATTCCTATAATACATAATTGTAAAACTGCCCTGTGTACTACTTTAGCACTCCAAATTATGAGATTAATGGTGGGCCATGGCTTAAGGGCATGTAATGGTTGTCTTCCATCAGATGTACCAAAGGCCCCAACTTTTTGTAGAAGTACTACCCAAAGCAAAATAGATTATATAATCTTATCCTTTGATATTTGGCCCCATGCTGAAGATTTAAAAATTATACCAAGGGTAGAGAGCGATCACCGTCCGCTTGAAATTGTCTTGAAAAGTAGACTGTTGCCAAGTTCAGTGGAGAGCAGCAGTATCCCTTGTAATAGCATGGATAATATCATAGTTAGTAATAATCATCGCTCGGTTAACTGGGCACATATGTTAGAGCATGGCGAAAAGCTGGCAAGTATCTATAGTACTCTTGTAAACACTTTTTGTAATTATACTACTATGGAAATGGAAAAAAACACATTCCTAGAACTACACAACGTTTTTTTTAAGGCATTAGTCCCATTGGTAACAAAAAAAGCTAAAACAAGTGGGAAAAATGGACATTCAAAGCCGATGGGGAAACTAGCTGTTAAAAATAATAGTAGTCTGACAGTTAAAGAAACTAGATTAAAATAGAAGAGAGTACTTGAGAATGCTAAAGCACTTTGGGATGATGAAATTTGGCTTGAATTGTTGATAGCAGCAAAAAACAAGGACCAAATGGCAGATCTGGGGAAAAATCCAGCCGCCTTTTATGAGGAAGTTGAGGGTGCCATTATCTCTTGTACTATGACTCTGCCTGGTAAATTTTTTGGATTGATATTACCCCCTGATATATGGAGGACTATTCGTAAAGTTGATGATTGTGCGACTTTTGGTGCATTATGGAAGGATATAGAATTAGAAGATGCAGAAAGGGAACCCGCACAGAAGCCATGTCAACTGATTTTAGATCTCTCCGCAGCTACATTAGTTAAGTTAAAAATGATCATTCCCCCTAAAAAGATAGACTGGACTGTGTTAGAGTCTTGCAAGCAAAAGCCAGATGAATCAGTTTCTGACTTCTTTACACGCTTTGAGGAGGCATGCCACGATTTTAGTGGCCAGTCATTGACATATGACAAGGGCAGGTATCTGTTTGTTGATAAATATGTTGCAAACCTATTGCCAGGAATAGTTAGTCGCCTAAAGGTCAGTGAGAGTTCATGGACTACCTCTTCTCCGGTTTCTCTTTTAACTATGGCTCAGTATTATGAGCTACAGGAATTAGAAGCGAAGGGTAATGAGGATAAGAAGACTAAAGAATTAAAAACGAAGGTTATGTTGGCTCAGGTATATGGTCTGCCTTCTAGAGGTAGTGATAGAGGTGGACGTGGATCTTATGGTTCGTCTTTTTCTTCTTACACTTGTTCGAATTTGTCTGCTGACCATTGTGTGTATTGCAGGAAATTTGGACATTGGGTTTCTGACTGTCTGATATTGTGAGCTCAGCAGTATCCACGTGGACGGGGACAAATGAGAAATCGTTCAGGATATTCAGGGCCTAGAGGAAGCACGGATGATCCTGCTAGGTTTTATGCTAATGCACGTGGGTATAACGCTTTTGCTAGACGGAACCAGTATCAAATGTCCGATTATTTGCCATCTGACTTGAAAGATTCTGCTTATGCATAGGATTGCCTAGGATGGGATAAGGAATCAGTTGAAGTTCCAGTAGATCAGCAGGGTCCCTATGTTACAGCACATATTTTGGATTCTACTGTTCGGTTTCTGGTTGATACAGGAGCTACTCATTGCGCCTTATCTAAACAATTAGTTCCAAGGGCTCCCCTGTCTGGCTTAACCATTACATCGATAGGTTTCGATGGAACACCTTCCCTTAGCCCACTGTCACAACCACTTGCATTCCATGTTGACAAATTTACTGCTCCATGTCCATTTTTGCTTTCTCCGAACACACCGGACAATATTGTGGGTCTTGATATGCTACGATACGATGTTCTCCGGAAGGAGTACGTGTTATTTTGAATGACAATTACCCTGTGAATGAGAGATCCTTTCTTGTTCAAGAGGATATTGCATTGGCTTCGCTCCCTAGTACTTTGTGGGCGACTTCAGACACCAATGTAGGGCAAATGGTTGTTCCACCAGTACATATTAGTGTCAAGGAGGATGCTTCATTGCCTTGCTTGCCTCAATACAGAATTTCGCAGGAAGGAGAATAAATACTTATGCGTATTGTCCATGATTTGATTGAAGTAGGGGTTGTGGAAGACGTTCCCTATAACATTTGCAACAGTCCTATTCTCCCCATTTTTAAAAAAGAGACTGACACTAGGATTTACAGATTTATCATTGATTTGTGAGAAGTTAACATGATCGTCGTACCACAATACCCCGTGGTTTCTGACATAATGACATTGCTTACCTTAGTTCCTCCAACAGCCACTACATTCACCGTCATAGACCTTCTTCTCGATTCCTATTCATCCTGACAGCCGATATTTGTTCGGTTTCACTTTGAATAATCAATCGTACAGATTTTGTAGAATTCCTCAAGGGCACTCTGAGAGTCCTAGCACTTACAGTCAAGCATTAAAAAGACAACTTGATTCTTTCATTTTGCCTGAAGGTGTGGCTCTCATATAATATGTTGATGATATCTTGTTGGCAGCCGATACGCCTGAACCGTGTGAGAAATGTACTCTGTCTTTACTTTCCTTTCTTGCTTCATATCACCATAAAGTGTCACGGAAGAAATTACAATATTGTAGACTGAATGTAACCTATTTAGGTTACCTTCTGTCTAAGGAGGGCCGTGCACTTACACCAGATCGTATTCAAGCAATTTTAGACACACCAGTACCTTCTACTCAGAATGATGTCCCTTCTTCATTGGTCTGACTTTGTTTTGTAGGCAATGGATATTAGTATTTTCACACATTGTTAAACCGTTGTTAGCGCTTCTGACCAAAGATACTCCAATGCCCCTTCCATGGACGACTGAATGCCAGAATGCTTTTCGTCAGTTACGGCGAGCTCTTTGTTCTGCACCAGTGTTAGGCACTCCAGATTATACAAAGGATTTTACACTCTATGTACATGCGAAAGATGGGTGAGCATTGTCAGTTTTAGTGCAGCCACACGGTGACAAACAGCGTCCCTGTGCGTATTTTTCAGCAGTCCTTGATCCTGTGGCTCGTGCGTGGCCTGGGTGCTTCCGTGCAGTTGTAGCACCAGCTGTTTCCATACGTCAAAGTGAAGGGATAGTTTTGTCACATAAATTGTTGGTGCTAGTACCCCATGCAGTTGATGCCCTTTTGAATCAGACGAAGAGACAGCACTTAACTAGTGCTCGTTTGACAGGAAACAAATTGACACTGTTGGCCCTTCACATTACCCTGAAGAGGTGTGCGATTTTGAACCCAGCTACTTTGTTACCATACCCAGCGACTCAGACTCAGTCACAGGAGTCTCATGATTGTAAATTTCTCACTGAGGAACAAACAAAGGGTCATGTCGACTTGCAAGATACGACCCATACCGATTTAGATGGGGAATTGTGGGTTGATGGGTCTTGTTTTAAGTTACCAGATAGCACGACATCAGCTGCATATGTAATTCCCACACTTCCAACAGTAGTGGAGACATGTCGCATACCACAGAAGTTGGCTCAAGCTGCTGAGCTAATAGCGTTGACACGACGTGTGAACTTAGCACTGGTTTGTATGTGAACATCTATACAGATAGCCGTTATGCTTTTGGAGTGGCCCTAGATTTTGCCCTACTTTGGAAGGAAAGAGGCTTTCTTACGTCACACGGCATGCAGATAATGCATGGAGAACTAGTGCATAATCTCCTGACTGCACTGACATATCCAAAGAAGATAGCTATGGTGAAGTGCAGTGCACACAAGAAAGTGACTGATAAGACAGGACAAGGAAATGCTTTTGCAGATTGTGTAGCTCGTGAGACTACAATGCAATGAAGTACTACATTTAAGTACGTTGTGTAGTCATAAGCTGAGCGTTGGCATGACGCTAGACAAGAGGTGTTAGACATACAGAGATCTGCTTCTGTGAAAGAACTCGAGCAATGGTCCGAAGAAGGAATGCCAGACGATGAGGGCTGTTGGCGCAACAAACAGATGAATAGGTGGAAGTTGCATGCTGCTTATTCCAGCCTATGGTTCAAATGGCACATGGGTGAGCACATGTTGGAGCTCTAGTGTTTACAAAATTTCTTCTGCAAGTTTGAGAGCATCCAGAGATTGCTGGTACAGCTAAAAGGATAGTACAGTCCTGTTTGATTTGTTGGCAGTACAATCCTGGAAAAGGGACACAGACTCCTACAGGAGGGTTTGCTACACCAACTGCACCTTTTGAAGTTTTTCAAATGGATTATATCCAACTTGAACGTTGCAACAACTTAAAGTATGTTCTAGTGGTGGTATGTGCCTTGAGTAAATGGATAGAGGCGTACCTTACAAAGGATAATACAGCTCTAACTACAGCTAAGGTGCTTTTAAAGGAGTTCTTCCCTAGATTTGGTGTTTGTAAACTTTTGTGGAGTGACAACAGATCTCGTTTTATTGGGCAAGTTGTCGAACATGTCCTGAAAGGATTAGGGATCAAACAGAAGTTTCATGCGGTCTTCCACCCACAATCAGCAGGATTAGTAGAGAGGTATAATGCTACCTTGAAGTTGAAATTTGCGAAAATTCTGGCCTCCACGTCTATGAAATGGCCTGATGTGCTACCTTTGGCATTGTTGTCCATAAGATCGGTGCCACATTCACGATCTGGGCTTACACCATATCAAGTGGTATTCGGGAGACCAATGAACATTTGGTGAGTTCCTAAACCACGCCCCATATATGATTTGCCTTGTGCTCTGATGAGCGACTACTTAGCACAGTTAACTGATAGTTTGATCTCTATTCATCAACAGGTTCGAGAAGCACTTCCTGTCAGATCTACAGGTGAAGCCCACGAACTCCGACCTGGTGACCACGTGATGATCAAAGCTTTCGAGAGGTCACGCAGTTTGGAGCCGAGGTGGCGAGGACCCGAGCAAGTGCTCCTAGCGACGAGGACAGCGGTTCGAGTGACGAACAGGAAGAATTGGGTCCATAGCACTCACTGTAAGCTAGTGTCGCCTACCTTGGTGGAACCTGCTGTGCTGACTGACCATCGAGAGATTCTGGAAACGGAGAAGGGCCACACTATTTCACCTGACAAATCTGAAGGAGCCTTCCTGGACCACACGATTCCTGGAGTACCCTGGTACCAACTGAGACCAAGGAAATAATCTGCAGTTTTGAAAAAGACTGGTTGAGCAACCGCCCTGGGTTGGTGAAACCGAGTGCCGATGTGGCAAGGGGGGGGATCAGTCCTGCGAAGTGACACCCGTCTTGACCCTTGGTGAAGAAATCAACAGCTGCCCAGGGATAAGAGCTCCAACGATTATTTCAACAAGGGAGAAATCATGTCTGCAAGATCATCAACTGTTGTTAAAATCATTTGTGCTGTAGGGTTTGTTGTTGCTATGGTGGCTATAGAAGTAATAACCTGGTTTGTTGAGAAAGTGGCTTCTGCTCTACAGTTTTTGATCGCCACTACTCCAGTACCAGCTGAGCATCATTATTTTACGCTTCCCTACCATGAGCAAAAGCATCGACAATCCTGCCTGAACAATACATTTATTCAGATGTTGCATCATACTCATAATGCCACAAATACTACCAACTGTTGGGTGTGTGGGCTGATACCTGGTCACCAAAAAGCAAGGGGGAACACCTTTTATTCCTCTTCACTTTTCTCACAATGGTTCTTGTCAAGCTTGGTTTGTGCTTATATCTGCTTCTGGAGAGACGGCACTAGGACGGATTAATTATCATCTTAATAAAGTGAATTATCCAGATGAAGATGGTAATCCACAAGCTGAAGGAACTAAATGGGAATGGGAGGAAAACCGACCTGCGAGCATTTCTATGCCACATGTTTTCCCAAATATGAGAACGATTAAGAACAATGGACTATTTATGATTTCTGTAGTCAGAGCTAAAGCAGACTTATGTATAGGAAATGTTGGGAGAATTCCAGTGGGGAGAAGTGAGTGTACTGTGGTATTGACTATTGAAGGTGCCACCAATCTTAGTTTTACCGCATCGCATAATACATATTTTGTATGCGGTAATAAGGGATATTATCAACTGCCAATTGGATTGTCCGGGGTATGTTAGGTATCATTCTTGTTACCCCCTGTATTCTTAGCACCTGCATCCTATCACCAAGATTTTAAACTGTACAATGATATCTCTAAAAACAGATATAAAAGGACAATAAGTACAGGCGAGGTTGATCAGACTGACACCACTCTGCAACAAGATGTCGACTTCAATTTGGGCTTGTTTTTCTTTGTGGGTGCTGCATTAAACAGTAGAAATATAAGACAATTGACTCGTGTTGTAGAAGCTGTGACTAATCACACAGTTATGGCACTTGGGAGCATTACTGAAGAGCTGCAAATTGCAAGAATTGAAGCACTCCAAAATCGTATGTTCCTTGATGTGATACTAGCTGATTGAGGTGATGCATTTTGCATCATCCGTAGCAGTTGTTGTGTCTACATTCCGCACCACTCACCTTCAGTATTTGATGCGATCTCGAAACTGCATAGGATCACTGCTGAGATTCATCCAGAGACGCCAAGAATCTGGTATATGGCCAAGCTGGGCCTCCCTAAGCATTGTTAAGAAATCTTTCCGGATCTCCAAGCGGAATGTGCTATAAAACTCCAAGGGGATGGAGTCCGGGCCAGCCGCCTTGCCTTTAGCCAGCGAGTTAAGAGCCAATTCAACCTCCTCCCATTCTATAGGTGCAGCTAAAACTGAGTTCTGACTGTCTGATATTTTTATGATGTTAAGTCTATAAGCAAAGGCCACAAATTCTTTATCCATATTAACATCCCTAGATGACTCTGTGTATAATATGGAATAGAAATCAGAAAAGACTGTCAGGACTCCATCCGGAGTATCGTAAGTTCGGCCTTGAGCATCCTGAATCGAATCAATACAATTGGCCATAGATCGCAGTTGAAGGCGCTTGGCGAGGATCCTTCCGGCTTTTTCCCCAAACTTGAACATAGTTGAGCGATACAGTATATACTTAGCTGCTAGATCCCTCCCAAAAAATTCTGAGAGCGAAGATTTAATATATGCCACCTGCATTTGATCTTGAGCAGTATCCAGACCTTCCTTAATGGTATTTGTGAGTGAAACCTCTGACTGAGAAGTTTATTGGTCTGGATATTGATTTGCTCGCGGATTTACTTTTGTCGTGCCAGTGAGAAGCTCTTAGTTTCACCTCGGATCGCGGCTTTCAGCGTATCCCAGACTATGGTATTAGAGGCCGACCCTCTATTAAAATTCAGGAATTCAAGGACCCAGGGTCGCATATGATTTAAATAGGATTCCTCTAATAGTAACTTCCTCTCAAAGGTTCAAGGTCTAGGGACCTTTGGGACAGAAGGTAAGGTACAATTAATAATCAACGGATTATGAACAGATATTATACGAGGTGAAATAGTGATTGATGTTGTATCCGATAGCTGATCAGACAGAAAAAATGAATCCAAACGTACCATTTTATTATAGGGAGCTGAAAAGTAAGTACAACCATCTAGATCCCTATGGTGGCGATACCAAAGATCAGTCATTAGGTGCTCCAGATCCAGCGCTTGTAAAGCCCTAAACACCTTAGATTTCTTACCTACATATTTGTGTCCCCCAGTTATATTGAAATCTGCTGACAAGTTAATATTAAAATCCCCACACAAGCAAACGGGATGCGGCCACAGAGCCAGCTCTACATTTAAATTATGTAGAACAGCAGGGTCATCCAAATTGGAACTATAGATAGTACAGATAGTCAGGGGTGCCCCTTTAATCAAAAGCTCAGCAATGGCCAAACGGCCACAATTATCTTGGGTGGTTTTCACACAGGATCCCACTCCACCCTTGACCAGAATAGCCACTAAGTATGGCCGAAATTTGCGAATTTGCGGTCTGCGAATTCGTGCGAAATGGCAAAAAAAATCCGCGAGTTTGCGAATTTTCCTGCAAACTCGCGGATTTTTGTGCCATTTGCACAAATATGTGACCACGTGTGCCTGTAACTTTGCCAGCGTGCCAAAAGGCGCCGAGGTCCCTTGAGTGAGCTGGCCATTATAATGGGGACGGGCGGGAAGACCTTTCATAACGCTAGTGTGTGGTGGACAGGGCCAAACGGGCGGGGCTTCTATGTGAGTTCACATGCAACTTGTTTATAAAGGGTCAGAGACCGAGCAGAGAAGCAGATGAGGAGAAAGCAACCTCCTGGTTACAGGAGCTACACGGGGATGGTGCTCGGGAAACTCATGAATGCAAAAATACGTTTGGCACAGGACCCCAGAATCCTTCAAATGTCCAAGATAGCTCTGTTGGTACAAAGCCATTCTGATCCTGCTCAGTGGGTTCAGGCGCATGTCCCATCTCATACTAACCTGCCCCATACAGGCATATGCTGGCACTGGGCAGTAGGGTGCAGTGGCATGCGGGTGCTCCACGCCTGGTACATGCGCATACCGGTGCCAGGGGACACACATGTTTATTGGTGCTGTGTAACAAGTTATGACTTTACATTTTGACTGCACCAGACGGTGGTACCACCTACACGGATCAGGAGCATCCAGGCACCAGACTTCATGGGGCAAGTGCATAATGGTGCTGTGCGGTATGGGTAAATATGTACTGGGGGCAGGGGGGACTTAGCACAATGTGTGCTCACACCCAGAGGGCTCCCAGGCAATTGAGCACAAATGATTTTCACACTGAGAGGGCTCCTGGGCAGTTCAGCAGCACGGAGGCTCACACCCACTGGCCCCCGGGGCAGTTCAGTAGCTCTTGGGCTCACAACCCCTGGGCAGCTCAGCAGCGCGGGGGCTCACACCCACAGGGCTCTCGGGCCGTTTAGCAGCACCACCCTCTGGTTCATCACTGCCACCCTCTGGTTCATCCCTGCCATCCTCTGGTACACCACTGCCACCCTCTGGTTCATCACTGCCACCCTCTGGTTCACCACTGCCACCCTCTGGTGCACCAATGTCACTCTCTGGTTCATCACTGTCACCCTCTGGTTCATCACTGCCACCCTCTGGTTCATCACTGTCACTCTCTGGTTCATCACTGCCACCCTCTGGTTCATCACTGCCACCCTCTGGTTCATCACAGTACCCTCTGGTTCACCACTGCCACCCTCTGGTTCACCACTGCCACCCTCTGGTTCATCAATGTCACCCTCTGGTTCATCACTGCCACTCTCTGGTTCACCACTGCCACCCTCTGGTTCATCACTGTCACCCTCTGGTTCACCACTGCCACCTTCTGGTTGATTACTGCCATCCTCTGGTTCATCACAGCACCTTCTGGTTCACAACTGCCAACCTCTGGTTCATCAATGCCATCCTCTGGTTCATCACAGCTCTCTCTGGTTCACCACTGCCACCCTCTGATTCATCACTGCCACCCTCTGGTTCATCACAGCACCCTCTGGTTCACCACTGCCACCCTCTGGTTCATCACTGCCACCCTCTGGTTCATCACAGCACCCTCTGGTTCACCACTGCCACCCTCTGGTTCATCACTGACACCCTCTGGTTCACCACTGCCACCCTCCGGTTCATCACTGCCACCCTCTGGTTCACCACTGCCACCCTATGGTTCATCACTGTCACCCTCTGGTTCATCACTGCCACCCTCTGGTTCATCACTGTCACTCTCTGGTTCATCACTGCCACCCTCTGGTTCATCACTGCCACCCTCTGGTTCATCACAGTACCCTCTGGTTCACCACTGCCACCCTCTGGTTCACCACTGCCACCCTCTGGTTCATCAATGTCACCCTCTGGTTCATCACTGCCACTCTCTGGTTCACCACTGCCACCCTCTGGTTCATCACTGTCACCCTCTGGTTCACCAGTGCCACCTTCTGGTTTATTACTGCCATCCTCTGGTTCATCACAGCACCTTCTGGTTCACAACTGCCAACCTCTGGTTCATCAATGCCATCCTCTGGTTCATCACAGCTCCCTCTGGTTCACCACTGCCACCCTCTGATTCATCACTGCCACCCTCTGGTTCATCACAGCACCCTCTGGTTCACCACTGCCACCCTCTGGTTCATCACTGCCACCCTCTGGTTCATCACAGCACCCTCTGGTTCACCACTGCCACCCTCTGGTTCATCACTGACACCCTCTGGTTCACCACTGCCACCCTCCGGTTCATCACTGCCACCCTCTGGTTCACCACTGCCACCCTATGGTTCATCACTGTCACCCTCTGGTTCATCACTGCCACCCTCTGGTTTATCACTGCCATTCTCTGGTTCATCACAGCACCCTCTGGTTCACCACTGCCACCCTCTGGTTCACCACTGCCACCCTCTGGTTCATCACAACACGCTCTGGTTCACAACAGCACCTTCTGGTTCATCACAGCACCCTCTGGTTCACCACTGCCACCCTCTGGTTCACCACTACCACCCTCTGGTTCATCACAGCACCCTCTGATTCACAACTGCACCTTCTGGTTCATCACAGCACCCTCTGGTTTCCCACTGTAAATTATGGGGAGAAAGCACACCTGCCCAGCCTCAACCAGGGGCTGGTTAATGTGTTGCTGAATTTGAGCTTCATGTCCGGCACCTTCTTCCTTATCTGTAAGTACTTCCTGTTGTGGTTTAATTTTTGTGACAGTCTGGAGCGTTGTGCCATACTTGTAACTATTCCCTGACCCTGCTTTGAGGGTAAGAGCAGGGTCAGAGAATAGTTGCAAGTAGGCAACAACTCTGGAGGCGCCGCTCAAGAAGCACTTACAGGGTTACAGCAGGTGCCCAGGTTGAAGTTAATTTCTTTGTAACCATTTTGTAAATGGTTTGTAACGAGGAGGTCAGGCAGAGGAGTGTGTTGATGTGCACGACGTACGACATTTGGATCCTTTGACGGGATGAGCAAATCAGCATCATCTCAATCAACGCAACACATTACCTTGGAACTGTGATATATATATGATATTTTGATTTCTGACGGGCAGAGTAAGTCATCTTTATCCCTATCATCTTGACTCATTTTGAAAACACCATCTCGAATCTGAAATAAGTCTTGGAACTCACGACTTGATCTTAAGCTGGATTGTATCGTTGAAGACTAGATATATTTTACCATAAAGAATTGTCTTGATGTTCAGACCTGGCCTCCAGTTGCTCTTAAACTTGGTGTCTCAAGTTGGTTGTCTCACATGAGAACATGATTTATGGAATAGGAATAATAACCTGTTTTTAATAGTCCCCTGATATCTGGATTAGACTGTACGAAAGAGGTCCTGAGGAAGGTGGCCTAGAGCTGCCGAAACGCGCGTCGACCTGGTGCAGGGGTTTCATACTGGCTTTTGAGACCCTTAAATTGGCGTGAAGATCTTGCCGACTTAGACTCAGTTCTTCATTTTTCTTGTGATGATGTGGTTTGAATGAAGAATGGGTGTGAACGTGGTAGTATTTTTGAGTTTGTGTGTATGATATCAGGTGGTGTTTCCTTTAAGTATATTGTGTTATATATATAATTTTGTGTACATATTTTTTTGTGTATAAAAATCTTTTTGCATTTGTTATAAATTTTGGAAAATGTCTATAAAAATTGTATTTGTGATGAAATGTTTTTTACAAGTTAAAAAATGAGAAATAATTTAAAATGATGGATATATTGAAAATAAAGTAAGTTACTATAAAATAAAACATGATTGGCATATATCTGTCACCTAGTTGAGATTAATAATATGATGCATACCAGTATTTGAAGATTATGGCCAGTGCTGGAACTATTCTTTCGTAGTGATGTAACCCTGTAAGTGCTTCATGTACTTCAGTTTTTGAAAATCCATCCGGCACGCGATTTCGCGGATTTTTCTGCAATTACGCGGAATTCGCGGACTGCAAAATTGCAGAAAATCTGCAAATTCTGCTAACGGAACGGATTTTACACCCATGCTTAATAGCCACCCCTTTTATCATTGAGGTTTGTCGGGAACATCCTACCAAATCAAAACCAGGGATTTTTAAATATTCTTTACTTTGCCATGACACGTGACTCTCCTGCAGACAGAGTACCTCTAAATTTAAGGACTGGATAACCCTTGAAAATAAGGCCCTCTTTTTGCCATTATTCAGTCCACAAACATTTGATCTCGAAACTGCATAGGATCACTGCTGAGATTCATCCAGAGACTGGCACCTGGACTTTTGCCAGCTGGATGTGGACACTTTTTACTACTTGGGGCTGGAAGCTGGTCACCATTCTTTTTGTAATACTGTTGAAATTATTTACAGGCTATGTATGCATACAATGTGGTCTAATGCTCTGCTATGCCTGTATTTCTGCCTGTATACCTGCCAAGCAAAATGTTGCAGAAATGAAAGCACAATGTTTGTTGAATAAAGAGGTCACTGAAATGATGAACATTAATATACAAGATGTGAACCTAGATTACCCTAAATGAACGAATGTCTTCAGCTAATGCTAAAAGGGTTGTCTGTTGCAATTTCGCAGCGATCAGGGTTAGCATTTAACTGAAGCCATCTTGGATTCGGCAGCCATTTTGTCTGCCATGTGCTCACCATGTGCTCTGTCCTACCTTGCTGTCCTTTGCTCTTGTATTCTGCCTAGAGATAGACTATATTGAGGCTCTGCTACTCTGCACATGTGCGGAGAAGACTGTGACTTTCCATGCTCCTGTCTATAGTCTGTAACTGTCATTGTATTTCTGATGGAACCAGCAAACTTTTAGCTCCTCCCACTTGTTGACTGTGCATTTGTGTATGACCGTTTATGTATGTAAACCTTCTCTTCTTTACTTGTACCACCTCCTTTTGAGACCCTGTGTGGGTATAAGAGGAGCATGTTACTTCTGTTCAGTGTGCTACTTCATACACTACCGAAGGGTGTTGTGTGAAAGTAGTTCCACCTCTTGAGGTTAATAAAGCGCTCTGTTTTATATTGCAGTTTCCGTGCCAACTTCTGGCCTATTGGTCTGAGGACTTGTGCAGAGAAGGGTGAACCCCTAGCACTGGCAGGCCTGGTCGAGGCCCACCATGACAGAACTATCAAGAGAAGGCAAAAGCCTGCAGCCAACTTTTTAGAAAAGTGTGTGCTGCTCCAACCACCAAAAACGCTGAAAAACTTAGTCTATTCTAGGTTTCCTGAATTTCTGAAGAACTTACATTCTAAACTACGCAGAAAGGGGTAAACCTCTCTATGAATTAATCAAACCTTATTTTAGAAACATTCATTTTAAAAAAGAACACACAGAAATATTGCAAACACTCCAAACAGACATGTTAGCAACTAAACATTTACAAACACGTGTAAACGTATGCAATTTAGTGATCTGAATCATTCCGGGTCAATGCGGATTCACCTATTTAACTTTTAATAAAAGGTAAAAAAAATACCAATTGCATACAAATCACATTTGTACACACAAGCAGAAATTAAATTTACATCAACAGAAAAAATCCTGAGAGCTTTTCAAACCACCATAGCAAGAGAAGGAGCCCTATCACAGGGGAAACAAATTATGGTCATAACTTCCCTACCTGCCTTAGAGGCAGTGACAAAAGCGAGCATCCCAAATGCAAAAGCTTTACATAATTCTCTTACTGCAACTGATGTTGAATACGTTTTTGATCCCTATTTGAAAACACAAGCATTTCTACAATACAAACAAGACTACTACTGAAATTCTCCCTCTAGACCAGTATGAATGTATAATTTATACTGACAGATCAGCACAACCCGCTACGGGGGGTAAACAGCTTATAGTGCTGCATGCACAATCGTTAAAGGTCGTATGTGCATTGGCAAATTCAGACCTATGGTGACAAAAACGCAATCTCTAGGAGATTGTACAGCTCAGTGAGCTGAACTACAAACATTCAAAATGGCACTTGAAAATACGGATCGCGAATTCCCCACACTCATAGTGTGTGATTCTTTCTGTTGTGTCCAACCTTACAATGAATATTTACAGAATTGGCTTCAGAACGGTTTCAAAGATGCAAAGGGTGGCACAATCAAGCATAAAACGCTTTGGGAACAAGTAGTTCAGTTACGAGAAGGACTACAAAACACTCACGTGATACACACGCTGAGTCATCAACGTGATGGCGTTCACGTTGAAGGCAATTCATTGGCTGATGAAGCAGCAAAGGGGGCTGTGCAATCGGCTTCTGTAGCTGCAATCATTAGTTAAAAAACAAAAATAGCCAGTGAAATAATGTTGGCTGTCAATGCTACAAGCAAAGGCAGCGGTGCAGTGTTACCTAAAGGGTTTCCACTCAAATACTCATATATAATTGATACAAACAATGTTCTGTTTGCTCGAATCCCTGGAGTGGGGGATAGGGTAATTCCCAACATGGAAAATAGATTAGGACTAATCCTAGCAGCACATGAAGGGCTCGCCGATGCAAATGCAGGTGTTTCCGCCACAGTACCATTGTTAAAACAGAAGTACTGGTGGCCAGGCATTAGGAAAAGACCCAAAACTATGTTTTTGATTGTGAAATATGTCAGAAGATGAAAGTCTCTACTGTGAAACGTCCTGCGCAGACGCCCCTGTTAATTTCAGATAAACCGTTAGCTTGTGTTTACCTGGACCACTGCGGTCCCTTACAAAGGGATGGTAACTAAAACTATATCATGGTCGCAGTGGACTCGTTTTCAAGGTTCCTTTGGATGTGGGCTCAGCGCTTGGCTGACGCTTGAACTGTTATAAAAGATTTGCGAGTCTTTATCGGCACATACGCAATTGCCCCGCTACATTCTGACCAGGGTCCTGCGTTCAGCTCTAGGGTTTACAAAGAAGCCACGGGCAGTTTGGGCGTTGCATTGTGTTACTCTTCTCCATTCCATCCTGAGGGAAATTCGGTTGTGAAAAGAAAAAAACGGGACATAAAGCAGTCTATACCAGCTAGGATATTAGGTTCGGGTAACAGGTGGGTTAAACATCTAATAAGTGTCCAACGTAGTCTTAACAACTTGCCAAGAAGTTCTCTAGGGGGTATCACTCCATATGAGGTCCTCTTTGGGACAAGAATGTTGGGCTTGGACCTTGATTGTCACACATCAGTGGTGGAACAAAATAAATTTGATATCAAAGATTGTTTGGCGGTTTTACAGGACTTAAATGAACTAAGAGCAAAACAAAGCAATGTGTTCCTGAAGCCAACCACTACTGGGGGAAACCAACTGTCCCAGCAAGGCCTATCTGGATTCCAAAGCTTGGTGATCTAGTCAGAGAAAAGATCCTGGACAAGAAGGAATTTGGGCCTTCTTACAGACAACCAGTACCTGTCCTAGCAATCCACGGATCAAGAACAGTTTTGCTGCTGCCCCTTGCTGGTAAAAAGGAGAACAGGTTTGTGTCAAACGACCTGATCAAACCACACTATGTGGCCAATACTAAGCAGTAGGCCAAGTGGACTCCAACCAAGTGGCAGATGCACTCCTCTAGCTACAATCCAAGAGCTTCAAACTGAGAGACTTATCACCTTTAAAGAATCTGCAGTGAGAAAAGAAGGACTACGCAATAAAGCTATGGAACTTGTACCTCTGAGACCCAAATAACAGTTTGTCATGAAACACTAGTCTACAACGAAGTAACAAGTGATCAAGTGGTTCCAGCGATTTCAACAAATCTCTACCATTGACAGAACTGCCTCTGGCTATTTCATTAACCTTGATACGTTTTCTGAGTATCCCAGCGAAACTGAAACGACGCCAGCAAAAAGAATTTTCAAAGAACAAGCAACTGACTTTTTCCATCACCAGGAAAAGACTTATCTGGTTTCACCATGGATTGAACTTTGGATTATGTTGGGAATATTTTTTCTTCTCATTTGGTTAGCTCTGGTAATAACTCCGGTCATGCTGATATGGAAGATATGTCAAAAGGGACACAGCAAGTAAGAATGACAACTTACTCCGCAAACCACACAAATCATCTCATCGTGAACAAAGAGACTTGTCAGCAGTGAACATCACAGCCGTTCCTATACCTGGTGGTATACCTTGGGACAAAACAGAATATGACATCTTTGGCCCGTCAGAGCTGTTGAAGATTCCACACTTATTCAAGATTTCATTGAGTGACCTAGTTTCATCTAGTACCTTTTCTGATGATTTTCAGACTATGAACAATGTATTGTTCAGACTATGAACAATGTATTGTTATAATCATTATAGTCATCATTTCTTGCACAAATCTGCAAGCCCTAGATATGTACTAATTTATAACCAATGAGAACATTGTCCTACACCACCAAAGGGTAGCTCAAAAACCTTTGCTATGAAATTTCCATACTTTTCAGGGTTCAATGTATCCAATCCAGAATTATTTTACTTTAAGATTGTAAACAAAACTTGACTGAAGATTATGTTAACGAACATCAAACAGATTTATTATGCGGCCATTATTTGCCCAACTGTCTAGACTAGGTTTTGACTTTTGGAAAGACAACATTGAGACAAAAACTGAGGTACAAAATATTGGCAGGTACAGGGGTAGAAGCTATGTTTAGAGCCTGTATCATCCCTGAGCAAATTATGCTTTTGAATGACACTGTTCAACAGACGTCTTGCCTTGGGTTAGCCAAGATCAAAGACATGAACATCTCGTCCATACCATCACCTACATCTGAGAGTGATAACACTTCAGAGGGGAAAGTCGACGTACATACTATTTTGCATCACAACAGAACGGATCCAGATTGGAATAAATGGTTGATCTGGCCCACAGACACAGACAGCTGTCAAAATAATTTTCTGAACAAAACACAAGGGTTTAAAATCAATAGACCAGACCCAAGATATTTCCAAAGACAGCATCCAATACACAGTGTAGGGAAGCTCTGCCTTGATTGGCTACAAATATCTACACTTAAGGATGTAAAGCGACACTTATCTTTTCTTAAAGATGGCGCAGATCTTAGGGAATTCTTGCTAGGACCAAGAAAACCGCGTCAAAAAAGTTTCATATATGCCGGTATGTATGCTGCATATAACAAAATATGGAAAATTACGCAAGCAGAGACGGGTTAACGACTCTATTGTCCAGGATATATTTATTTGGACAGCATAGTATCTTCTGCCATAGACTTCATGGAACAGGACTTGGTCATGTTGCAACATGGTCAGTCGCAACTACGTTCTATCATACTATTAGGCTGGGCGTTATAAAACCTTCATTCAGGCTATGTGCCTTGGCGTTTAATCAATACTACGTCACTGTTTTCAGAATTCAATCTCACTGTTAAACAGATAAAACTGGCACAAAGGGGTGCAGACTATACAGTGTTGAGCATTGAAAAACTGGAAAGATTGCCATTTATGGTAGCAGAAAAAACAGCTACTGAATGGATAATGCATGGAACAATCACTCTGCCTGTTATAATTTTCCATTTTCAGTATTGCCTAAAACACATACCAGTAGGCACATATGAAAGGTTGGGTAAAGAATGCATCAAGACATCCTGAGATTTACCATACAACACACAGATGTTGGAGTGAGGGGCGTAAAGTGTTTCTTAGTGGTTCTAACTGTGAAAATGCACTAAGCGGATCTCTCCTTTGTCAGGGTATTAATTTACACGGGGCCCGGGATGGTTCCTCTAACATCTTATCCTGTCACCTGCAAGGTTCACCAGCTGCAGTGATTGATCCAATTTTTGGACAACTTTCGAATGGGAGTTAAATCATGTTGAACGATCACAGCTGCTGTGGCGTGTTGCCAGGTATACCATATCTAGTAACTGTGTCATCCAGGGTCACTTGCTGTATGCAAGTATTGCTTCCACAAACCAAGACAGTCAGGGAGTCGCCTCTATTGACTTCACTAAGCATCTCTTCTATACAAATTGATACTCTAAGCAGAATGAAAGCCATTCTTTTGCAAAAAACTGTGCCACTGACCTCGGCCAAATAAACCTATGATCTACAAATTGCGAGGACTTCTGCCGAGATACATGCCCTATTGAATACAAACTTCCCTATACATTTCTCAGAAATGTTAAGTCGTATCTTAAACATGTCTGATTCGAGCAGTATTGTACATCTGTTTAAGAACGTATTTTCCGGACTGTTAGCTCCTTTTCAAGCGGTCCTCGGAATATTTCCATACTTCGTGCACTCTGTGTTTGGCGGACTGCCCCTCGTTTTAGGACTTGTTGCAGGGATAGTATTTTTGCTCTTTCTGCTACAATATGGCAAGCCAAATCACCAGCGACACCCAGTTCTCCATGGAGACCACTCTACTGGCGATGAAGTGTCGTGAGCGCATCGTCCAAATGTTGGGGTTACCTCGTCTATGAGAAATAAGTACCACATGGTTTCTGCCATTCAGACCAATCTGGCAAGATTGCATCTTACCTGTTCTACGCTGCCTGCTAAGGCTGAAGCGATAATAGGAGGTATTGTCCAGGTTTGATCATTCAATATATGAGTGTCCTAATATTTCCCCATGAAAATATTTGCGAACATGGGTGCCCCCGTGAAGCCTATTGATGTACCCATACATGTTTTTTAAATACACTGCTATATCTCTAGAGATATACCAGTAGAGCTCTTGTTCACATCTTTCACTGACGTACATTGTTCACAGCACTTGAAATATGATTTTTTAGACTGACACGAAGCATCTATACATAAACATTAGTCATATCAATGTATATTGATTATACCGGAATGACAACATGGACATACAAGTAGCTCACGGTGTCAGATGCAGGTACACATATTCACCTTCCCTGTAGTGTTCGAGTACTCTATCCGTAATTTTTTCACAGATTTTCACTTTCATATTTACTCTTAAGCATATTCTTTTTAATTTTATTCAACCAATTGGAGTTTTCAACTGATGTTTGTAATTTGGGGATTCAATTTCCTAACATATATTAAAGCGTTCTCGGCTCATCGACCGACTTAACGAGTCTGTCTTTTATTGCTAGTATACCCAGGCGCATTCAAGCCTCGCGCCATTTTCGTGTTAAAAGTACCGCATCAGAAACAGTGAGAGAGTAGACGACAAACAAGAAGGAGGCGAGAAAGGCACGCACACAGAGACGCTCACAATTCAGTAAGTAGCAGTTGTTCCGGGAGAGGATGCACTGGGGCTGCGAAACAGTTCTTTTTGGAACTGGCTCCTTCTTGTTTTTTGTAGTTTGGTTTGTGCATCGAGGATGGCATTCGACTGAGGCTGAAGCAATCATATGAGGTATTTTTGTTTCCTGAACACTAATACGGAGTTTAAAGATATTAGTGTGGGTAGTAAATGGATATTTCAACTCTTCTAGTTATAAAGTCTGTGGGACTGGCGCAGTGATTGAATCTGTGTTATCAACCTAATGCATTGACTGATGTGAACACAATGAGGAAATTTGGAAATTACAGTCAATTCTTCATGTGAGTGATACTCTTTTAGTACTTAAGCAGCATTGGATTGTGATATATAACGTATGGTATTAACTCCACGTCAGTGGCAGATTCTTACAGGTCTTTTTCTCATTTGCAGCATTTTGTATATTTGTCGTTTATTTATATCTGGCTAGGTGAGGCATTAGGTGACCTTTTGCACATGTAGAAAACTTTGGGTTATAAGGTGCTGTTTTATTTTCACAATTCACATGTCAACGTGGTATGGGTCTTAAGCACACTATGCATATTTATTTTCATCTACACTTTGCTTCCGGTCCTTTCATTGATTTTCTCACGTGATAAGCTTGAATAAATCCAACCCGATCTCTTTATAAAAAATGTACTGCTTGCCTGTGGGACACAGTACTATCTCTGACAAACCTGCAGAGAGAAATATTGTGATACTATACATGTTGTCTCCTGATATGGAATTTCATTTTGTTACTTTCGGTGTTCCCCTGATGAAGGGTCCTCGTAAGATGCATACGGATATGTAAAAACTACCTGAAGTTTGAAACTTTATGAATGAATTCATACTTTGGCGTAGTAAGTAAGAATCCCTGCAACTCCAAGGTAATGAAGCCTTTTCTTAGATGCTATGATAATTACTGTGTCCCTTTCCTTGTGTGTGACTACAAGCCACCACCCTCGCTAGGATCCATGATGTGAGATTCCTCTACACCAACAGATCTTACAGCATCTTCGAGCAATAAACAACAATGGTCAGGCATACCCCATGGCTAGACACTTCCATGAGTTTCATGATAACAAGTTGGAAGGTCTAAAATACTTTGTGATTGATCAAGTTCGATAAGGATTACGAGTGGGGAACAGAGAGAGATGCCTGAGACAGCTAGCATTGAGATATATTCTCAGATTCAATAGTAATATTCCGTATGGACAGAATATTGGAGATGATTTATATGTACACCTTTGAACAGGAATAGAAACAGAAATAGTACCCTTATGATGAGATGATGAGTATAATAATTGTTTTTAGGTTTTCTTAACTTTGCAGCGTTCTGAGGTTTTAATCATTTGGGTCTCCCTCTATGGAGAGACTAGTTGATCAAGTTCATGAATTGTTAATTTTCAGCCACTCCATGTAAATATTATTTTAATTGTATGGTCGCACTTGGGTTTGTAGCACAAAGCACTTTAGTTAGGTTTAGTTAGGTTGTAAATAGCCTTGATAATCCTTGCAAGTATAAGGGCACTTGCCCATAACGGGCAGAGAGGAATAAGCTACAGTGGATTCTCCTCTGAGTAATTCTTTATGAGTTAGTTTTGCGTTTTTATTTTATAATGTCAATCAATGAGGCACTATTTGCACAAGGCAATATTAACTTTATAAATTAAGCGATATTTGCACACAAGGATTATTGATGGCCAATGTTCAGCCCAGAGATGATAGGGTATGATTACGTTGGCCAATAATAAGGCACTTGCCTGAAGGTTGAACGTTGTTTTATTATCTAATTATTTTTAGTAAATGTAATACTTATCTGTGTAAAACTTGTGAAATTATCACAGGTTTTACTTTATTTGCTTGTAATATTGAGCATTAATTGATACAAACAATGACAATGTGATGATAACATTGCTTGCAAGTGTCACTTTAGGGGAAACGTTGCTGCACAGCCAATTTAAGTTTCAAAGTGTGAAATTCTGCTGCTAATGTTGCACTGTCACTTTAGGACTTCCACTAGTAAAAAAGAGGAAAAAATGGCTGCGGCCTTATGTTTGAAAAAGACAGCTTGGGTGGTTGAAACGTGTCACCTACACCTATGTGGCCTGAATAAATACTTGTTTGAGCAAACCAAGCATGCTGGAGTCTGTGTTAAATTATCAAAAGCAGATGTTGGAACGAATATATATATATATATATATATATATATATTACCTACTGGCGGTCGCCAGTAGGTATATATAGTTAGGATTTTTTCTCTATGGAACTTTTGAAAATTCTATGTCTAATAACTTTGGCGTTTGTGGACGGAATCGGCTGAAATTTTCAGGAAGATGGCACATTTTGTTTCCGAGCAGCCCCTGAAAATTTGGGGGGGTTTCGTCAAGTGGGGGCCGAGAAAAAAGGGGGGTCCCAAAACGCGTTTTTCCCATTCATTTTTCCATAGGGCGTTTGGCCTCACTTTTAGCTCGAACGGCTGAATGGATTTGCACGAAACTTGGCAAAATTGTAGGGACTGTTAGCCCGATGTGCCTTTGCTGGGTCTCAATATATGTGCTCCAGTGGATTTTGAGAAATTAACGTTTAAAAAAACAGATATATCTGTGACAGCGTCCCGGATAGCGCTCCAGATCGCGTACTTTTCACGTAACGGAGCTTTGCGAAGCGAAGCTGATTGGCTCTCCGGTGTCTGTCAAGATTCTAAACAGTCCGGTGCGGCCGCCATCTTGTCTCTCGGTTGGATCGAGAGACAAGAAGAGGAGAAAAACGAAGGGCGAATTTAATGAAAGGGGGCAAGGTAGACCCTTCTTGACCCCCTAGGAATGATGTTGGGGTTATTAAAGGGTCCCGTGGGGCAAATAAAAAAAAAATTTTTTTTGCGGAAGAAGCGCTTTCCGGATCGCGAACTGGGTAGCGAATCGGGACGCGAAACGGGAATTCGCCATTTTGTGTTTCATTTTAATTAAATTACAAGATGGAGGAAAAACAATTTGAGAAATGGGTATAAGGGGGTACGGGAGACGTATCCTGACTCCCTATGTTTTCTGAGGGTGGCGGAGGATGCTCATATATCTTGATACTTGTCTTCCAGCGGCTGCGCGTGAGCGTTTTTTTTTTTTTTTTGCTGTGTGATGTCTGTTAACGTTCGATTCGAAGGAAATCAGGAAGTGTTGACCACCATTTTGACACTGCGAGTAAATATATTGTTAAAAATAATTGTTATAAATTATTCCGTATTGATAAACCTTGTCTGCGCCATCTTGCTTTTTTTTCAATGCCACACTTTTGTCGTGCACGGCAGTCATTTTAGATGCCTTGACCAGACCCACTCTCTGCACGACGCCGATCGTGACGTCTGTTAACGTTCGAATCGAAGGAAATCAGGAAGTGTTGACCGCCATTTTGACACTGCGAGTAAATATATTGTTAAAAATAATTGTTATAAATTAATTCGTATTGATAAACATTGTCTGCGCCATCTTGCTTTTTTTCCAATGCCACACTTTTGTCGTGCACGGCAGCCATTTTAGATGCCTTGACCAGACCCACTCTCTGCACGCCGCCGAACCTTAGCATGGCTCCCCACCCTCGGAAGCATCTCCCCCACGCACTGGTCACCCCCGCTCTCTTTCTTATGCATGGGCTATAAACCTCCCCCATCTGAGCTGCTCTTCCCTGAGAATCACACCCTGTGCCCGCCCGACACCACCCTTTCACCCTATTCACTACCGCACCCTCTGACACTTCTCTTCCTCTGTGTCCGATTGTCCAGGCCGGTCCCAGGCTATCACCTAGCCCTGCGGATGTAGTTTATGGCCCCAACTGTAAAGAATCACCCCTCTTCAAAGGAGTTACAGTAGATCAAGGCCCCCACCCCATGAGATCCATCACACCACACGCGTTCCTACTATCTGATTTATTTATTTTATTTATTTATTTAATGGTTTTATAAAGCGCGTAGTAACTCGATGAGCATCCCAGCGCTGACCTGTTTCTCCAGGGGGTTTCAGCCGTCTAAACGAAATTATGTTTGCGGGAAGAGGAGAGTCTTTAAGGATTTCCTGAACTGGAGGTAGTTTGGTTCTGTCCTCAGTCTTCGTGGTAGGCGATTCCAATGTTTGGCCGTGTGGACCGAAAAACGACGGCCACCGGTTTTGGCTTTTTTGACTCTGGGGACTGAGATGAGATTTTCTCCATTGGACCGGAGGTCTCTTTCCGCCTTGTAGGGGATTAGGAGTTCCTTGAGAAGGGGGGGGGGCGTTATTGTTGTGGGTTTTGTGGGCCAAGCAGAGGGCCTTGAAAACGACCCTTTCTCTGATTGGGAGCCAATGCAGAGACTTAAGAGCTGGTTTCGCCGATGATCTTGCCGGTGTGCCCGTGAGTAGGCGGGCGGCGGCATTTTGGACTTTCTGCAACGTGTTAAGGGTGGCTTCGGGAGCTCCCAGGTAGATGGCGTTACAGTAGTCCAATCTCGCTAGAATTAGGCCCTGAATAAGGAGCTTCCTTGCGTTTGCGGGGAGCAGAGGGAAGATCTTCCTGCAGGCTCTGAGGAGACCGAAGCATGTCCCTGCTGTTTTTTTTGCCTGAGTTTTAAAGCTCATGTCCTTCTCAATCCACACACCTAGGCTTTTGACCTCGTCCTTGGGTGCGGGAGGGTCGCCCAAGCAGCTGGGCCAGAGATGAAGTGGCAGGGAGGGCCCCTTGTGGCCCAGCATGAGTATCTCGGTCTTTGACCCGTTCAGCTTTAGAGATGAACTGATAACGATCCTGTATTGTGATTGGGGAGGGGATTCTCACTGTAAGGGTGTGTGGGACCGAGCCTGAAGCGGAAGATTCCAGGGATGCCATTTTGTACATCAAAGTCTTCACAATTATGTGTCACATTAAAAATATATAGCACTCCAAAAAAGTAGTAGGTTTATAACACTTTAATAACTTATAAATATATACATCGCAACAAAAACAGTAAACACCTTAGTATTTTTTTATTAAAACAGAAGCAACAATGGTCAGTAGCGGTCTGTTGTGCGAATAGTTCCAAGGCAGCACAACGTGCTGAGTTGTGGACGGCATCCAGGTGAAGAACCATCCCTTCTTTAAACCCCATGGTGACCAACTATAGTTTATTCTCTATTTCGTTCCCTTGCCATAACAAAATAACAGTCTTGTGTTATTTATGGAAGGGAAGACTTTTTGTTTCTTCCAATTTTTTTTTTAAAACAAAGGTTTAAGGAAAGGCAACCCTTAATGTGCATGTTTTCAAAAGAAATTTGCCTTTAAAAACTAGAGGCAATAAATAAGGCCGAAATCTGTATTTTGTTTTTGGATACACATGTTATTTGTGTCTGTGTATACATTTTTATGCATGACTTTATATGGAATGGTTAAAATAACTTATGATGCAACTTAACAGGAAAGATCACAAACATTTCAATGAGTGCTATGTCCCAGGTTTTACATATAGTAGTGTTTACCTAGAGTGGTGCTGTGTAGGACACTCTGAATGGAAATTAACCAGAACTATAACCATAACAACAACAACAACAATAATATAACTTTTATGCCCAAATTAAAACAAAGGTTTAAGGAAAGGCAACCCTTAATGTGCATGTTTTCCACAGAAATTTGCCTTTGAAAACTAGAGGCAATAAATAAGGCAGAAATCTGTATTTTGTTTTTGGATACACATGTTATTTGTGTCTGTGTATTCATTTTTATGCATGACTTTATATGGAATGGATAAAATAACTTATGATGCAACTTAACAGGAAAGATCACAAACATTTCAATGAGTGCTATGTCCCAGGTTTTACATAAAGTAGTGTTTACCTAGAGTGGTGCTGTGTAGGGCACTCTGAATGGAAATTAACCAGAACTATAACCATAACAACAACAACAACAATAATATAACTTTTATGCCCAAATTACGCAAAGATTTAGCTAATCTGCTAAAGGGGGGAGCGCCATTTCTTCTGATAATTTATTCACCCATCCGTAGCCTCTCTAATCTCCATTACAATGTGTTTGTTGCTGTCGCTAGCTGATGAAAAAAATAAAGTGATAACTTCCTCATCCTTAATTTGTCTTTCTTTTTTCCTTAAGATGTCATCTGTGTCAACCTCTTCCGAGAATGCTGATACGTTAGGGATTTTCTTGTGTTTCTTAATAGCATTGGTGTCTGCACACTTCTTTGTCAATTCTGTGAACATGACAGCTGCTTCATAGACACATTTAATCACTCACTCATACAGTCAGTAATGCACCTACTAAATCCTTCATCCAGACACTTATACAATACCCATCCCGGATCAATTCATTGTCCGAACATATAATCAGTCTTATCCCATATCAATTCATGTGCTAAAAACTGCATACATATCTCATGATATCAAGGCTGAGCAATCGGGGCACAACAAGGAGTTGAGAGTTTCATTTGTACTGGCGCCATTTTGGGTGAGGTCAGGAAGGTCCAAGTATAGTCAAAATGTCTCCACCAACTCGTGGTTGGACCGGGACCTCTTTCGGCAGTCCAAAAGTTTTCGTTGAAGGGTAGCAGAGGGGACTGGCGTCATGAACCATCAGTGAAAGTGGGGTGGGAGGAAACAATCTCTCCTACCGGGTCATACTGGTGTCCCACCGGAACTGATCAAGTTGGTAGTCTACGATTTAGAAAAGGGGGGGTGGTGATGAACAGAGTGTCTGAGTTAAACAGACCACTCTTACCCAGTCCAAAGATCAGGGCTTGATCCATCACCGTTATTTATCTCACTGCCCCATCCCAGCTCAGAACCTGGCTATATGCAAATCAGTCTGTCCCTGGCCCAGTGCATCATGGGAACAGGGCAGACTAAACTACCAAGCCAATTCTTCACCAGAAAGGAGACAAGCTACCGGGGACCGGTTTCTGGCATTTCAGCCTTCTTCGGCCAGGCTTGCTTGAATCCTGATGGAGCAGTGAGAAAGGGACTCATGTCTGAGTATACCCTGCCACACCTATAGTGGCCAAAAACGATTTAGAAAAGGGGGGTGGTGATGAACAGAGTGTCTGAGTTAAACAGACCACTCTTACCCAGTCCAAAGATCAGGGCTTGATCCATCACCGTTATTTATCTCACTGCCCCATCCCAGCTCAGAACCTGGCTATATGCAAATCAGCCTGTCCCTGGCCCAGTGCATCATGGGAACAGGGCAGACTAAACTACCAAGCCAATTTTTCACCAGAAAGGAGACAAGCTACCGGGGACCGGTTTCTGGCATTTCAGCCTTCTTCGGCCCGGCTTGCTTGAATCCTGATGGAGCAGTGAGAAAGGGACTCATGTCTGAGTATACCCTGCCACACCTATAGTGGCCAAAAACGATTTAGAAAAGGGGGGTGGTGATGAACAGAGTGTCTGAGTTAAACAGACCACTCTTACCCAGTCCAAAGATCAGGGCTTGATCCATCACCGTTATTTATCTCACTGCCCCATCCCAGCTCAGAACCTGGCTATATGCAAATCAGTCTGTCCCTGGCCCAGTGCATCATGGGAAGAGGGCAGACTAAACTACCAAGCCAATTCTTCACCAGAAAGGAGACAAGCTACCGGGGACCGGTTTCTGGCATTTCAGCCTTCTTCGGCCCGGCTTGCTTGAATCCTGATGGAGCAGTGAGAAAGGGACTCATGTCTGAGTATACCCTGCCACACCTATAGTGGCCAAAAACGATTTAGAAAAGGGGGGTGGTGATGAACAGAGTGTCTGAGTTAAACAGACCACTCTTACCCAGTCCAAAGATCAGGGCTTGATCCATCACCGTTATTTATCTCACTGCCCCATCCCAGCTCAGAACCTGGCTATATGCAAATCAGTCTGTCCCTGGCCCAGTGCATCATGGGAACAGGGCAGACTAAACTACCAAGCCAATTCTTCACCAGAAAGGAGACAAGCTACCGGGGACCGGTTTCTGGCATTTCAGCCTTCTTCGGCCCGGCTTGCTTGAATCCTGATGGAGCAGTGAGAAAGGGACTCATGTCTGAGTATACCCTGCCACACCTATAGTGGCCAAAAACGATTTAGAAAAGGGGGGTGGTGATGAACAGAGTGTCTGAGTTAAACAGACCACTCTTACCCAGTCCAAAGATCAGGGCTTGATCCATCACCGTTATTTATCTCACTGCCCCATCCCAGCTCAGAACCTGGCTATATGCAAATCAGTCTGTCCCTGGCCCAGTGCATCATGGGAACAGGGCAGACTAAACTACCAAGCCAATTCTTCACCAGAAAGGAGACAAGCTACCGGGGACCGGTTTCTGGCATTTCAGCCTTCTTCGGCCCGGCTTGCTTGAATCCTGATGGAGCAGTGAGAAAGGGACTCATGTCTGAGTATACCCTGCCACACCTATAGTGGCCAAAAACGATTTAGAAAAGGGGGGTGGTGATGAACAGAGTGTCTGAGTTAAACAGACCACTCTTACCCAGTCCAAAGATCAGGGCTTGATCCATCACCGTTATTTATCTCACTGCCCCATCCCAGCTCAGAACCTGGCTATATGCAAATCAGTCTGTCCCTGGCCCAGTGCATCATGGGAACAGGGCAGACTAAACTACCAAGCCAATTCTTCACCAGAAAGGAGACAAGCTACCGGGGACCGGTTTCTGGCATTTCAGCCTTCTTCGGCCCGGCTTGCTTGAATCCTGATGGAGCAGTGAGAAAGGTACTCATGTCTGAGTATACCCTGCCACACCTATAGTGGCCAAAAACGATTTAGAAAAGGGGGGTGGTGATGAACAGAGTGTCTGAGTTAAACAGACCACTCTTACCCAGTCCAAAGATCAGGGCTTGATCCATCACCGTTATTTATCTCACTGCCCCATCCCAGCTCAGAACCTGGCTATATGCAAATCAGTCTGTCCCTGGCCCAGTGCATCATGGGAACAGGGCAGACTAAACTACCAAGCCAATTCTTCACCAGAAAGGAGACAAGCTACCGGGGACCGGTTTCTGGCATTTCAGCCTTCTTCGGCCCGGCTTGCTTGAATCCTGATGGAGCAGTGAGAAAGGGACTCATGTCTGAGTATACCCTGCCACACCTATAGTGGCCAAAAACGATTTAGAAAAGGGGGGTGTGATGAACAGAGTGTCTGAGTTAAACAGACCACTCTTACCCAGTCCAAAGATCAGGGCTTGATCCATCACCGTTATTTATCTCACTGCCCCATCCCAGCTCAGAACCTGGCTATATGCAAATCAGTCTGTCCCTGGCCCAGTGCATCATGGGAACAGGGCAGACTAAACTACCAAGCCAATTCTTCACCAGAAAGGAGACAAGCTACCGGGGACCGGTTTCTGGCATTTCAGCCTTCTTCGGCCCGGCTTGCTTGAATCCTGATGGAGCAGTGAGAAAGGGACTCATGTCTGAGTATACCCTGCCACACCTATAGTGGCCAAAAACGATTTAGAAAAGGGGGGTGGTGATGAACAGAGTGTCTGAGTTAAACAGACCACTCTTACCCAGTCCAAAGATCAGGGCTTGATCCATCACCGTTATTTATCTCACTGCCCCATCCCAGCTCAGAACCTGGCTATATGCAAATCAGTCTGTCCCTGGCCCAGTGCATCATGGGAACAGGGCAGACTAAACTACCAAGCCAATTCTTCACCAGAAAGGAGACAAGCTACCGGGGACCGGTTTCTGGCATTTCAGCCTTCTTCGGCCCGGCTTGCTTGAATCCTGATGGAGCAGTGAGAAAGGGACTCATGTCTGAGTATACCCTGCCACACCTATAGTGGCCAAAAACGATTTAGAAAAGGGGGGTGGTGATGAACAGAGTGTCTGAGTTAAACAGACCACTCTTACCCAGTCCAAAGATCAGGGCTTGATCCATCACCGTTATTTATCTCACTGCCCCATCCCAGCTCAGAACCTGGCTATATGCAAATCAGTCTGTCCCTGGCCCAGTGCATCATGGGAACAGGGCAGACTAAACTACCAAGCCAATTCTTCACCAGAAAGGAGACAAGCTACCGGGGACCGGTTTCTGGCATTTCAGCCTTCTTCGGCCCGGCTTGCTTGAATCCTGATGGAGCAGTGAGAAAGGTACTCATGTCTGAGTATACCCTGCCACACCTATAGTGGCCAAAAACGATTTAGAAAAGGGGGGTGGTGATGAACAGAGTGTCTGAGTTAAACAGACCACTCTTACCCAGTCCAAAGATCAGGGCTTGATCCATCACCGTTATTTATCTCACTGCCCCATCCCAGCTCAGAACCTGGCTATATGCAAATCAGTCTGTCCCTGGCCCAGTGCATCATGGGAACAGGGCAGACTAAACTAACAAGCCAATTCTTCACCAGAAAGGAGACAAGCTACCGGGGACCGGTTTCTGGCATTTCAGCCTTCTTCGGCCCGGCTTGCTTGAATCCTGATGGAGCAGCGAGAAAGGGACTCATGTCTGAGTATACCCTGCCACACCTATAGTGGCCAAAAACGATTTAGAAAAGGGGGGTGGTGATGAACAGAGTGTCTGAGTTAAACAGACCACTCTTACCCAGTCCAAAGATCAGGGCTTGATCCATCACCGTTATTTATCTCACTGCCCCATCCCAGCTCAGAACCTGGCTATATGCAAATCAGTCTGTCCCTGGCCCAGTGCATAATGGGAACAGGGCAGACTAAACTACCAAGCCAATTCTTCACCAGAAAGGAGACAAGCTACCGGGGACCGGTTTCTGGCATTTCAGCCTTCTTCGGCCCGGCTTGCTTGAATCCTGATGGAGCAGTGAGAAAGGGACTCATGTCTGAGTATACCCTGCCACACCTATAGTGGCCAAAAACGATTTAGAAAAGGGGGGTGGTGATGAACAGAGTGTCTGAGTTAAACAGACCACTCTTACCCAGTCCAAAGATCAGGGCTTGATCCATCACCGTTATTTATCTCACTGCCCCATCCCAGCTCAGAACCTGGCTATATGCAAATCAGTCTGTCCCTGGCCCAGTGCATCATGGGAACAGGGCAGACTAAACTACCAAGCCAATTCTTCACCAGAAAGGAGACAAGCTACCGGGGACCGGTTTCTGGCATTTCAGCCTTCTTCGGCCCGGCTTGCTTGAATCCTGATGGAGCAGTGAGAAAGGGACTCATGTCTGAGTATACCCTGCCACACCTATAGTGGCCAAAAACGATTTAAAAAAGGGGGGTGGTGATGAACAGAGTGTCTGAGTTAAACAGACCACTCTTACCCAGTCCAAAGATCAGGGCTTGATCCATCACCGTTATTTATCTCACTGCCCCATCCCTGCTCAGAACCTGGCTATATGCAAATCAGTCTGTCCCTGGCCCAGTGCATCATGGGAACAGGGCAGACTAAACTACCAAGCCAATTCTTCACCAGAAAGGAGACAAGCTACCGGGGACCGGTTTCTGGCATTTCAGCCTTCTTCGGCCCGGCTTGCTTGAATCCTGATGGAGCAGTGAGAAAGGGACTTATGTCTGAGTATACCCTGCCACACCTATAGTGGCCGAAAACGATTTAGAAAAGGGGGGTGGTGATGAACAGAGTGTCTGAGTTAAACAGACCACTCTTACCCAGTCCAAAGATCAGGGCTTGATCCATCACCGTTATTTATCTCACTGCCCTATCCCAGCTCAGAACCTGGCTATATGCAAATCAGTCTGTCCCTGGACCAGTGCATCATGGGAACAGGGCAGACTAAACTACCAAGCCAATTCTTCACCAGAAAGGAGACAAGCTACCGGGGACCGGTTTCTGGCATTTCAGCCTTCTTCGGCCTGGCTTGCTTGAATCCTGATGGAGCAGTGAGAAAGGGACTCATGTCTGAGTATACCCTGCCACACCTATAGTGGCCAAAAACGATTTAGAAAAGGGGGGTGGTGATGAACAGAGTGTCTGAGTTAAACAGACCACTCTTACCCAGTCCAAAGATCAGGGCTTGATCCATCACTGTTATTTATCTCACTGCCCCATCCCAGCTCAGAACCTGGCTATATGCAAATCAGTCTGTCCCTGGCCCAGTGCATCATGGGAACAGGGCAGACTAAACTACCAAGCCAATTCTTCACCAGAAAGGAGACAAGCTACCGGGGACCGGTTTCTGGCATTTCAGCCTTCTTCGGCCCGGCTTGCTTGAATCCTGATGGAGCAGTGAGAAAGGGACTCATGTCTGAGTATACCCTGCCACACCTATAGTGGCCAAAAACGATTTAGAAAAGGGGGGTGGTGATGAACAGAGTGTCTGAGTTAAACAGACCACTCTTACCCAGTCCAAAGATCAGGGCTTGATCCATCACCGTTATTTATCTCACTGCCCCATCCCAGCTCAGAACCTGGCTATATGCAAATCAGTCTGTCCCTGGCCCAGTGCATCATGGGAACAGGGCAGACTAAACTACCAAGCCAATTCTTCACCAGAAAGGAGACAAGCTACCGGGGACCGGTTTCTGGCATTTCAGCCTTCTTCGGCCCGGCTTGCTTGAATCCTGATGGAGCAGTGAGAAAGGGACTCATGTCTGAGTATACCCTGCCACACCTATAGTGGCCAAAAACGATTTAGAAAAGGGGGGTGGTGATGAACAGAGTGTCTGAGTTAAACAGACCACTCTTACCCAGTCCAAAGATCAGGGCTTGATCCATCACTGTTATTTATCTCACTGCCCCATCCCAGCTCAGAACCTGGCTATATGCAAATCAGTCTGTCCCTGGCCCAGTGCATCATGGGAAGAGGGCAGACTAAACTACCAAGCCAATTCTTCACCAGAAAGGAGACAAGCTACCGGGGACCGGTTTCTGGCATTTCAGCCTTCTTCGGCCCGGCTTGCTTGAATCCTGATGGAGCAGTGAGAAAGGGACTCATGTCTGAGTATACCCGGCCACACCTATAGTGGCCAAAAACGATTTAGAAAAGGGGGGTGGTGATGAACAGAGTGTCTGAGTTAAACAGACCACTCTTACCCAGTCCAAAGATCAGGGCTTGATCCATCACCGTTATTTATCTCACTGCCCCATCCCAGCTCAGAACCTGGCTATATGCAAATCAGTCTGTCCCTGGCCCAGTGCATCATGGGAACAGGGCAGACTAAACTACCAAGCCAATTCTTCACCAGAAAGGAGACAAGCTACCGGGGACCGGTTTCTGGCATTTCAGCCTTCTTCGGCCCGGCTTGCTTGAATCCTGATGGAGCAGTGAGAAAGGGACTCATGTCTGAGTATACCCTGCCACACCTATAGTGGCCAAAAACGATTTAGAAAAGGGGGGTGGTGATGAACAGAGTGTCTGAGTTAAACAGACCACTCTTACCCAGTCCAAAGATCAGGGCTTGATCCATCACCGTTATTTATCTCACTGCCCCATCCCAGCTCAGAACCTGGCTATATGCAAATCAGTCTGTCCCTGGCCCAGTGCATCATGGGAACAGGGCAGACTAAACTACCAAGCCAATTCTTCACCAGAAAGGAGACAAGCTACCGGGGACCGGTTTCTGGCATTTCAGCCTTCTTCGGCCCGGCTTGCTTGAATCCTGATGGAGCAGTGAGAAAGGGACTCATGTCTGAGTATACCCTGCCACACCTATAGTGGCCAAAAACGATTTAGAAAAGGGGGGTGGTGATGAACAGAGTGTCTGAGTTAAACAGACCACTCTTACCCAGTCCAAAGATCAGGGCTTGATCCATCACCGTTATTTATCTCACTGCCCCATCCCATCTCAGAACCTGGCTATATGCAAATCAGTCTGTCCCTGGCCCAGTGCATCATGGGAACAGGGCAGACTAAACTACCAAGCCAATTCTTCACCAGAAAGGAGACAAGCTACCGGGGACCGGTTTCTGGCATTTCAGCCTTCTTCGGCCCGGCTTGCTTGAATCCTGATGGAGCAGTGAGAAAGGGACTCATGTCTGAGTATACCCTGCCACACCTATAGTGGCCAAAAATGATTTAGAAAAGGGGGTGGTGATGAACAGAGTGTCTGAGTTAAACAGACCACTCTTACCCAGTCCAAAGATCAGGGCTTGATCCATCACCGTTATTTATCTCACTGCCCCATCCCAGCTCAGAACCTGGCTATATGCAAATCAGTCTGTCCCTGGCCCAGTGCATCATGGGAACAGGGCAGACTAAACTACCAAGCCAATTCTTCACCAGAAAGGAGACAAGCTACCGGGGACCGGTTTCTGGCATTTCAGCCTTCTTCGGCCCGGCTTGCTTGAATCCTGATGGAGCAGTGAGAAAGGGACTCATGTCTGAGTATACCCTGCCACACCTATAGTGGCCAAAAACGATTTAGAAAAGGGGGGTGGTGATGAACAGAGTGTCTGAGTTAAACAGACCACTCTTACCCAGTCCAAAGATCAGGGCTTGATCCATCACCGTTATTTATCTCACTGCCCCATCCCAGCTCAGAACCTGGCTATATGCAAATCAGTCTGTCCCTGGCCCAGTGCATCATGGGAACAGGGCAGACTAAACTACCAAGCCAATTCTTCACCAGAAAGGAGACAAGCTACCGGGGACCGGTTTCTGGCATTTCAGCCTTCTTCGGCCCGGCTTGCTTGAATCCTGATGGAGCAGTGAGAAAGGGACTCATGTCTGAGTATACCCTGCCACACCTATAGTGGCCAAAAACGATTTAGAAAAGGGGGGTGGTGATGAACAGAGTGTCTGAGTTAAACAGACCACTCTTACCCAGTCCAAAGATCAGGGCTTGATCCATCACCGTTATTTATCTCACTGCCCCATCCCAGCTCAGAACCTGGCTATATGCAAATCAGTCTGTCCCTGGCCCAGTGCATCATGGGAACAGGGCAGACTAAACTACCAAGCCAATTCTTCACCAGAAAGGAGACAAGCTACCGGGGACCGGTTTCTGGCATTTCAGCCTTCTTCGGCCCGGCTTGCTTGAATCCTGATGGAGCAGTGAGAAAGGGACTCATGTCTGAGTATACCCTGCCACACCTATAGTGGCCAAAAACGATTTAGAAAAGGGGGGTGGTGATGAACAGAGTGTCTGAGTTAAACAGACCACTCTTACCCAGTCCAAAGATCAGGGCTTGATCCATCACTGTTATTTATCTCACTGCCCCATCCCAGCTCAGAACCTGGCTATATGCAAATCAGTCTGTCCCTGGCCCAGTGCATCATGGGAAGAGGGCAGACTAAACTACCAAGCCAATTCTTCACCAGAAAGGAGACAAGCTACCGGGGACCGGTTTCTGGCATTTCAGCCTTCTTCGGCCCGGCTTGCTTGAATCCTGATGGAGCAGTGAGAAAGGGACTCATGTCTGAGTATACCCGGCCACACCTATAGTGGCCAAAAACGATTTAGAAAAGGGGGGTGGTGATGAACAGAGTGTCTGAGTTAAACAGACCACTCTTACCCAGTCCAAAGATCAGGGCTTGATCCATCACCGTTATTTATCTCACTGCCCCATCCCAGCTCAGAACCTGGCTATATGCAAATCAGTCTGTCCCTGGCCCAGTGCATCATGGGAACAGGGCAGACTAAACTACCAAGCCAATTCTTCACCAGAAAGGAGACAAGCTACCGGGGACCGGTTTCTGGCATTTCAGCCTTCTTCGGCCCGGCTTGCTTGAATCCTGATGGAGCAGTGAGAAAGGGACTCATGTCTGAGTATACCCTGCCACACCTATAGTGGCCAAAAACGATTTAGAAAAGGGGGGTGGTGATGAACAGAGTGTCTGAGTTAAACAGACCACTCTTACCCAGTCCAAAGATCAGGGCTTGATCCATCACCGTTATTTATCTCACTGCCCCATCCCAGCTCAGAACCTGGCTATATGCAAATCAGTCTGTCCCTGGCCCAGTGCATCATGGGAACAGGGCAGACTAAACTACCAAGCCAATTCTTCACCAGAAAGGAGACAAGCTACCGGGGACCGGTTTCTGGCATTTCAGCCTTCTTCGGCCCGGCTTGCTTGAATCCTGATGGAGCAGTGAGAAAGGGACTCATGTCTGAGTATACCCTGCCACACCTATAGTGGCCAAAAACGATTTAGAAAAGGGGGGTGGTGATGAACAGAGTGTCTGAGTTAAACAGACCACTCTTACCCAGTCCAAAGATCAGGGCTTGATCCATCACCGTTATTTATCTCACTGCCCCATCCCATCTCAGAACCTGGCTATATGCAAATCAGTCTGTCCCTGGCCCAGTGCATCATGGGAACAGGGCAGACTAAACTACCAAGCCAATTCTTCACCAGAAAGGAGACAAGCTACCGGGGACCGGTTTCTGGCATTTCAGCCTTCTTCGGCCCGGCTTGCTTGAATCCTGATGGAGCAGTGAGAAAGGGACTCATGTCTGAGTATACCCTGCCACACCTATAGTGGCCAAAAATGATTTAGAAAAGGGGGGTGGTGATGAACAGAGTGTCTGAGTTAAACAGACCACTCTTACCCAGTCCAAAGATCAGGGCTTGATCCATCACCGTTATTTATCTCACTGCCCCATCCCAGCTCAGAACCTGGCTATATGCAAATCAGTCTGTCCCTGGCCCAGTGCATCATGGGAACAGGGCAGACTAAACTACCAAGCCAATTCTTCACCAGAAAGGAGACAAGCTACCGGGGACCGGTTTCTGGCATTTCAGCCTTCTTCGGCCCGGCTTGCTTGAATCCTGATGGAGCAGTGAGAAAGGGACTCATGTCTGAGTATACCCTGCCACACCTATAGTGGCCAAAAACGATTTAGAAAAGGGGGGTGGTGATGAACAGAGTGTCTGAGTTAAACAGACCACTCTTACCCAGTCCAAAGATCAGGGCTTGATCCATCACCGTTATTTATCTCACTGCCCCATCCCAGCTCAGAACCTGGCTATATGCAAATCAGTCTGTCCCTGGCCCAGTGCATCATGGGAACAGGGCAGACTAAACTACCAAGCCAATTCTTCACCAGAAAGGAGACAAGCTACCGGGGACCGGTTTCTGGCATTTCAGCCTTCTTCGGCCCGGCTTGCTTGAATCCTGATGGAGCAGTGAGAAAGGTACTCATGTCTGAGTATACCCTGCCACACCTATAGTGGCCAAAAACGATTTAGAAAAGGGGGGTGGTGATGAACAGAGTGTCTGAGTTAAACAGACCACTCTTACCCAGTCCAAAGATCAGGGCTTGATCCATCACCGTTATTTATCTCACTGCCCCATCCCAGCTCAGAACCTGGCTATATGCAAATCAGTCTGTCCCTGGCCCAGTGCATCATGGGAACAGGGCAGACTAAACTACCAAGCCAATTCTTCACCAGAAAGGAGACAAGCTACCGGGGACCGGTTTCTGGCATTTCAGCCTTCTTCGGCCCGGCTTGCTTGAATCCTGATGGAGCAGTGAGAAAGGTACTCATGTCTGAGTATACCCTGCCACACCTATAGTGGCCAAAAACGATTTAGAAAAGGGGGGTGGTGATGAACAGAGTGTCTGAGTTAAACAGACCACTCTTACCCAGTCCAAAGATCAGGGCTTGATCCATCACCGTTATTTATCTCACTGCCCCATCCCAGCTCAGAACCTGGCTATATGCAAATCAGTCTGTCCCTGGCCCAGTGCATCATGGGAACAGGGCAGACTAAACTACCAAGCCAATTCTTCACCAGAAAGGAGACAAGCTACCGGGGACCGGTTTCTGGCATTTCAGCCTTCTTCGGCCCGGCTTGCTTGAATCCTGATGGAGCAGTGAGAAAGGGACTCATGTCTGAGTATACCCTGCCACACCTATGGTGGCCAAAAATGATTTAGAAAAGGGGGGTGGTGATGAACAGAGTGTCTGAGTTAAACAGACCACTCTTACCCAGTCCAAAGATCAGGGCTTGATCCATCACCGTTATTTATCTCACTGCCCCATCCCAGCTCAGAACCTGGCTATATGCAAATCAGTCTGTCCCTGGCCCAGTGCATCATGGGAACAGGGCAGACTAAACTACCAAGCCAATTCTTCACCAGAAAGGAGACAAGCTACCGGGGACCGGTTTCTGGCATTTCAGCCTTCTTCGGCCCGGCTTGCTTGAATCCTGATGGAGCAGTGAGAAAGGGACTCATGTCTGAGTATACCCTGCCACACCTATAGTGGCCAAAAACGATTTAGAAAAGGGGGGTGGTGATGAACAGAGTGTCTGAGTTAAACAGACCACTCTTACCCAGTCCAAAGATCAGGGCTTGATCCATCACCGTTATTTCTCTCACTGCCCCATCCCAGCTCAGAACCTGGCTATATGCAAATCAGTCTGTCCCTGGCCCAGTGCATCATGGGAACAGGGCAGACTAAACTACCAAGCCAATTCTTCACCAGAAAGGAGACAAGCTACCGGGGACCGGTTTCTGGCATTTCAGCCTTCTTCGGCCCGGCTTGCTTGAATCCTGATGGAGCAGCGAGAAAGGGACTCATGTCTGAGTATACCCTGCCACACCTATAGTGGCCTGGCCAAAAACGATTTAGAAAAGGGGGGTGGTGATGAACAGAGTGTCTGAGTTAAACAGACCACTCTTACCCAGTCCAAAGATCAGGGCTTGATCCATCACCGTTATTTATCTCACTGCCCCATCCCAGCTCAGAACCTGGCTATATGCAAATCAGTCTGTCCCTGGCCCAGTGCATCATGGGAACAGGGCAGACTAAACTACCAAGCCAATTCTTCACCAGAAAGGAGACAAGCTACCGGGGACCGGTTTCTGGCATTTCAGCCTTCTTCGGCCCGGCTTGCTTGAATCCTGATGGAGCAGTGAGAAAGGGACTCATGTCTGAGTATACCCTGCCACACCTATAGTGGCCAAAAACGATTTAGAAAAGGGGGGTGGTGATGAACAGAGTGTCTGAGTTAAACAGACCACTCTTACCCAGTCCAAAGATCAGGGCTTGATCCATCACCGTTATTTATCTCACTGCCCCATCCCAGCTCAGAACCTGGCTATATGCAAATCAGTCTGTCCCTGGCCCAGTGCATCATGGGAACAGGGCAGACTAAACTACCAAGCCAATTCTTCACCAGAAAGGAGACAAGCTACCGGGGACCGGTTTCTGGCATTTCAGCCTTCTTCGGCCCGGCTTGCTTGAATCCTGATGGAGCAGTGAGAAAGGGACTCATGTCTGAGTATACCCTGCCACACCTATAGTGGCCAAAAACGATTTAGAAAAGGGGGGTGGTGATGAACAGAGTGTCTGAGTTAAACAGACCACTCTTACCCAGTCCAAAGATCAGGGCTTGATCCATCACCGTTATTTATCTCACTGCCCCATCCCAGCTCAGAACCTGGCTATATGCAAATCAGTCTGTCCCTGGCCCAGTGCATCATGGGAACAGGGCAGACTAAACTACCAAGCCAATTCTTCACCAGAAAGGAGACAAGCTACCGGGGACCGGTTTCTGGCATTTCAGCCTTCTTCGGCCCGGCTTGCTTGAATCCTGATGGAGCAGTGAGAAAGGGACTCATGTCTGAGTATACCCTGCCACACCTATAGTGGCCAAAAACGATTTAAAAAAGGGGGGTGGTGATGAATAGAATGTCTGAGTTAAACAGACCACTCTTACCCAGTCCAAAGATCAGGGCTTGATCCATCACCGTTATTTATCTCACTGCCCCATCCCAGCTCAGAACCTGGCTATATGCAAATCAGTCTGTCCCTGGCCCAGTGCATCATGGGAACAGGGCAGACTAAACTACCAAGCCAATTCTTCACCAGAAAGGAGACAAGCTACCGGGGACCGGTTTCTGGCATTTCAGCCTTCTTCGGCCCGGCTTGCTTGAATCCTGATGGAGCAGTGAGAAAGGGACTCATGTCTGAGTATACCCTGCCACACCTATAGTGGCCAAAAACGATTTAGAAAAGGGGGGTGGTGATGAACAGAGTGTCTGAGTTAAACAGACCACTCTTACCCAGTCCAAAGATCAGGGCTTGATCCATCACCGTTATTTATCTCACTGCCCCATCCCAGCTCAGAACCTGGCTATATGCAAATCAGTCTGTCCCTGGCCCAGTGCATCATGGGAACAGGGCAGACTAAACTACCAAGCCAATTCTTCACCAGAAAGGAGACAAGCTACCGGGGACCGGTTTCTGGCATTTCAGCCTTCTTCAGCCTGGCTTGCTTGAATCCTGATGGAGCAGTGAGAAAGGGACTCATGTCTGAGTATACCCTGCCACACCTATAGTGGCCAAAAACGATTTAGAAAAGGGGGGTGGTGATGAACAGAGTGTCTGAGTTAAACAGACCACTCTTACCCAGTCCAAAGATCAGGGCTTGATCCATCACCGTTATTTATCTCACTGCCCCATCCCAGCTCAGAACCTGGCTATATGCAAATCAGTCTGTCCCTGGCCCAGTGCATCATGGGAACAGGGCAGACTAAACTACCAAGCCAATTCTTCACCAGAAAGGAGACAAGCTACCGGGGACCGGTTTCTGGCATTTCAGCCTTCTTCGGCCCGGCTTGCTTGAATCCTGATGGAGCAGTGAGAAAGGGACTCATGTCTGAGTATACCCTGCCACACCTATAGTGGCCAAAAACGATTTAGAAAAGGGGGGTGGTGATGAACAGAGTGTCTGAGTTAAACAGACCACTCTTACCCAGTCCAAAGATCAGGGCTTGATCCATCACCGTTATTTATCTCACTGCCCCATCCCAGCTCAGAACCTGGCTATATGCAAATCAGTCTGTCCCTGGCCCAGTGCATCATGGGAACAGGGCAGACTAAACTACCAAGCCAATTCTTCACCAGAAAGGAGACAAGCTACCGGGGACCGGTTTCTGGCATTTCAGCCTTCTTCGGCCCGGCTTGCTTGAATCCTGATGGAGCAGTGAGAAAGGGACTCATGTCTGAGTATACCCTGCCACACCTATAGTGGCCAAAAACGATTTAGAAAAGGGGGGTGGTGATGAACAGAGTGTCTGAGTTAAACAGACCACTCTTACCCAGTCCAAAGATCAGGGCTTGATCCATCACCGTTATTTATCTCACTGCCCCATCCCAGCTCAGAACCTGGCTATATGCAAATCAGTCTGTCCCTGGCCCAGTGCATCATGGGAACAGGGCAGACTAAACTACCAAGCCAATTCTTCACCAGAAAGGAGACAAGCTACCGGGGACCGGTTTCTGGCATTTCAGCCTTCTTCGGCCCGGCTTGCTTGAATCCTGATGGAGCAGTGAGAAAGGGACTCATGTCTGAGTATACCCTGCCACACCTATAGTGGCCAAAAACGATTTAGAAAAGGGGGGTGGTGATGAACAGAGTGTCTGAGTTAAACAGACCACTCTTACCCAGTCCAAAGATCAGGGCTTGATCCATCACCGTTATTTATCTCACTGCCCCATCCCAGCTCAGAACCTGGCTATATGCAAATCAGTCTGTCCCTGGCCCAGTGCATCATGGGAACAGGGCAGACTAAACTACCAAGCCAATTCTTCACCAGAAAGGAGACAAGCTACCGGGGACCGGTTTCTGGCATTTCAGCCTTCTTCGGCCCGGCTTGCTTGAATCCTGATGGAGCAGTGAGAAAGGGACTCATGTCTGAGTATACCCTGCCACACCTATAGTGGCCAAAAACGATTTAGAAAAGGGGGGTGGTGATGAACAGAGTGTCTGGTTAAACAGACCACTCTTACCCAGTCCAAAGATCAGGGCTTGATCCATCACCGTTATTTATCTCACTGCCCCATCCCAGCTCAGAACCTGGCTATATGCAAATCAGTCTGTCCCTGGCCCAGTGCATCATGGGAACAGGGCAGACTAAACTACCAAGCCAATTCTTCACCAGAAAGGAGACAAGCTACCGGGGACCGGTTTCTGGCATTTCAGCCTTCTTCGGCCCGGCTTGCTTGAATCCTGATGGAGCAGTGAGAAAGGGACTCATGTCTGAGTATACCCTGCCACACCTATAGTGGCCAAAAACTATTTAGAAAAGGGGGGTGGTGATGAACAGAGTGTCTGAGTTAAACAGACCACTCTTACCCAGTCCAAAGATCAGGGCTTGATCCATCACCGTTATTTATCTCACTGCCCCATCCCAGCTCAGAACCTGGCTATATGCAAATCAGTCTGTCCCTGGCCCAGTGCATCATGGGAACAGGGCAGACTAAACTACCAAGCCAATTCTTCACCAGAAAGGAGACAAGCTACCGGGGACCGGTTTCTGGCATTTCAGCCTTCTTCGGCCCGGCTTGCTTGAATCCTGATGGAGCAGTGAGAAAGGGACTCATGTCTGAGTATACCCTGCCACACCTATAGTGGCCAAAAACGATTTAGAAAAGGGGGGTGGTGATGAACAGAGTGTCTGAGTTAAACAGACCACTCTTACCCAGTCCAAAGATCAGGGCTTGATCCATCACCGTTATTTATCTCACTGCCCCATCCCAGCTCAGAACCTGGCTATATGCAAATCAGTCTGTCCCTGGCCCAGTGCATCATGGGAACAGGGCAGACTAAACTACCAAGCCAATTCTTCACCAGAAAGGAGACAAGCTACCGGGGGCCGGTTTCTGGCATTTCAGCCTTCTTCGGCCCGGCTTGCTTGAATCCTGATGGAGCAGTGAGAAAGGGACTCATGTCTGAGTATACCCTGCCACACCTATAGTGGCCAAAAACGATTTAGAAAAGGGGGGTGGTGATGAACAGAGTGTCTGAGTTAAACAGACCACTCTTACCCAGTCCAAAGATCAGGGCTTGATCCATCACCGTTATTTATCTCACTGCCCCATCCCAGCTCAGAACCTGGCTATATGCAAATCAGTCTGTCCCTGGCCCAGTGCATCATGGGAACAGGGCAGACTAAACTACCAAGCCAATTCTTCACCAGAAAGGAGACAAGCTACCGGGGACCGGTTTCTGGCATTTCAGCCTTCTTCGGCCCGGCTTGCTTGAATCCTGATGGAGCAGTGAGAAAGGGACTCATGTCTGAGTATACCCTGCCACACCTATAGTGGCCAAAAACGATTTAGAAAAGGGGGGTGGTGATGAACAGAGTGTCTGAGTTAAACAGACCACTCTTACCCAGTCCAAAGATCAGGGCTTGATCCATCACCGTTATTTATCTCACTGCCCCATCCCAGCTCAGAACCTGGCTATATGCAAATCAGTCTGTCCCTGGCCCAGTGCATCATGGGAAGAGGGCAGACTAAACTACCAAGCCAATTCTTCACCAGAAAGGAGACAAGCTACCGGGGACCGGTTTCTGGCATTTCAGCCTTCTTCGGCCCGGCTTGCTTGAATCCTGATGGAGCAGTGAGAAAGGGACTCATGTCTGAGTATACCCTGCCACACCTATAGTGGCCAAAAACGATTTAGAAAAGGGGGGTGGTGATGAACAGAGTGTCTGAGTTAAACAGACCACTCTTACCCAGTCCAAAGATCAGGGCTTGATCCATCACCGTTATTTATCTCACTGCCCCATCCCAGCTCAGAACCTGGCTATATGCAAATCAGTCTGTCCCTGGCCCAGTGCATCATGGGAACAGGGCAGACTAAACTACCAAGCCAATTCTTCACCAGAAAGGAGACAAGCTACCGGGGACCGATTTCTGGCATTTCAGCCTTCTTGGGCCCGGCTTGCTTGAATCCTGATGGAGCAGTGAGAAAGGGACTCAGGTCTGAGTATACCCTGCCACACCTATAGTGGCCAAAAACGATTTAGAAAAGGGGGGTGGTGATGAACAGAGTGTCTGAGTTAAACAGACCACTCTTACCCAGTCCAAAGATCAGGGCTTGATCCATCACCGTTATTTATCTCACTGCCCCATCCCAGCTCAGAACCTGGCTATATGCAAATCAGTCTGTCCCTGGCCCAGTGCATCATGGGAACAGGGCAGACTAAACTACCAAGCCAATTCTTCACCAGAAAGGAGACAAGCTACCGGGGACCGGTTTCTGGCATTTCAGCCTTCTTCGGCCCGGCTTGCTTGAATCCTGATGGAGCAGTGAGAAAGGGACTCATGTCTGAGTATACCCTGCCACACCTATAGTGGCCAAAAACGATTTAAAAAAGGGGGGTGGTGATGAACAGAGTGTCTGAGTTAAACAGACCACTCTTACCCAGTCCAAAGATCAGGGCTTGATCCATCACCGTTATTTATCTCACTGCCCCATCCCAGCTCAGAACCTGGCTATATGCAAATCAGTCTGTCCCTGGCCCAGTGCATCATGGGAACAGGGCAGACTAAACTACCAAGCCAATTCTTCACCAGAAAGGAGACAAGCTACCGGGGACCGGTTTCTGGCATTTCAGCCTTCTTCGGCCCGGCTTGCTTGAATCCTGATGGAGCAGCGAGAAAGGGACTCATGTCTGAGTATACCCTGCCACACCTATAGTGGCCAAAAACGATTTAGAAAAGGGGGGTGGTGATCAACAGAGTGTCTGAGTTAAACAGACCACTCCTACCCAGTCCAAAGATCAGGGCTTGATCCATCACCGTTATTTATCTCACTGCCCCATCCCAGCTCAGAACCTGGCTATATGCAAATCAGTCTGTCCCTGGCCCAGTGCATCATGGGAACAGGGCAGACTAAACTACCAAGCCAATTCTTCACCAGAAAGGAGACAAGCTACCGGGGACCGGTTTCTGGCATTTCAGCCTTCTTCGGCCCGGCTTGCTTGAATCCTGATGGAGCAGTGAGAAAGGGACTCATGTCTAGTATACCCTGCCACACCTATAGTGGCCAAAAACGATTTAGAAAAGGGGGGTGGTGATGAACAGAGTGTCTGAGTTAAACAGACCACTCTTACCCAGTCCAAAGATCAGGGCTTGATCCATCACCGTTATTTATCTCACTGCCCCATCCCAGCTCAGAACCTGGCTATATGCAAATCAGTCTGTCCCTGGCCCAGTGCATCATGGGAAGAGGGCAGACTAAACTACCAAGCCAATTCTTCACCAGAAAGGAGACAAGCTACGGGGGACCGGTTTCTGGCATTTCAGCCTTCTTCGGCCCGGCTTGCTTGAATCCTGATGGAGCAGTGAGAAAGGGACTCATGTCTGAGTATACCCTGCCACACCTATAGTGGCCAAAAACGATTTAGAAAAGGGGGGTGGTGATGAACAGAGTGTCTGAGTTAAACAGACCACTCTTACCCAGTCCAAAGATCAGGGCTTAATCCATCACCGTTATTTATCTCACTGCCCCATCCCAGCTCAGAACCTGGCTATATGCAAATCAGTCTGTCCCTGGCCCAGTGCATCATGGGAACAGGGCAGACTAAACTACCAAGCCAATTCTTCACCAGAAAGGAGACAAGCTACCGGGGACCGGTTTCTGGCATTTCAGCCTTCTTCGGCCCGGCTTGCTTGAATCCTGATGGAGCAGTGAGAAAGGGACTCATGTCTGAGTATACCCTGCCACACCTATAGTGGCCAAAAACGATTTAGAAAAGGGGGGTGGTGATGAACAGAGTGTCTGAGTTAAACAGACCACTCTTACCCAGTCCAAAGATCAGGGCTTGATCCATCACCGTTATTTATCTCACTGCCCCATCCCAGCTCAGAACCTGGCTATATGCAAATCAGTCTGTCCCTGGCCCAGTGCATCATGGAAACAGGGCAGACTAAACTACCAAGCCAATTCTTCACCAGAAAGGAGACAAGCTACCAGGGACCGGTTTCTGGCATTTCAGCCTTCTTCGGCCCGGCTTGCTTGAATCCTGATGGAGCAGTGAGAAAGGGACTCATGTCTGAGTATACCTTGCCACACCTATAGTGGCCAAAAACGATTTAGAAAAGGGGGTGGTGATGAACAGAGTGTCTGAGTTAAACAGACCACTCTTACCCAGTCCAAAGATCAGGACTTGATCCATCACCGTTATTTATCTCACACCCCATCCCAGCTCAGAACCTGGCTATATGCAAATCAGTCTGTCCCTGGCCCAGTGCATCATGGGAACAGGGCAGACTAAACTACCAAGCCAATTCTTCACCAGAAAGGAGACAAGCTACCGGGGACCGGTTTCTGGCATTTCAGCCTTCTTCGGCCCGGCTTGCTTGAATCCTGATGGAGCAGTGAGAAAGGGACTCATGTCTGAGTATACCCTGCCACACCTATAGTGGCCAAAAACGATTTAGAAAAGGGGGGTGGTGATGAACAGAGTGTCTGAGTTAAACAGACCACTCTTACCCAGTCCAAAGATCAGGGCTTGATCCATCACCGTTATTTATCTCACTGCCCCATCCCAGCTCAGAACCTGGCTATATGCAAATCAGTCTGTCCCTGGCCCAGTGCATCATGGGAACAGGGCAGACTAAACTACCAAGCCAATTCTTCACCAGAAAGGAGACAAGCTACCGGGGACCGGTTTCTGGCATTTCAGCCTTCTTCGGCCCGGCTTGCTTGAATCCTGATGGAGCAGTGAGAAAGGGACTCATGTCTGAGTATACCCTGCCACACTTATAGTGGCCAAAAACGATTTAGAAAAGGGGGGTGGTGATGAACAGAGTGTCTGAGTTAAACAGACCACTCTTACCCAGTCCAAAGATCAGGGCTTGATCCATCACCGTTATTTATCTCACTGCCCCATCCCAGCTCAGAACCTGGCTATATGCAAATCAGTCTGTCCCTGGCCCAGTGCATCATGGGAAGAGGGCAGACTAAACTACCAAGCCAATTCTTCACCAGAAAGGAGACAAGCTACCGGGGACCGGTTTCTGTCATTTCAGCCTTCTTCGGCCCGGCTTGCTTGAATCCTGATGGAGCAGTGAGAAAGGGACTCATGTCTGAGTATACCCTGCCACACCTATAGTGGCCAAAAACGATTTAGAAAAGGGGGGTGGTGATGAACAGAGTGTCTGAGTTAAACAGACCACTCTTACCCAGTCCAAAGATCAGGGCTTGATCCATCACCGTTATTTATCTCACTGCCCCATCCCAGCTCAGAACCTGGCTATATGCAAATCAGTCTGTCCCTGGCCCAGTGCATCATGGGAACAGGGCAGACTAAACTACCAAGCCAATTCTTCACCAGAAAGGGGACAAGCTACCGGGGACCGGTTTCTGGCATTTCAGCCTTCTTCGGCCCGGCTTGCTTGAATCCTGATGGAGCAGTGAGAAAGGGACTCATGTCTGAGTATACCCTGCCACACCTATAGTGGCCAAAAACGATTTAGAAAAGGGGGGTGGTGATGAACAGAGTGTCTGAGTTAAACAGACCACTCTTACCCAGTCCAAAGATCAGGGCTTGATCCATCACCGTTATTTATCTCACTGCCCCATCCCAGCTCAGAACCTGGCTATATGCAAATCAGTCTGTCCCTGGCCCAGTGCATCATGGGAACAGGGCAGACTAAACTACCAAGCCAATTCTTCACCAGAAAGGAGACAAGCTACCGGGGACCGGTTTCTGGCATTTCAGCCTTCTTCGGTCCGGCTTGCTTGAATCCTGATGGAGCAGTGAGAAAGGGACTCATGTCTGAGTATACCCTGCCACACCTATAGTGGCCAAAAACGATTTAGAAAAGGGGGGTGGTGATGAACAGAGTGTCTGAGTTAAACAGACCACTCTTACCCAGTCCAAAGATCAGGGCTTGATCCATCACCGTTATTTATCTCACTGCCCCATCCCAGCTCAGAACCTGGCTATATGCAAATCAGTCTGTCCCTGGCCCAGTGCATCATGGGAACAGGGCAGACTAAACTACCAAGCCAATTCTTCACCAGAAAGGAGACAAGCTACCGGGGACCGGTTTCTGGCATTTCAGCCTTCTTCGGCCCGGCTTGCTTGAATCCTGATGGAGCAGTGAGAAAGGGACTCATGTCTGAGTATACCCTGCCACACCTATAGTGGCCAAAAACGATTTAGAAAAGGGGGGTGGTGATGAACAGAGTGTCTGAGTTAAACAGACCACTCTTACCCAGTCCAAAGATCAGGGCTTGATCCATCACCGTTATTTATCTCACTGCCCCATCCCAGCTCAGAACCTGGCTATATGCAAATCAGTCTGTCCCTGGCCCAGTGCATCATGGGAACAGGGCAGACTAAACTACCAAGCCAATTCTTCACCAGAAAGGAGACAAGCTACCGGGGACCGGTTTCTGGCATTTCAGCCTTCTTCGGCCCGGCTTGCTTGAATCCTGATGGAGCAGTGAGAAAGGGACTCATGTCTGAGTATACCCTGCCACACCTATAGTGGCCAAAAACGATTTAGAAAAGGGGGGTGGTGATGAACAGAGTGTCTGAGTTAAACAGACCACTCTTACCCAGTCCAAAGATCAGGGCTTGATCCATCACCGTTATTTATCTCACTGCCCCATCCCAGCTCAGAACCTGGCTATATGCAAATCAGTCTGTCCCTGGCCCAGTGCATCATGGGAACAGGGCAGACTAAACTACCAAGCCAATTCTTCACCAGAAAGGAGACAAGCTACCGGGGACCGGTTTCTGGCATTTCAGCCTTCTTCGGCCCGGCTTGCTTGAATCCTGATGGAGCAGTGAGAAAGGGACTCATGTCTGAGTATACCCTGCCACACCTATAGTGGCCAAAAACGATTTAGAAAAGGGGGGTGGTGATGAACAGAGTGTCTGAGTTAAACAGACCACTCTTACCCAGTCCAAAGATCAGGGCTTGATCCATCACCGTTATTTATCTCACTGCCCCATCCCAGCTCAGAACCTGGCTATATGCAAATCAGTCTGTCCCTGGCCCAGTGCATCATGGGAACAGGGCAGACTAAACTACCAAGCCAATTCTTCACCAGAAAGGAGACAAGCTACCGGGGACCGGTTTCTGGCATTTCAGCCTTCTTCGGCCCGGCTTGCTTGAATCCTGATGGAGCAGTGAGAAAGGGACTCATGTCTGAGTATACCCTGCCACACCTATAGTGGCCAAAAACGATTTAGAAAAGGGGGGTGGTGATGAACAGAGTGTCTGAGTTAAACAGACCACTCTTACCCAGTCCAAAGATCAGGGCTTGATCCATCACCGTTATTTATCTCACTGCCCCATCCCAGCTCAGAACCTGGCTATATGCAAATCAGTCTGTCCCTGGCCCAGTGCATCATGGGAACAGGGCAGACTAAACTAACAAGCCAATTCTTCACCAGAAAGGAGACAAGCTACCGGGGACCGGTTTCTGGCATTTCAGCCTTCTTCGGCCCGGCCTGCTTGAATCCTGATGGAGCAGCGAGAAAGGGACTCATGTCTGAGTATACCCTGCCACACCTATAGTGGCCAAAAACGATTTAGAAAAGGGGGGTGGTGATGAACAGAGTGTCTGAGTTAAACAGACCACTCTTACCCAGTCCAAAGATCAGGGCTTGATCCATCACCGTTATTTATCTCACTGCCCCATCCCAGCTCAGAACCTGGCTATATGCAAATCAGTCTGTCCCTGGCCCAGTGCATCATGGGAAGAGGGCAGACTAAACTACCAAGCCAATTCTTCACCAGAAAGGAGACAAGCTACCGGGGACCGGTTTCTGGCATTTCAGGCTTCTTCGGCCCGGCTTGCTTGAATCCTGATGGAGCAGTGAGAAAGGGACTCATGTCTGAGTATACCCTGCCACACCTATAGTGGCCAAAAACGATTTAGAAAAGGGGGGTGGTGATGAACAGAGTGTCTGAGTTAAACAGACCACTCTTACCCAGTCCAAAGATCAGGGCTTGATCCATCACCGTTATTTATCTCACTGCCCCATCCCAGCTCAGAACCTGGCTATATGCAAATCAGTCTGTCCCTGGCCCAGTGCATCATGGGAACAGGGCAGACTAAACTACCAAGCCAATTCTTCACCAGAAAGGAGACAAGCTACCGGGGACCGGTTTCTGGCATTTCAGCCTTCTTCGGCCCGGCTTGCTTGAATCCTGATGGAGCAGTGAGAAAGGGACTCATGTCTGAGTATACCCTGCCACACCTATAGTGGCCAAAAACGATTTAGAAAAGGGGGGTGGTGATGAACAGAGTGTCTGAGTTAAACAGACCACTCTTACCCAGTCCAAAGATCAGGGCTTGATCCATCACCGTTATTTATCTCACTGCCCCATCCCAGCTCAGAACCTGGCTATATGCAAATCAGTCTGTCCCTGGCCCAGTGCATCATGGGAACAGGGCAGACTAAACTACCAAGCCAATTCTTCACCAGAAAGGAGACAAGCTACCGGGGACCGGTTTCTGGCATTTCAGCCTTCTTCGGCTCGGCTTGCTTGAATCCTGATGGAGCAGTGAGAAAGGGACTCATGTCTGAGTATACCCTGCCACACCTATAGTGGCCAAAAACGATTTAAAAAAGGGGGGTGGTGATGAACAGAGTGTCTGAGTTAAACAGACCACTCTTATCCAGTCCAAAGATCAGGGCTTGATCCATCACCGTTATTTATCTCACTGCCCCATCCCAGCTCAGAACCTGGCTATATGCAAATCAGTCTGTCCCTGGCCCAGTGCATCATGGGAACAGGGCAGACTAAACTACCAAGCCAATTCTTCACCAGAAAGGAGACAAGCTACCGGGGACCGGTTTCTGGCATTTCAGCCTTCTTCGGCCCGGCTTGCTTGAATCCTGATGGAGCAGTGAGAAAGGGACTCATGTCTGAGTATACCCTGCCACACCTATAGTGGCCAAAAACGATTTAGAAAAGGGGGGTGGTGATGAACAGAGTGTCTGAGTTAAACAGACCACTCTTACCCAGTCCAAAGATCAGGGCTTGATCCATCACCGTTATTTATCTCACTGCCCCATCCCAGCTCAGAACCTGGCTATATGCAAATCAGTCTGTCCCTGGCCCAGTGCATCATGGGAACAGGGCAGACTAAACTACCAAGCCAATTCTTCACCAGAAAGGAGACAAGCTACCGGGGACCGGTTTCTGGCATTTCAGCCTTCTTCGGCCTGGCTTGCTTGAATCCTGATGGAGCAGTGAGAAAGGGACTCATGTCTGAGTATACCCTGCCACACCTATAGTGGCCAAAAACGATTTAGAAAAGGGGGGTGGTGATGAACAGAGTGTCTGAGTTAAACAGACCACTCTTACCCAGTCCAAAGATCAGGGCTTGATCCATCACCGTTATTTATCTCACTGCCCCATCCCAGCTCAGAACCTGGCTATATGCAAATCAGTCTGTCCCTGGCCCAGTGCATCATGGGAACAGGGCAGACTAAACTACCAAGCCAATTCTTCACCAGAAAGGAGACAAGCTACCGGGGACCGGTTTCTGGCATTTCAGCCTTCTTCGGCCCGGCTTGCTTGAATCCTGATGGAGCAGTGAGAAAGGGACTCATGTCTGAGTATACCCTGCCACACCTATAGTGGCCAAAAACGATTTAGAAAAGGGGGGTGGTGATGAACAGAGTGTCTGAGTTAAACAGACCACTCTTACCCAGTCCAAAGATCAGGGCTTGATCCATCACCGTTATTTATCTCACTGCCCCATCCCAGCTCAGAACCTGGCTATATGCAAATCAGTCTGTCCCTGGCCCAGTGCATCATGGGAAGAGGGCAGACTAAACTACCAAGCCAATTCTTCACCAGAAAGGAGACAAGCTACCGGGGACCGGTTTCTGGCATTTCAGCCTTCTTCGGCCCGGCTTGCTTGAATCCTGATGGAGCAGTGAGAAAGGGACTCATGTCTGAGTATACCCTGCCACACCTATAGTGGCCAAAAACGATTTAGAAAAGGGGGGTGGTGATGAACAGAGTGTCTGAGTTAAACAGACCACTCTTACCCAGTCCAAAGATCAGGGCTTGATCCATCACCGTTATTTATCTCACTGCCCCATCCCAGCTCAGAACCTGGCTATATGCAAATCAGTCTGTCCCTGGCCCAGTGCATCATGGGAACAGGGCAGACTAAACTACCAAGCCAATTCTTCACCAGAAAGGAGACAAGCTACCGGGGACCGGTTTCTGGCATTTCAGCCTTCTTCGGCCCGGCTTGCTTGAATCCTGATGGAGCAGTGAGAAAGGGACTCATGTCTGAGTATACCCTGCCACACCTATAGTGGCCAAAAACGATTTAGAAAAGGGGGGTGGTGATGAACAGAGTGTCTGAGTTAAACAGACCACTCTTACCCAGTCCAAAGATCAGGGCTTGATCCATCACCGTTATTTATCTCACTGCCCCATCCCAGCTCAGAACCTGGCTATATGCAAATCAGTCTGTCCCTGGCCCAGTGCATCATGGGAACTGGGCAGACTAAACTACCAAGACAATTCTTCACCAGAAAGGAGACAAGCTACCGGGGACCGGTTTCTGGCATTTCAGCGTTCTTCGGCCCGGCTTGCTTGAATCCTGATGGAGCAGTGAGAAAGGGACTCATGTCTGAGTATACCCTGCCACACCTATAGTGGCCAAAAACGATTTAGAAAAGGGGGGTGGTGATGAACAGAGTGTCTGAGTTAAACAGACCACTCTTACCCAGTCCAAAGATCAGGGCTTGATCCATCACCGTTATTTATCTCACTGCCCCATCCCAGCTCAGAACCTGGCTATATGCAAATCAGTCTGTCCCTGGCCCAGTGCATCATGGGAACAGGGCAGACTAAACTACCAAGCCAATTCTTCACCAGAAAGGAGACAAGCTACCGGGGACCGGTTTCTGGCATTTCAGCCTTCTTCGGCCCGGCTTGCTTGAATCCTGATGGAGCAGTGAGAAAGGGACTCATGTCTGAGTATACCCTGCCACACCTATAGTGGCCAAAAATTATTTAGAAAAGGGGGGTGGTGATGAACAGAGTGTCTGAGTTAAACAGACCACTCTTACCCAGTCCAAAGATCAGGGCTTGATCCATCACCGTTATTTATCTCACTGCCCCATCCCAGCTCAGAACCTGGCTATATGCAAATCAGTCTGTCCCTGGCCCAGTGCATCATGGGAACAGGGCAGACTAAACTACCAAGCCAATTCTTCACCAGAAAGGAGACAAGCTACCGGGGACCGGTTTCTGGCATTTCAGCCTTCTTCGGCCCGGCTTGCTTGAATCCTGATGGAGCAGTGAGAAAGGGACTCATGTCTGAGTATACCCTGCCACACCTATAGTGGCCAAAAACGATTTAGAAAAGGGGGGTGGTGATGAACAGAGTGTCTGAGTTAAACAGACCACTCTTACCCAGTCCAAAGATCAGGGCTTGATCCATCACCGTTATTTATCTCACTGCCCCATCCCAGCTCAGAACCTGGCTATATGCAAATCAGTCTGTCCCTGGCCCAGTGCATCATGGGAACAGGGCAGACTAAACTACCAAGCCAATTCTTCACCAGAAAGGAGACAAGCTACCGGGGACCGGTTTCTGGCATTTCAGCCTTCTTCGGCCCGGCTTGCTTGAATCCTGATGGAGCAGTGAGAAAGGGACTCATGTCTGAGTATACCCTGCCACACCTATAGTGGCCAAAAACGATTTAGAAAAGGGGGGTGGTGATGAACAGAGTGTCTGAGTTAAACAGACCACTCTTACCCAGTCCAAAGATCAGGGCTTGATCCATCACCGTTATTTATCTCACTGCCCCATCCCAGCTCAGAACCTGGCTATATGCAAATCAGTCTGTCCCTGGCCCAGTGCATCATGGGAACAGGGCAGACTAAACTACCAAGCCAATTCTTCACCAGAAAGGAGACAAGCTACCGGGGACCGGTTTCTGGCATTTCAGCCTTCTTCGGCCCGGCTTGCTTGAATCCTGATGGAGCAGTGAGAAAGGGACTCATGTCTGAGTATACCCTGCCACACCTATAGTGGCCAAAAACGATTTAGAAAAGGGGGGTGGTGATGAACAGAGTGTCTGAGTTAAACAGACCACTCTTACCCAGTCCAAAGATCAGGGCTTGATCCATCACCGTTATTTATCTCACTGCCCCATCCCAGCTCAGAACCTGGCTATATGCAAATCAGTCTGTCCCTGGCCCAGTGCATCATGGGAACAGGGCAGACTAAACTACCAAGCCAATTCTTCACCAGAAAGGAGACAAGCTACCGGGGACCGGTTTCTGGCATTTCAGCCTTCTTCGGCCCGGCTTGCTTGAATCCTGATGGAGCAGTGAGAAAGGGACTCATGTCTGAGTATACCCTGCCACACCTATAGTGGCCAAAAACGATTTAGAAAAGGGGGGTGGTGATGAACAGAGTGTCTGAGTTAAACAGACCACTCTTACCCAGTCCAAAGTTCAGGGCTTGATCCATCACCGTTATTTATCTCACTGCCCCATCCCAGCTCAGAACCTGGCTATATGCAAATCTGTCTGTCCCTGGCCCAGTGCATCATGGGAACAGGGCAGACTAAACTACCAAGCCAATTCTTCACCAGAAAGGAGACAAGCTACCGGGGACCGGTTTCTGGCATTTCAGCCTTCTTTGGCCCGGCTTGCTTGAATCCTGATGGAGCAGTGAGAAAGGGACTCATGTCTGAGTATACCCTGCCACACCTATAGTGGCCAAAAACGATTTAGAAAAGGGGGGTGGTGATGAACAGAGTGTCTGAGTTAAACAGACCACTCTTACCCAGTCCAAAGATCAGGGCTTGATCCATCACCGTTATTTATCTCACTGCCCCATCCCAGCTCAGAACCTGGCTATATGCAAATCAGTCTGTCCCTGGCACAGTGCATCATGGGAACAGGGCAGACTAAACTAACAAGCCAATTCTTCACCAGAAAGGAGACAAGCTACCGGGGACCGGTTTCTGGCATTTCAGCCTTCTTCGGCCCGGCTTGCTTGAATCCTGATGGAGCAGCGAGAAAGGGACTCATGTCTGAGTATACCCTGCCACACCTATAGTGGCAAAAAACGATTTAGAAAAGGGGGGTGGTGATGAACAGAGTGTCTGAGTTAAACAGACCACTCTTACCCAGTCCAAAGATCAGGGCTTGATCCATCACCGTTATTTATCTCACTGCCCCATCCCAGCTCAGAACCTGGCTATATGCAAATCAGTCTGTCCCTGGCCCAGTGCATCATGGGAACAGGGCAGACTAAACTACCAAGCCAATTCTTCACCAGAAAGGAGACAAGCTACCGGGGACCGGTTTCTGGCATTTCAGCCTTCTTCGGCCCGGCTTGCTTGAATCCTGATGGAGCAGTGAGAAAGGGACTGATGTCTGAGTATACCCTGCCACACCTATAGTGGCTAAAAACGATTTAGAAAAGGGGGGTGGTGATGAACAGAGTGTCTGAGTTAAACAGACCACTCTTACCCAGTCCAAAGATCAGGGCTTGATCCATCACCGTTATTTATCTCACTGCCCCATCCCAGCTCAGAACCTGGCTATATGCAAATCAGTCTGTCCCTGGCCCAGTGCATCATGGGAACAGGGCAGACTAAACTACCAAGCCAATTCTTCACCAGAAAGGAGACAAGCTACCGGGGACCGGTTTCTGGCATTTCAGCCTTCTTTGGCCCGGCTTGCTTGAATCCTGATGGAGCAGTGAGAAAGGGACTCATGTCTGAGTATACCCTGCCACACCTATAGTGGCCAAAAACGATTTAGAAAAGGGGGGTGGTGATGAACAGAGTGTCTGAGTTAAACAGACCACTCTTACCCAGTCCAAAGATCAGGGCTTGATCCATCACCGTTATTTATCTCACTGCCCCATCCCAGCTCAGAACCTGGCTATATGCAAATCAGTCTGTCCCTGGCCCAGTGCATCATGGGAACAGGGCAGACTAAACTACCAAGCCAATTCTTCACCAGAAAGGAGACAAGCTACCGGGGACCGGTTTCTGGCATTTCAGCCTTCTCCGGCCCGGCTTGCTTGAATCCTGATGGAGCAGTGAGAAAGGGACTCATGTCTGAGTATACCCTGCCACACCTATAGTGGCCAAAAACGATTTAAAAAAGGGGGGTGGTGATGAACAGAGTGTCTGAGTTAAACAGACCACTCTTACCCAGTCCAAAGATCAGGGCTTGATCCATCACCGTTATTTATCTCACTGCCCCATCCCAGCTCAGAACCTGGCTATATGCAAATCAGTCTGTCCCTGGCCCAGTGCATCATGGGAAGAGGGCAGACTAAACTACCAAGCCAATTCTTCACCAGAAAGGAGACAAGCTACCGGGGACCGGTTTCTGGCATTTCAGCCTTCTTCGGCCCGGCTTGCTTGAATCCTGAAGGAGCAGTGAGAAAGGGACTCATGTCTGAGTATACCCTGCCACACCTATAGTGGCCAAAAACGATTTAGAAAAGGGGGGTGGTGATGAACAGAGTGTCTGAGTTAAACAGACCACTCTTACCCAGTCCAAAGATCAGGGCTTGATCCATCACCGTTATTTATCTCACTGCCCCATCCCAGCTCAGAACCTGGCTATATGCAAATCAGTCTGTCCCTGGCCCAGTGCATCATGGGAACAGGGCAGACTAAACTACCAA